>NC_053499.1:150966860-151266860 GCF_905171775.1 Rana temporaria | reverse complement strand
AGCCAGGTCACAGGTAAGCTGGGTCTGGTTAACGTGGGTGCTTACTGTTTGGAACTAAACCCACCAATTTTAAGGTTTCCCAGACCATTACATTCAAGGTGCACCTCTAGTGTATACACCTCTCCTAAAGCACCCCAAAGATGCTGCTTGTAGGACTTTTTTTATTGTCTTGCCAGCGCAACGCCCCAGTGTGAAAGCACTCAGACTTTCACACTGCCAATGAGGCTTTTTTTTAGGTGCTTTACATTTGTTATTATTAGTGATAAAAAGGGCCTAAAAAAATACCCCCAGTGTGAAAGGGGTCTAAGGCATTTTGTTTGCTCATGAAATCCAGTCACATATACTTGTTTTTTCTAAAATAATGCTTTGCTTGGGAGAACTACTTCCCACTCTACATGTGAACTAGAACATTGTGTACTAGGGATTGAACTGAGCCGCATTCTGTAGTCCAAGATTTGGAGGTGGCTGTGAAGCCAAGAACAAAACAACCACCCCGTGATATTTTGATTCACCAGGCTTTATCAGATCATTTATTTTTCATGATATTCAGACCCAACAGCAAGCAGGTAACAGAATAGTAAAGGTTCCCTCGCTTGGCAGTCATCTCTTTCTTCCTTAGAAGTAGAAAGCCATGGTGATTTTTATATGTGGTTTGAAAGAGAACAAGAGTGCTGTGTCTTTGATGGTTCCCATGTATTCAGGTCATAATATAGCTGGTAGTAGTTGGTCACATTCACTTTGACTTGTTCTGTGTTGTTGAAGACATTTGTGGCTTATCCAAGAACTGAAGAAACGGCTTGGATTTCTATGAAACATCTTCAGCGTTACCGAAGAATTCCAATTGGATTTAACAAAATACTATTAGCTACTACAACATTGTACAGAATGCGTGGCTCTTCTTTTTTTTACAGAACACCATTTGCTATGCTATAATTGTGCTGAATAGTATGTACAAAAGAAGATGGCTATCTGGTTTCATCTGCAGAATGTGTTTTAACCGCTTACCGCCCACGCTATACCCAAAAGACAGCTACAGCGTGGGCTTTTAATGCTGGGAGGGCGTCCATGGATGTCGTGCCTGTGCGCTCCCGCAACGTATGCGTGATGCGCTCTGTGATTGCAGAGTTCTTCGTACTTGGCTGATCACAGATCGGGGTAAAGGGCCAATCACAGTGGCCCATTACTATGTAAACAGCTTATCACAGGATGTAAACACAAGCCTGTTATTGGCTTTTCTCTCCTAACGCTGTGAGTGTGAAGAAGAAGAAGAAGAGAGCCATTAACTGGCTTGTGTTAGGGACATGTGCTCTGATAATCAGGGCATTGATTATCAGTGTCCTCAGGGCCGATCCGCCCTATAGGCTCACTATGCAAGCCGCTTAGGGCCCCGCAAAGCTGCGAAGGGCCCCCCAAATTACTAGAGGCCCCGCCTGGTGAGAAGTCATTTTCGCCCCCTCACCCCGCTTCTCAACTCGCTGGCTGCATGGGAGGAGGAGGTAAGAAGTCACCACCCCCCCCGCTTCTCAATTTAATGTAAGATGTCATTTCCGACAGCAGAACACCCCCTCCCCCTGGTTCTCAACTTTTTTTAATGTGACATGTCATTTTGCTTAGGGCCCCAGGGAGGTCAGGATCGGCACTGAGTGTCCTGATTATCAGTGCTGCCAATCGGTGCCCACCAGTGCTTCCAATCGGTGCACACCAGTGCTGCCAATCAGTGACTCCTCATCAGTGTTGCCTATCTATGCGTTCCATCAGTGCCACCTGCCAGTGTCCATCAGTGCAGCCGCAGCACACATTAGTGAAGGAGAAAAATTACCCGTTTGCAAAATTTTATAACAGACTATGAAGAATTTTTTTTTTTTTTTTTTTTTTTAAATGTTCCACACCTTCAGGCCTACCTAGAATCTGATTTATGGCAACATTTTCCCTTTTCGTCCACATAGTAACTGTTGTCTTGTTTCCAGATGTCGGCCATACTGGAAGCCTATAAGAAAACGGCGTCTGCGGAAACTAGAGATGATACTTCTCAGCAGGTTGTTGCAATTGGAAACGCGTGGCATCAGGATATGGAATTGTTATTAAATTATACATCCTGCCCACAAGTTATCATCACCAGGATGAAGCAGGCAGCAGTCTTTGCTAATGTCCAACAGGTACAGAAAGCCCTGTAAAAAGGGGAAAAAATGTATGTTTGTAATTATAATCATTTACACAAAGTGCAAAATGTTACACAACTGTGTTGTCAAACTCAATTTAGTCGAGGGCCACATCCGTATTATGGTTGCCCTCAAAGGGCCAGTTGTATTTGTAAGAGTACATACATTTATCCAGGGCTTTTCTTTTCTTAGAATTGGTGCAGGAACTCGACCACAAATTGCAAAGCCAGTGGGAGGATCTTAAAGGAGCAATAAATACCAGGCGTGCGTTATGTGCAGGGTTCAGGGATGCGCTATGTACCAAGTGCAGGATTCAGGGGTGTGCTATGTACAGAGTGCAAAGTTCAGGGGTGCAATGTGTACAGAGTGCAGGGTTGAGAAGTGTGCTAACAATATGAAAACATTTACTGCGCTAATTCAATAAATGGTACAGCGGCAACTGCAAATGTTATACAACACTAGTAGTAAAGATAAAATAAAAAAGCTGCGCCAACGTGAACTATAAACGACACTAATGGTCATAAATAATGAACACAGTCACAAATATAATTAATTGTAGTGCTAAGCATTGAATAAGTGAAAAATATTAAATGGTCAATAGGCCTCAATGTAATATTGACACACAAATATAAATATTGATAATTTATATCTCCAATGTTACATGAGAACTGGAAGATGTCAAGTAAATAAATCTCAGTCCGTGTAAATAATAATATAGATAAGGATAAAAAGACAATCCTTAAAAGTGACACTATCACTGTGTCATAAACCACAAAAAAAAACAAATGTCCATATAAGCTATATCTTCCCCAGTGTGCAAATGGGTCCACAGCATTCAGAAGAAAGTGATGACAGAAAAACGCCTCCACCGGAATAACACACTGCCGCTTACCGGATAGATGTGATCTCTTGATTATAGGAGATCAGTTAGCGCATGTAGCTCTTAACCCAGCCTGGGGTCTCTATATGATAAAATGTGTGCCTCAGCTTCCATAGAAGATGTCTCACAGCACACCGATTCGGAATACACCACATAGGACAAAATAGACTCACATAGCATAAAACTCTTGGAGTTTAATAAAGGTCATAAAAAAAATGCACACTTACATTTAAGTAATGGAATAATGGCATATAGAACAAATGAGCCGGCCGACTCCTTGAAATAGCAGCCCGTATATTCCGGGTTTGGCGTCGTTCCTCCCAACGTTTCGTCACTAGAGGGACATGGTCACATCCCTCTAATGACGAAACGTTGGGAAGAACAACGTTCTGACGTCACTGCGCTGTACGCCAGACCCGGAATATACGGGCTGCTATTTCAAGGAGCCGGCCGGCTCATTTGTTTTATTTGCCATTATTCCATTACTTAACTGTAAGTGTGCATTTTTTTTTATGACCTTTATTAAACTCCAAGGGTTTTATGCTATGTGCACTCGCTGTAGATCTGAGTGGGACATGCAAGAAAAATAAAAAACAGCATTTTTGCTTGTACAGGATTGGATAAAACTAACAGCAGAGCTTCCCCGTCATTTCAGAGCTTCCCCGTCATTTCAGAGCTTCCCCGTCATTTCAGAGCTTCCCCGTCATTTCAGATCTTCCCCGTCATTTCAGATCTTCCCCGTCATTTCAGATCTTCCCCGTCATTTCAGATTTTCCCCCTCATTTCAGATCTCTGCCCTCCCATTTCAGATCTCTGCCCTCCCATTTCAGATCTCTGCCCCTCTCTTTTCAGATCTCTCCCCTCCCATTTCAGATCTCTCCCCTCTCTTTTCAGATCTCTCCCCTCTCTTTTCAGATCTCTTCCCTCCAATTTCAGATCTCTTCCCTCCCATTTCAGATCTCTTCCCTCCCATTTCAGATCTCTTCCCTCCCATTTCAGATCTCTTCCCTCCCATTTCAGATCTCTTCCCTCCCATTTCAGATCTCTGCCCTCCCATTTCAGATCTCTGCCCTCCCATTTCAGATCTCTGCCCTCCCATTTCAGATCTCTCCCCTCTCCTTTCAGATCTCTCCCCTCTCCTTTCAGATCTCTCCCCTCTCCTTTCAGATCTCTCCCCTCTCCTTTCAGATCTCTGCCCTCATTTCAGATCTCTGCCCTACCATTTCAGATCTCTCCCCTCATATTTTAGATCTCTCCCCTCATATTTTAGATCTCTCCCCTCATATTTTAGATCTCTCCCCTCATATTTTAGATCTCTGCCCTCATATTTTAGATCTTCCCCCTCAGATTGTCTTTAGTAAATCAACCCCAATGTGTCCATGCACACTTTGGCTTTTTCAGGCGTTTATAGGCATATGCTCCTAGAGGCAGAACAAACCCCCCCCCCACACCTAACGCGTGTTTTTGAGAAGAGCTCATGCCCCTAGAAGCTAAAAAGAGCTCAAAGAAGCTTAAAAACATTTTGTTCAAGCTTTTTATTTTGTTTATACAGTGGTTTAAGAAATTACTATCTAGGAGGGTTTGTGAAAAAAAAACACTTGTGCTAAAAAAGAAGCTTAAAGAAGCCAAATAAAAATACGCAAAAGAGCACAAAAAAAAAGCACAGGCTTCTTCAAGCTAAGAAAAAGCTCAAATGCCTGTAAAACCATTTATTTTTATTTTTTTGAGCTTCGGTGTGCATGAGCTCTAAGCGTTGTTATTAAATACAATTTATATACTGGTATTGTTTAATCTACTGGTCGGAACTTTATTGGTGTTCCTACACTGACTTCTTAATCTAAATTTCACATGGTGCATGTTGATGATATGCAATGTCTATTGTACCTGTATTGATTTTTTTTTTCTTAAATCATTAATAAAATAAAAAGTTTCCAAAAAAAATTGGCCAGGCAGCTCTAGGCACATAGTCAACCTCCTAGCTACATATAAAGGTGCTGGAAACAGACGACTGCCAGAGGAATGAGCAGTAGACATCGGCCCACCGACAGTTATTGTATATTTCCGTTTCTCGTTTAGATATTGCACTTGTGTTTAGACTGTGAGAAGATGTCGGTGTTGCTGCAGTGTTTGGATTTCACGCCAGTCAATACCCAGAAAATTCTCATCTTCACTAGTTCTGATGAAGAGGCTGAACTCGTACACAAGGTAAGGGCCTATACATTCTTAGCGCTCAGCTTTGCAGCCAGGATGATGAACAACGCTTCGATGGTTCATCCTATAACAGGACATACAGTAGTACTCCGCATAGGATCAGAATTTGTTGCTTACCTTATTAATGTCTAAGGGAGTGTTTGGCAAAAGGAGCACATGTAGTGCTGAGCAGGACATGTACGACCAGCTCTGTAAAACCGCAGAGTGCGCTGGGTGGTGCAGCCAAGCTGTGATCTCTAGCATTTGTGAATGTAGTTCTCACACAATTGCTTCTGGTAAAAAATCTATCTGACTTTTTTTGCAATCTGTTTCTAGTCTTGGGGCCGTGTCTGTCACTGTTTGAGAAGTTTAATTCAGAAAGAAATTGTATTTGCAGGGGATGAACTGGTTAACATATAGTAGCGCGCCTAGATGGACTTCTTAAAGCCGTTGTATTGCGTGCGTGATGATTTTTACCTACAGGTAAGTCTATAATAAGGCTTACCTGTAGGAAAAATGAATATCTCCTAAACCTGCACCGTTTAGGAGATATTCGCCCTGCATGCAGTCGCTGATGTCAGCGGCGCATGCGCTCTGAGGCTGCTTTCACACTGAGGAGCTTTGCAGGTACTATTGCGCTAGAAATAGCGCCTGCAAAGGGCCCTGAAAGAGCCGCTCCTTTATCTCCAGTGTGAAAGCCAGACGGCTTTCACACTGGAGCATTGCGCTGGCAGGAGGGTAAAATAAGTCCTGCAAGTCGCATCTTTGAGGCGCTGTAGGAGCGAATATACCGCTACTAAAGCACCCCTGCCCATTGAAATCAATGGGGTAGCGCCTCCGAACCGCCCGCAAAGCGCTGCTGCAGCAGTGTTTTGCGGGCAGGTTTAACCCTTTTTCGGCCGCTGGCAGGGGTTAAAACCACCCCACTAGCGGCTTAAAATCGCGGCAGGTAGGTAAAGCGCCGCTAAAAATGGCACCACTTTACCGCCAATGCCCACGACGATTCAGTGTGAAAGTACCCTGAAGGTCCAGCATATCATGCCGGAACTTCAGAGCGCCTTGCCAGAACGGAGGGCTCCTGCATGCATTCGTGTGAGTGACGTCATCGTGGCTCCATCTGCTCACAGTGCCGGAGCCCACAAACCTGGAAGAAACGCAGAGGGAACATGTCCGCTCCCTCAGCGGTGACTCGGCGCTGCTGCCAGAGCTTTGTTCTAAGGTAAGCACTTCATAATGTGCTAGTATGCGATTCATACTAGCACATATATTATGCTATTGTCTTGCAGGTTTTTTTTTTGTTTTGTTTTTTGTTTCTTTTTTCCTTCTTTTTTCCAGCGGTTTACTACCCCCTTTAATCTGCATCTGAGCATCACAGCCCAAAATGCTGTTTAATTCATTTTTAGTATTTAAAGCAAACTCACCCATCCATCCATCCACGTCTCCATGCTTTATTTTGTTGAGAAATTGCTTTGAAAAACACCCCCTAGCATTTCTAGCTGTAGAATTTACTTCCTGGAATCCATCTGCCCTCACTCAGGCAGGAGGGTGTGCTTAGCTGAGAAAGCCCCTTCTCCTGATTGAAGGAAAAAATGCCCATGAAGATTTTCCGGGGATCAGACATAATTTTGGCCTAGGCCAGAAAGCAAGATGAGGAAGAAATAAAAAATAGTAAATATAGTAATATACCTTCCTATTTACTATTGCTAGCAGCAAATGTATTACAATTAGTTAATGTTGATTGAGAGATTAAAGTTCTGCTTTAAGATCTTTTTTTCATTTTAGGTTGTTCAGACCGGTCCCACCTACAATCTAATGCTGAACAGGAAAGAAGTGTACAACTTCACCTACATTTTGGAACAGTGGAAGAAGGTTTTCAGTCGTGGGACAGTGCTGGTCCTGGGTAGGTCAAGTACTGCTTGAATGTTAAAGTGATACTAAAGGTTCAGTTTCTTTCTTTTTTTTTTTTTTTTCTTTAAATAACAAACATGTTATACTTGCCTCCATTGTGCAGCTCATTTTGCACAGAGTGTCCCCGAACGCCGTCTTCTGGGGTTCCCACGGCGGCTCTCACGGGTCCTCCCAGCCTCAGAAAACCCCCTAGGAGAAGCGCTCTCCCGGGGGGTTACCTTGCGGGCGTGCTCCCGTGTCCAGTTTGGCGTCCATAGCTGCCGAATGCAGGACTCGGCCCGCCCGCGGCATTGGATTTGATTGACAGCAACGGGAGCCAATGGCTGCGCTGCTATCAATCTTTCCAATCAAGAGCGGAGAACCCCCGGGCAGGGAGACTGCATGTCTTCGCCGTGTGACATTCCAGGGCTCGGGTAAGTAAAACTGACTGACAGAAGTTTTTTCACCTTAATGCATAGGATGCATTAAGGTGAAAAAAAACAGGAGGGTTTAAACCCCCTTTAATTCTTTCTTATGCTTTAAGGGCCACAGGAAGTCTTAACCTTTTGGATTACACTGCCACCTGCAGGAGAATTGGACATTTGCAAGCAAAACTGTAGGCCAGCCCAAGATATAACTCCTTCTCCAATAACCAGCTTGCCAGAAGGATGCACATCTTTTCTTGTGCTCTTCTGTATTAGACTGACCTATTTATTGCCAACAGCTATAGAGTCTTCTTCCTGCAAGGTGTATAATTGGACATGGAAGGTATACATCCTTGGTGCGAGTCTCAGGGTTCCACCATGAGAGTTTCTCCATGGGCTAAATCCTGTCCTTCCTGCAGCAGGTCCTGACCAGCGCTTGGCTCTCAGCACTTTAAAGGGTCAAGTTTCTGGCCTTTCTGTTCTTTTTCAAAGACTTTTAGCCACTTACTACCTGATTAAGACCCTTGTACAGGGAGTCTCCTATGTAGCTTCTCCAGTTACTCCATGGGACCTAAATCTGGCCCCCTCTGCACACCAGAATCAGCAGTTTGAACCCATTGCAGTCATTTCTCTCTGCTCCAACCACATAGATATTTTACTTTTAGCCATAACTTGTGTGCCTGAGCTGGCAGCCTTATCTTGCAGTGAACTATTTTGGGTTTTGCATAAGGACAAGGTGATGTTGAGGCCAAGGACTTCCACCTATGCCTAGGGTAGTTTCTGTATTTCACCTTAACCAGAACTGTCCCGACTCACTCCGGTTTACCAAAATTAAGTTTCTCTTTATTGCTTAGATGCGGTCCAGGCTGTAAGTCTATATTCCAGCCACTGCTTCATTCCGAAAGATTCATTACCTTATTGTGATCCCATATAAGCCCCAAAAGGGTGCCCTGGCTTCTTGTTCCACCGTTTCTAGGTGGCTTAGATAGGCTATCATATGAGCTTATGTTCTCAAGGATTGGGTTCCACCCCTACTTGTCAAGGCAAACTGTACGAGATTTGTGAGTGTTTCTTGGGCGTTTTGGCATGAAGCATCTGTTTCACAGATTTGCAAGGCTACCTCCTAGTTCTTCTCTAAGTTCTACTTGGTGAACGTTGCAGCCTCATCTGATGTCAGCTTCAAGCATAAGGTCATTCAGGTGGCAGTATAATCCAAGGTTAAAGGGGTTGTAAAGCTTTGTGTTTTTTCACTTTTAATGCATCCTATGCATTAAAGTGAAAAAACACCTTGCAGTCACCAGCCCCCCCGAGCCCCCATTTTACTTACCTGAGCCCCGAATCTCCGTGGGTGCGATCGCGCGTTGCTTTCCCCCAGCTCTTGTCGGCTCTTCATTGGTTGATCGATAGCAGCACAGCCATTGGCTCCCGCTGCTGTCAATCAAATCAAAAACCGGGGTGGGTGGGGGGCGAGTCATACATTTGGCGGCTATGGCCGCCGAGTGTATCACATGGGAGCACGCCCGCAAGGTAACCCCCTCGGGAGAGAGCTTCCCAGAGGGGGTTAGCTCTTGCGGGGAGGAGCCACGAGACCCCAGAAGAGGACAATCGGGGCCACTCTGTGCAAAATGAACTGTACAGTGGAGTGTAGTATGATATGTTTGTTTTTTTTAAACCGAACCTTTAGTATCCCTTTAAAGATTTTTATTATTGCTGCCCAGAGTTGGGCTGGATGGAAGGATGATGGGCAGATGTACAGAAATATAACTACTATATTGATCCCCTTATCCCTGTTTTATTTTTTCATATCTGCATGTCATATATGTGCCTCTTTTCTTGATCCTTATGCTTCTGTTTGCAGTGGTTACCGATGACTATGCTCCCATTCTGGATATCACTGATGCCACGTGCATCATCCACTACAGTTTTCCACAAAATACTGATGTGTTGAACAAACGGCTTTTTTCTTTGCTGGATTACATTCAGAGTAAAATGGATAAGGTAAGACACCATGTGATCTGGGTTTGTGATCTCTTGTGTAGCATTTTTACTTAGGTAAAGGTTAGGATTTTTTTGGGGATTTCTGAATGAACTTCTGTAGAAAAATGCCATATATACTCGAGTATAAGCTGACCCGAATATAACCAGAGGCACCTAATTTTATCACAAAAAAATGGGCAAACGTATATACTTGAGTATAAGCCTCGGGTGGGAATGCAGCAGCTACTGTAAGAGGGTCAACAATGCCCATCTGCAGCCTCACTGTGCCCATCTGCAGCCTCACTGTGCCCATGTACCTTTGATCCGCTAAGTCAGTCTTGATGAGGATGGAAGGGATTTGGATTTCTCAGCAGGGCTGTATGCAGGATTACAGACATTATAGGAAGTCCGCGCCGCTCACTGTAACAAAGCCCCGCCTCCTCCTCGTCTGTGATAGACAGAAGACTTAACTGAATCAGTGCTCCGCCTATCAAGGAGGAGGAGGAAGGGCTTTGTTACATAGGACCGCGTTAAGACTGACACAGCGGGAGACACTCGAGTGTAAGCTGAGGGGGGCCTTTTCAGCATAAAAAAATGTGCTGAAAAAGTTGGCTTATAGTCGAGTATGTACGGTAATCAGATTTTTACGTTAATTAGAGAAAATATCCGAAGAGCACAAGGCTTTCTGTCCTTGCACCATCCATGTTATCATACAGACACTTTCCCCTTGTGTCTCTGCAATTGAAACCTGAACTCCCTGATACTTGCCTGATACTCCCCTTGCCTGCTCTTCCCCTGTCCTTGGCTACTAGGCCAGAGCCCTCTCACCGGGTAAGAAGCCACATGCTCCCCCATACCCAGGAGCTCGTATTGTCAGCTGTGATAGACATAAAAGCAGTGGGGGAGACCTCACAAAGTAAATATAAGGGAGTTGGGGAGGGAAGGACTTTTGCAGAGAACCTTGTCACTTTACATAGTTTGTCAGGTTGAAAAAAGACACAAGTTCATCCAGTTCAACCATAAAAAAAATATGTCATACAATCCCATATACCTAATTCTATACACACAGTTGATCCAGAGGAAGGCAAAAAAAAAAACACAGCAGAGCATAATCTAATTTGCTATAGCAGGGGAAAAAATTCCTTCCTGATCCCCCGAGAGGCAATCGGATTTTCCCCGGATCAACTTTAACTATAAATGTCAGTACCCAGTTATTTTATGTACATTTAGGAAATAATCCAGACCTTTCTTAAAACAATCTACTGATCTGGTCAGAACCACCTCTGGAGGAAGTCTATTCCACATTTTCAGCTCTTACTGTGAAGAAACCTTTCCGTATTTGGAGATTAAATATCTTTTCCTCTAGACGTAAAGCGTGCCCCTTTGTCCTCAGTGTTGACCGTAAAGTGGATAATTCAACACAAAGTTCACTATATGGACCCCTATATTTGTACATGTTGATCATATCCCCCCTTAGACCCCTTTCACACTGGGGCGCTTTGCAGGCGCTATAGCGCCATGAAAGAGCCGCTGCTGTCTCTCCAATGTGAAAGCCCCGAGGGCTTTCACTCTGGAGCGGTGCGCTAGTAGGACGGTAAAAAAAAGTCCTGCTAGCAGCATCTTTGGAGCGGTGAAGGAGCGGTGTGTATACTTCTCCTCCCCATTGAAATGAATGGGCACCGTGGCTATACTGCCGGCAAAGTGCTGCTGCAGCAGAGACTATAACTGACTAAGTGTGATCTTGTTACCTAGTAATTGGAGAAAGGCCAAGTCTAAGAGTATAGGCCTATAGCTTTGCGCGCTGCAGTTGAGGTGCATTGAGGATAACTGGTCATAGACCTGAAATGTTCTAAAAGCTATGCAGAGATTTTGATGGAGAAACCTAGGGCGCTTTAGATTGGCATCTATGGCATAAAGGATCCTGGGTAGCAAGGGGTCTGCGGTAATTGTGTGCTGCTGGTACCCATCACATTCTTCTTAATTCACCAAACAGATGTGCTGAGAGCATCGTTCCCTTCTGTGTAGGAAAAAGGGAATGAGTTTGGATTGGTCATCCAGTGGTTGGACGTAGTCGTCATCTCCCTTCATCTTGCCTCTTCTGAGCCAGATTATATCTAGCCACGCTCAGGACTGTATAATGTTCTTTTCTCCTGGGCCATGTATTGGCTCCCTTTATCCTAACTCTTCTTAATTGTTCCAGGTCACCAGACAGGAGCAGGATTGCTTCAGAGCCAAGTCCATTCTGCTGATGACAGACAAGCACGCCCGACATGCAGTTGATGTGCTGAATTCTTTAAAGCAGGCTCAGGCCACAATCCCGGTAGAACTCGTAGACCTTACCGAGGGAATCCTGAAAGCCAAAGAAGAGCTCAAATCCAATGAAGAACTTTGTCCACATCTCAAACGTTTAGGCTATTGCATGTGAGTGCAGCATATGTGCGATTAGGAGGGAAGGTTTTCATGCCTTATCAAATATTTTATATATCGTCACACAAAGTGTTTCCCTTGCCGTCCCCAGAAAACAGAGCAGGACCTGAAATATAATCCCTGACTTTTTAAGGGTTCAGTTTAAAGGGGTTGTAAAGGTAAATGTTCTATGCATTAAGGTGAAAAAACATCCGACGGTACCGGACCCCCGTTTTACTTACCTCAAGCCTCAAAAGTCCCGCGCGCGTCCTCGTGATCCTCTTCGGTTCCCAGCCTGGCCGTTGATTGGCTAGGCTGGACGGATTGATAGCAGCGCAGCCATTGGCTGGCGCTGCTGTCAATCACATCCGATGACGCGGCAAATCACGGGAGCTCGCTCGCATGAAGGTGGAAAGCTTTTGCGAGGAGGAGCCGAGACAGCCGCCAAGGGGCCCCAGAAGACAGGGTTAGGGGACACTCTGTGCAAAACGACCTGCACAGTGGAGGTAAGTATAACATGTTTGTTATTTAAAAAAAAAAAAAAAAAAAAATGTTTGCCTTTAGTGTTCCTTTAACTCCTCCCCAGGCTGTTTTGGCTCTCTCTCTCTTCTCATTGGCTTAGACACAGCAGCTGGAGCCATTGGCTCCTGTTGCTGTCAATCACAGCCAGTGGGGAGGGGCCAAGCTGAGCTCTATGTTTTATAGAGTGCCCTCGTAGCAAGCGGCTTGTTATGGGGGCAACTCGGCTGGGGGAAGGAGCTATGAGCACCAGCAGGGGATCTAAGAAGGGGAGGATCAGGATGGCGCTGCGCAAAACCATTAAATAGAGCAGGTAAGAATAACATGTTTATTTTTATTTGCCTAAAGCAGGTGTCTCAAACTGGCGGCCCTCCAGCAGTTGGGAAACTACACGTCCCATGAGGCATTGCAAGGCTGACAATTACAAGCATGACTCCCACAGGCAGAGGCTTGATGGGACTTGTAGTTTCGCAACAGCTAGAGGGCCGCCAGTTTGAGACCCCTGGCCTATAGAATCACTTTAACCACTGCAGGCTCCAGGCTTTTTTTTACACTTTTGTTTACATGTATAATCTGTATAATTAGTTATAACTCCCAAATATTATATATATTTTGTAAAGCAGAGGCCCTAGAGAATAAATTGGTGGGTGTTGCAATTTTTTTTATGCCGCACGGTATTTGCTCAGCGTGTTTTTTTTTTTTAAACTCAATTTTAAAGCAAAAAAACACAATACATAACGCATATTTATTTGTAAAAAATAAAAATGTTACCCAAGTAAATGGATACCAAACATTTCATGCTTTAAAATTGAGCACAACGTAAATTTTACTATTTATAGGCAACACTTTAAAAGCTTTTACAGGTTGCTATTTTGTTTTTTACACTGTTGCTTTACTTTTTTTTTTTATTACTTTTATTGCTGTCAAAAGGAATGCAAACATCCTTTGTGACAGTCGCTTTTGTGAATCGCAGCGATTCCGACGTAATTTGGAACGCGGAGATAACCATGTTGAGCTGGCATGCATTTGTGTATTTTATTCATTGCATATTCTTTTTATGTCTATTTGCAGCCGAGATACATTTTCTTGTCCCAATCGGCATCATATTAATCCCATGACAGACCTGCACAGGAGAATGGGTCCTGTTGTGGAAGCTGACCAGAACATTACGGTAAGTATAATGTACTTTACACACAGTGGGCCAGATTCACAGAAGAGATACGACGGCGTTTCTCTGAAACGCCGTCGTATCTCTGAGTATCTATGCGACTGATTCATAGAATCAGTTACGCATAGATAGCCCTTAGATCCGACAGGTGTAATTGTCTTACACCGTCGGATCTTGGGATGCAATACCTCGGCCGCCGCTGGGTGGAGTTTGTGTCGTATTCCAGCGTCGGGTATGCAAATGAGGTTTTACGGCGATCCACGACGGTTTTTCGCGTTCGTTACGTCGTTGCTAGTCTAGTTTCCCGTCGCAAAGTTAGTCGTCGTTTTACCTGCCCTAACCTTACACAGCCCATGTTAAACTATGGCCGTCGTTCCCGCGTCAAATTTAAAAAAAAAAATTTCTTGCGTAAGACGTCCGGGAATACGAAAGTACGCTACCCACGTCGCCGTTTGAAAAAATGGCGTCACTTCGCGCAAAGCACGGCGGGAATTTCAAAACGGAGCATGCACAGTAGGTCCGGCGCGGGAACGCGCCTAATTTAAATGGCACACACCCCATTGAATTACGCAGGCTTACGCCGGAGGCCGCCGGCGTAAGTTTTCACGCAAGTGCTTGGTGTATCAGGCACTTGCGCTGAAAACTTGCGGCGGTGTAACGTATATACGAATCTGGCCCAGTGGTTCTACAAATGAGATTACTCAATTGTCTTGCATGAGTGGGGAGCATGGTAAACTGAGCTTGTTGAGTCATTGCTGAGAGGGGGAGCGGGCTGAGCTAGGCTCTTAAAGGGGTTGTAAAGGTACAATTTCTTTCCCTAAATAGCTTCCTTTCCCT
The DNA here is from genome assembly GCF_905171775.1 of Rana temporaria. Lineage (NCBI taxonomy): Eukaryota > Metazoa > Chordata > Amphibia > Anura > Ranidae > Rana > Rana temporaria. The sequence continues at coordinate 151,252,412 of NC_053499.1, read as the reverse complement.
TAGTGCAGTCCTCCTTCACTTACCTCATCCTTCCATTTTGCTTTTAAATGTCCTTATTTCTTCTGAGAAATCCTCACTTCCTGTTCTTCTGTCTGTAACTCCACACAGTAATGCGAGGCTTTCTCCCTGGTGTGGAGTGTCGTGCTCGCCCTCTACCTTGGACTACAGGAGAGTCAGGACGCTCTCTATGTTGTAGATAGAGAACTGAGCTGTGTGTTAGGCCCCATACACACGACCGGATCTGTCCGCTGGATTTTAACCTGCGGATCAGTTCCAGCAGACAAATCCGGTCGTGTGTACGGCCTAGCGGACATTTTTCGGCGGACATTTGTCCAGCCAACCGTTTTCAAGCGGATAAAAATTTCTTAGCATGCTAAGAAATCTTTCCGCTGGAAACCTGTCCGTCGGACTTATCCGGTCATCTGTACAGACTCACCGGATAAGTCCGACCGATCCCCATCCCTCGCATGCGTCAAAGTGATTAGACGCATGCGTGGAAGTATTTACCTTCCAGGGTCGCTGCGTCATCGGCGCGGCCACGTCACCGCGTATGTTTTCCGCAGGGATTTTGATCTTATGGTGTGTACAGCCATCAGATCAAAATCCGGAGCAGAAATGTCCGAGGGAAACGGTCCGGCAGACCGTTTTCATCGGATATCCGCTCGTGTGTACAGGGCCTTAGTGGGTGTCCTGACTCTCCTGTAGTCCAAAGGAGGGGGCGAGCACGACACTCCACACCAGGGAGAAAGCCTCGCATTACGGTGTGGAGTTACAGACAGAAGAACAGGAAGTGAGGATTTCTCAGAAGAAATAAGGACATTTAAAAGCAAAATGGAAGGATGAGGTAAGTGAAGGAGGACTGCACTAAGGGAAAGGAAGCTATTTAGGAAAAAATATCGTACCTTTACAAGCCCTTTAATGTGATGCAGTTGTGCGCTCCATGTTTTACGTACCTATGTGTGTATCACAATGCTGTCCCACTGTTGCAGGTTCTTCCTCTGTGTATTGTGGATGCTTCCTGTTTCTACGGACGGATAGTAACAAATGATGACCCATATGAGAAACTTGCCAAACAACTCGATGAATATTACCATTCTGCAGAAAACAAGGTGCCTGCTGGGAAAGTGGAGACCAATCAGCTGTGTGCTCTATGCAATGTCTCTGCCTATCACAGGTACCGACACGGAGAACTGTTGATGTGATATATTCTGTCAGTAAATAGGAACTTTAACAAGCATCTCCAGCATTGTAACCATCAATGTCCTGTGTTTTTTTATTTTTTATGCACACAAGTTGTTTCCTTTTTAAAATGCACATTTTTCTCTTCCTCTATCCTGACAGGGTTTTAGTGTTGCAAACAAGAATAGTGGCCAGTGTTTTCTATGTCACTGTGAAGTATATCGATGAGGGAGGGACGGACTTTATTCCGGGACATATGCTGCTCAAGCTTCCGTTGGTATTTCAGTCTCTTCCACCGCAATACTTGGAGTTCATCATCTGCAGAGTAAAGCCTATTGACACCGAGGTGAAGTGGGACTCGAAGGTAAGGTTTCAGAGAAGCTCATATTGTGGGGAAAGGCAGGGACTTTGCTCGAATGTCCCTACTTTTTCTTTGAGAATGTCGGGCTCATAATTTGGGATAAAGGAAAAAAGGTAGGTTGCGCTCAGAGTCATAATTTGGGATGTGTACTAGCTCTCAGAGCAGCTTAACCCTTTTGCACCAGCGCCTTCCGGACCTTTAAGAGGTCTCAGATGCCGGAAGGTGGTGTTTATGATCATGTGACCCCCGTGAATGGCTGTCCCAGTGAGCACATGATCGGAATGCTCCTGATCGCAAGAAGCGATCGGGAGTGTGTCGTGCTTTCTGTTAGCTGCTGGAAAATGTGCCAAGGCCCACACACCGAGAGGCTGCATATTTGCGTATTGTCGGCCCCTAGGGGGTTAAGGCTCAGTTCACATATGTCTGGGCACCCTTAAATCACTAGGAAAAAGACCTGATTTAAATCAACTCGACTTCAAATCGTAATATTTAAAGAGCAACTGTCATCTCTGTCCCGCAGTGGCTCCTCCCAGGGCCGAGCTGCCCTATAGGCCCACTAAGCAAGCCGCTTAGGGCCCCGCAAAACTGCGGAGGGCCCCCCAAATTACTAGAGGCCCCGCCTGGTGAGAAGTAATTTTCGGCCCCTCACTCTACTTCTCAACTCGCTGGCTGCATGGGAGAAGAGATAAGAAGGCAGCACCCCCCCCCCCCTCCTGCTTGTCATTTCCGACAGCAGAACACCCAACCCCCCGCCGCTTATCAACTTTAACGTGACATGTAATTTTGCTTGGGGCCCCAGGGAGGTCAGGATCGGCACTGGCTCCTCCTCTGATCCGCTGTAGACTCACCGACAGCCCCATTCACTTTAATGGGACGGCTGGTGATGCGGCAGTGACACAACAAGGTGAGGGAAGTGGCGGCAACTAGTGAGTGGATGCCCGCTAGCAGGCGCTGCCACGATGGATATGACATGACAGGTGCTCTTTAAATGTAAGGACTTATTCTTGCTGGTAGTTAGAATCTTTATTATTTGCAAACAAAGTGAAGGTTTCCTATTTAGAATAACAAGCCGTCAAGTTAGTAAAACAGCGATATCAGAACCGATTCAATCATACAGTTTGTAGTGTACATAGATTTGCAAAACAATGGGATAAAGGAATATTCCTGAACATACTTTACTTTCTGTGTCTGTCATCAGGTGACTCGGATTATTAATAGAAGCATCAGAGGGAAACGTCACAGAGCCAAGGTCGTTCTTAATTTAGGAAAAACCTACTGGTTGGACCCCATGGTAAGATGATGATGTAGACTGGGTTTATATGGATAGGTGTACTGCTTATTGTAAGGTGTTATTACATTGGAAACTATTGTACTACCTTTACTGGATGATTTGCAGTTCTCTCTGTGAAATCTACAAAATAGGATTGGCCAGAGCAAAAGGAGTTTCCTTTTTAATCCATTGAAAAACAGGAATTCAGATACAGTTGGGTTATACTGCCCCCTAGAGCATTGGTCTCCAAACTGTGGCCTTGGGACCAGATGTAGCACTTTGCTTTCCTTTATCCGGCCCTTGGGGCACATTTCCTCCCACTAATACAAGACACTATTCCTCCCACTGACACCAACAATGGGGTTCTTTTCCTCCCACTGACACCAACAATGGGGTTCTTTTCCTCCCACTGGACACCAACAATGGGGTTCTTTTCCTCCCAATGACACCAACAATGGGGTTCTTTTCCTCCCACTGACACCAACAATGGGGTTCTTTTCCTCCCACTGACACCAACAATGGGGTTCTTTTCCTCCCATTGACACCAACAATGGGGTTCTTTTCCTCCCACTGACACCAACAATGGGGTTCTTTTCCTCCCATTGACACCAACAATGGGGTTATTTTCCTCCCATTGACACCAACAATGGGGTTCTTTTCCTCCCATTGACACCAACAATGGGGTTCTTTTCCTCCCATTGACACCAACAATGGGGTTCTTTTCCTCCCATTGACACCAACAATGGGGTTCTTTTCCTCCCACTGACACCAACAATGGGGTTCTTTTCCTCCCACGGACACCAACAATGGGGTTCTTTTCCTCCCACGGACACCAACAATGGGGTTCTTTTCCTCCCACGGACACCAACAATGGGGCTCTTTTCCTCCCACGGACACCAACAATGGGGTTCTTTTCCTCCCACGGACACCAACAATGGGGTTCTTTTCCTCCCACGGACACCAACAATGGGGTTCTTTTCCTCCCACGGACACCAACAATGGGGTTCTTTTCCTCCCACTGACACCAACAATGGGGTTCTTTTCCTCCCACTGACACCAACAATGGGGTTCTTTTCCTCCCACTGACACCAACAATGGGGTTCTTTTCCTCCCACTGACACCAACAATGGGGCTCTTTTCCTCCCACTGACACCAGCAATGGGGCTCTTTTCCTCCCACTGACACCAATGATGGGGCGCTATTCTATCCACTGGCACAAACTTTGAGGCACTATTCCTCCCACCAATTCCCAGTGATGCATTGTTTTACTCCCACTGATGCCAGGACAATTTTAAAATTTTTACTTCCATTGGCCACAATCTGAAATCTAGAAAGTTTGGAGACCCTGGCCTAAAGAATGATTGAACACTGGCAAACAGAAAAATCTAAATAAGCCAGCCCCAGTTAAACCCCCTATCTATCCAAAAGTGCATTTAACTGACATCCATCACCTTTTGAAGAAATGCAAGCTGTGACCAAACCACCTCTTATGGAAGGAATGCAGGCTTACCAGCTACATGGGACTCTAATTAAAGAAAGGTCAGCAGAGCATGTGGCCAAACAACCCAGCCAGGGTCATCCAGGAGTGGTTCTGAATTAAAAAAAGTAGTAGTACACAGACCACAGGATGGAACTGTGGGTGTCCTAAGATAATACAGTACCACGTCCTAACTAGGATAGAAAAATTAATGTTGGAGGAAATCAAAAGTGGTTCTGAAAGATCACCTCAGAGGTAGATGGTTGGACAATATTGATCATCCCAGAATCATCCCAATTGATTCATCCCCATGACATAGAAGAAAATGCTCCAAATAGTGTAAAACCTTGCTAGTAAATTTAAGTTTAAAATTTCTCTTATATCGATGTGTCATACATAGCGCTATAAAAGAATCCTCACCGGCCGAACATTCAGCATACCATCCGCACTTCCCGGAGTGAGAACACGTGGCGACGTCATCACGTCGCTCCACCCTACACGTTTTGTCACACAAGAGGTTGTCCAGAATCTCCATGGTCAGACCATCATTCAGGTTTATGATTTCCTGGATTGGGTTCCAATCTACTGAATCTGCCATCTGGTCTTCTGTTCAGTTTTTATTTTTATTTTATTTGTATTTTATTTTTTTTACCCTTAATGGACTAGAAAAATAATAGTGTTTTTCTACTCGATGTAAAAACTTTTTCTTGAAATCTGTTGATTGACACAGATCCACCCCCTCTTAATTTATGATTACGCTTTCTGTACTCTTGCTAAAAAACTGAAGCATGCTGTTAGTAGGAGGGAGTACCTTGGGCTGGCTTACAGTCTTAATTTTTGTTTGTCAGTGTTCAGTCCTCTTCCTGTAGGTGGAAGAAGAAGAAAACAATTTTAATGTGAATCCAAAAATATTATTTTCCAGTATATCAGAGTGATTGATTGGATTGATTGATCACTGACCTGTGTGACCTCTCTGTGTAGGTGCAGATAAGCTCATTGACTGGCCTTTCCACCGTTGTCTATGACCTAAATGTCCGCCAGGAGATCTTCGCTACAGGCATGGCAACTGATAACCCTGAACATGTGACCCATCTGAAAGCCCTGCTGAATTCTGCCACGACCCCACTGACGGCTTCTGTTAGGTTAGTGTCTTAATAATAGACTGTAAATGGTGTCATGTGAAAACTATGTTTAGATGGATTTTTTTACATATTTATCTTTTTAGGATTTTTTGGTGGTGGGAAATGGGGGGAAAAAAACACCTGGAGCCTCGCGCTGATTTTCAGTATGAGCCTCCCAGCCCAGAGAGTATATGTGAATAGTACCTAGCCAGTATTCTATCCCCCTTAAAGTGGAGTTCCACCCTAAAAAAAAAAAAAAAAAAATACATAAAAAATCCTGCAAAAAAATTAAAACAAACATTTTTTTACTCACCAGATAAGGTGGTTGCTATGCGGAACTTCCTAATTTGCCCCTTTCTAGTCCGCGGCAGGATTTCTTCCTCGTCCTACTCGCGTTGTTTTCTGGTGAATGGGGCGCGCTGCCTTCTGGGAATTGTGTGTATCCCAGAGAGCAGCCGCCCATTCATAAAGCCATTCATAAAGCGCCGCGAGACTCGCGCATGCACAGTAGGAAACGGGCAGTGAAGCCGATGCCTGTTTCCCTTCGTGAGGATGGCTGCGCCGGGAGCTGCCAGGATCGAGGGATCGGGCCCGACATCGCGGGCGAGTAGGACAGGTAAGTGTCCTAATTAAAAGCCAGCAGCTACAGTGTTTGTAAATGCTGACTTTAAAAAAAAAAAAAAATTAAATCGTGAGTGGAACCCCACTTTAATGCTAAAGCACCTTCCTAACACTTAGTTGAGCCTGTCACAAAAATAATTATTAAAGCCCCTGTTACTTGTAAACGAAGAGTGTGCTCACCCTTCTCAGTGCCTGCACTGTCGATTACTGTTATGTTTATTAGAAATGGTCCCCTAACGTCTATTGGGAAACTGACACTTTCCCCAAGGCCCTTTGGATCTCAGTGGTTCCTGCTGCTGACCTCCATGCCACTACTATACCCTATAATGGGTAGCGATCAGCAGGAAAAACCAGTGAGCGCTACAGGGCACCCAGAAAAGTGACACTCTTAGAAGTGTTTGTTTCTTAGCAGACAGGTGGCATTATCCATGACCACTCTTCCTTCTCACAAGGTAAATGGGGATCCAAACCGCCACACACCAAAGAAAGCCTGGGTATCTGACAGATGAAAAGCCGATTCAGCCCAGCTCCATCCTTGCCGCACCACGGCCCTATTTCGCCCTGAGGGTAGGACGAAATGCATCACCTCCATGACGAAGCCCTGAGGATATGACGTAATGCATCACGTCCATGACGAAGCCGTGAGGGTAGGACGAAATGCATCACCTCCCTGACGAAGCCCTGGGGGTAGGGCAAAATGCATCACCTCCATGACGAAGCCCTGAGGGTAGGGCAAAATGCATCACCTCCATGACGAAGCCCTGAGGGTAGGACGAAATGCATCACCTCCATGACGAAGCCCTGAGGGTAGGACGAAATGCATAACCTCCATGACGAAGCCCAGAGGGTAGGACAAAGTGCATCGCCTCCCTGACCAAGCCCTGGGGGTAGGGCAAAATGCATCACCTCCATGACGAAGCCCTGAGGGTAGGACGAAATGCATCACCTCCATGACAAAGCCCTGAGGGAAGGACGAAATGCATCGCCTCCCTGACGAAGCCCTGGGGGTAGGGCAAAATGCATCACCTCCCTGACAAAGCCCTGAGGGTAGGGCGAAATGCATCACCTCCATGACGAAGCCCTGAGGGTAGGGCAAAATACATCACCTCCATGACGAAGCCCTGAGGGTAGGACGAAATGCATCACCTCCATGACAAAGCCCTGAGGGTAGGACGAAATGCATCGCCTCCCTGACGAAGCCCTGGGGGTAGGGCAAAATGCATCACCTCCCTGACAAAGCCCTGAGGGTAGGGCGAAATGCATCACCTCCATGACGAAGCCCTGAGGGTAGGGCAAAATACATCACCTCCATGACGAAGCCCTGAGGGTAGGACGAAATGCATCACCTCCATGACGAAGCCCTGAGGGTAGGACGAAATGCATAACCTCCATGACGAAGCCCAGAGGGTAGGACAAAGTGCATCGCCTCCCTGACCAAGCCCTGGGGGTAGGGCAAAATGCATCACCTCCATGACGAAGCCCTGAGGGTAGGACGAAATGCATCACCTCCATGACAGCCCTGAGGGTAGGACGAAATGCATCGCCTCCCTGACGAAGCCCTGGGGGTAGGGCAAAATGCATCGCCTCCCTGACAAAGCCCTGAGGGTAGGGCGAAATGCTTCACCTCCATGACGAAGCCCTGGGGGTAGGGCAAAATGCATCGCCTCCCTGACAAAGCCCTGAGGGTAGGGCGAAATGCCTCACCTCCATGACGAAGCCCTGGGGGTAGGGCAAAATGCGTCATCTCCATGACGAAAGCCCTTTGGGTTGGGTGAAACGCATCGTGGCGGGGGGTGGCCTGGATGAAGCTCATTAGGTCCTCATTTCCCTTGTGTGTACAAAGCCGGGACAGTCTCTCTCAATGCCAGTACCCTTCTCGTTGTGTGTCACCAAATGGACATTTTGGTACCGAAAGTGAAAATTCAGGATGCACTTGGCTGAAACCGAAAATGACAGTTTTTAAAATATATATATTATATTTGACTTTTTAGTTAATATTATGAATTTAAATGTATTGACTGCCATTATTGGCACATTTAGCGCAAACAAAGCTCAAGAAAAATGCATCCCTTTTAAATGTATGTCTTTCCATTGGTTCGTTGCTCTTCCGTTGTGGTGTTAAAAATCTTGCTTGCTGCATTTTTAGTCAGTTAAAAAAAACGCACCAAAAATGCATCAATAGCGCACCCGTGTTGAGTTTTAGATGGGTTTTTGAGTCAAACACACCACAGTAAAATCGCGGTAAAATGGCATACGTTTTGGGCACCATTATCAGCATATTTTTCCTCTGTCAGAAAAATGGTGAAACCACCATTTTCGTCCGATGTGTTTCAGCTGACGAAATTTCAGTGCATCTCTACTTGTGATGGAGACGTGGAGCGGCCCCTAAAGTTTTAACACTGACACTTGCACATTCCCAGCTGGGCATTATGGTTCATTTTGCCTGCTGCTACATTCCTACACTGAATCTGTCACATATGCCATACAGGAGAAATGTCACCTTTTTAATTTATAAATGTGATTGTCTTACTGTAAATCATCTTATCAATGTTGTATTGGAAAAGCCTTGTTCGCCTAGTTGTAACTTCACATGTACTCTCACACTGCATGTGATTCTCATTCCTGCACATCAAATTTTAGAAGCTCGTCAGATGAATGTTTGACTCGGTCAAAGAGGGTTCTTGGGAGCATTCCTGAGGAGCCACGGGCCACAAGTCCTGAGGAGCCACGGGCCACAAGTCCTGAGGAGCCACGGGCCACAAGTCCAGAACCACGGGCCACAAGTCCTGAACCACGGGCCACAAGTCCTGAACCACAAGTCACAAGTCCTTTACCACCTGCCCAGGAGAAGGAACCCGGTACGCATTTTGAAGTGTATTTTGTGTCTATGGACATTGTAAAGGTTTTTTTTATTATTGAAGTGGTATTAAACTAAGTTTTTTTTTTAGTTTTTTTTTATCAATAACAATTTTATTGGTCAATGGTTCAAGTGTACATAACATACAGCCATTCAGTGCCTTAGGCACGCAGGGGCAAAATAAAGAATAAACACAGTGGGCCGGATTCAGAAAGGAGATACGACGGCGTATCTCCGGATACGCCGTCGTATCTCTGAGTTTCGGGGTCGTATCTATGCGACTGATTCATAGAATCAGTTACGCATAGATTTCCCTAAGATGCCAAGTTAAAGTAAACCTGGCATGGCCATAATTTAGAGGGGAGGGGAAGGAGAGGCTGTGTGAAGAGGAAGAGAGGGGAGAAGAGATGCAGCCATTGCACAGTGCTGGATCTGACAAATACATTTTAATTTTGATTGCATTAGGGTAAAAAAAGTTTTTAGCTTTAGTATCACGTTAAAGCAGGGGTGCCCAACCTTTTGAATAGCGAGGTAACCTATCGCCGGCTAAAACGAGTGGAATGGGTGGATGACAGGTCTGTGTCCACGCTGCATATGCTGAACGGACACGGACACAGCCCATGCTACTCTATGGGCCCTCCAATTTATTCCACCCAGATGGAAGGGGACAGATTTTTGATTTTTTTTTTTTAAGCGGATTGTATTGGAGGTAAGTGGGGGTAAATGGACATAGAGGTGAATGTGAATAGAGAGTCTGATTGGGTCCTAAGGCTACTTTCACACTGATTCACCCCATGCACCTGTGGCTTTCCTGCAGGTTAGCTGCACTTTGCCATAGACTTCTATTATATACTGCATGTGTGGTGCAATTTCTGAAAGCGCACCAAACCCGCAGGTGATAACTGCACTGATTTCAGTAATAAACGTACCTTTTAATAACAATCTTCCATTCAGTTTTTCCCGGCTGTTGCTGTCCCAGGCAGAGTGCATTTGGTATCGATTATGACAGGAGCTGGCGCTATACAGGAAACATCAGCTTATGTGGCTCTGCTCTGCAGCTGCTTGCTTTCTCTACCGCCAGCTTCATTCACAACACTGATGCTCTAGGATGACGGGTCAGAAACCTGTGATCTGGGCTTGCCAAACCACTATCCCAGTGCAGGAGGTCGTGGGCCACATCAGAAGGCTCCGCCGGCCACATGTGGCCCCCGGGCCACTGGTTGGACACCTTTGCTTTAAAATGTATGTCAAGGCATTACCCAAGATGGTCAGAACCTTCCCTCAATCCCATTCACTTTCCGTCCTCAAGGAGCAACAGGAAGCAAGTTCACTCACCCATTGGATTATTCTTGCATCTTGCTCTGATTACAGCTCTAAAATGTGTGATTCCCCCTCACTTTCTGTCCCAGTGACAGTGTATAAAAGAACAAATATAGGGGTACACAAAAGAGAAAATAACAAATACAGGGGTACACAAAGGATAAAAGGACAAATGCAGCAGAAAAATAAATTGACACACCTCCTTGACTTGTGTATCTGAATTGGGTCGTTCACTACTGTCATTTGTTTCTCTCTAGATAAGCAGGAGGATAAGCCCAAAGACCTTCCGCCGATTCAGAATCCTCCATCTATGAGGTTTGTTTGTTATTTGTTACAACTATTCAGTAGTAATGTGGACACTACTGTTTAGAGGATTTAGGGCCAATTCATGTGTTTTACCGCATTGTTCCCCATTCACACTACAATGCAGCCTAGTGCTGTGCTTAAATGCAGACATGCTGCATCCTATTGCAGCACACAAGCCCGAATAGCATTGCATCACACTGCCCGACATTGCAGTGAATGAAGTGTACGATTTGTACACTTCAGATAAAGTTAGTACAAGACAAAAAAAAGGGGAGCAGTGCGATGCGAATAATCGCGCATCACACTGCCCCCTAGCGCAGCACAGGATGACTGGAGCAGTGAAACGCTCGGCTACTCTGTGATTTCACGGAGGGGCAGTGTTTATTGGCCCTTAAAGGGTTTGTAAACCCTTGTGGTTTTTCACCTTAATGCATTATATGCATTCCATCCTTAATGCATCCCATCCTCGGTGAGGACACGCTGTCCCTCTCTCCACGGGGTCCCGGCTCTTGATTGGATAGATTGATAGCAGCGCAAGGTAACCCCCCGGGAGATCGCTTCTCCTAGGGGGTTATATGATGCGGGAGGAGCTGCGAGAGCCGCCGAGGGACCCCAGAAGACGGTGTTCTGGGCCACTTCATGCAAAACGTAACTGCACAGTGGAGGTAAGTATGATATGTTTGTTATTTTTATTTTTTTTAATAATCGGAGCTTTACAATCACTTTAAAGCGGAGTTCCACCCAAAAGTGGAACTTCTTCTTATTCGTCTCCTCTTCCCCCCCCCCCCTTTCCGTGCCACATTTGGCACCTTTTAGAAGGGAGGGGGTAATGGGGACCTGTTTTTGACACTTCCGGAGACGGTGGCGCAGTGAAGCTCGGCCTCTTTCCTCCGCCGCTGGTCCAATTGGAAAGCACAGCAGAGAGCCAGCTGTGAAGCCTAAAGGGTTCACTGCCAGGTTCTCTTCCTGGCAATGGCAGCAGCTGCACCTGACAGCTGACCCTAAGATCGGCTGGGGTCCTGACATTGTGGGCTCCCTGGACAGGTATGTGTTCATATATATATGTAATTTGATACAATAGATTCGTATTGCATAACAGAAGATAATGATAGCAATAAGATTCATAGATATTATATAATCAATAAACCAAAAATATCACTCAACATATAGATATGTAGCCTGAGAAGGCCAAGGGGAGAGAGAAAAAGGAAAATGGATGGGGAGGAGGTGCATTGCTAATTTTTAAACATGTAATATATTGTTACAGGTCACATGAAATAGGAGATACATTCTCCATAAAACAGAGGGTCATTTTTATTCCTTTATGACCAGTGTGAGCGCAAACAACAAGACTGTTGGGTCCTCCTTCCCTGGAGGGTCTTGGGCAGCTTATTTATTTTCTCAATTTCTTAAATCTTCCCTCTTTGAATTTGTTTTGTAGTTTTCACCCAGTAGTGAAATGGTATGAAAAAGGCGACATGGTTTTCTTGGCTGTGAAATTACAAGAGATAAGAGATCATAAGTGTACATTCTACCCAACCAGAGTGCTATTCAGGTAATTACATTATGGCTTGTGTAGCCGTTATAAATGTTCTAAAAATAATTATATACACTTTATGGCAAAAAGTTTGATATCTGACCATCGTAGCTAAATAAACTTGCTGGACATCTCATTCCAATAACACAAGGGGAAATTAGTCTGGCGATAAAAAATACAGCCACAGGAAAGAGTCAAGGCCCTGACTGATTCACGATCCTATACTATCAAAAATGTAAAGAACAATTAATTACAAAATTAAGTGTATATATGAATGGACTGGAAAAGGAGGAGGAGATCAGGAGGGAATCATTACAATCTCATATAACTGTTATTCCGAAAGAGGGAAAAGATACAACCCGTTGTTCCAGTTATACCAATATTGTTGCTAAACGCTGACACAAAACTTTATGCTAAGATCCTGGCCACAGGACTAAACGAGCTGATGCTCGAGTGGATCCATGCTGACCAGACTGGTTTTATTCCAGGAAGGGAAGGCAAGGATAACGGGATAAGAACATTGCTTTTGTTACATAAAGTAAGAGGTGAAAAGTCCCCAGCCCTACTTCTGTCAATAGATGCTGAAAAAGCATTTGACAGGGTAGACTGGGGATTTATGATGGAAACATTAGAGAATTTGGGAATGGGCCCTAGGGTGACCCAGTGGATTAGCTCTCTCTAAATGTTTAATGGAACTAGACAAGGATGTCCACTTTCGCCCCTTCTTTTTTGTACTGTTGCTGGAGCCATTATTGGCTACCATCTGGAACAGTGCAGATATAGGCGTAGTGAAGATTGGAGATGAGGAACACAAAGTGGCAGAATATGCTGATGATGTGTTGTTTTTATATAACCAATCCAAGAACAACATTACCACACTTATTAAAGAGTTAAGAAAATATGGAGAACTGTCTAACTTAAAGATCCACACTGCAGTCAGAAATCCTAAATATAAGCCTAAGTAAGAAAGAAGAGCTAGCCTTGCAAAGGGAACTCCCATTTACATTGAGGAAAACAGATATAAAATACCTTGGGATAAAAATAACACCATCAAAATAAGTTGATTATATTTGGAGAATCAAATAAATGTAAAATAATAAAAAAAAGGAATCGTGCGACTCCGTGCTTTTTTTTCTTCCAGTTGTCATGCTGAAGGGAAGCATTATAAAGCAGACTTTGATCTCTGTAATGAAACTGTTGCTGAAAAGTCTCGGTGTTCAGTGAATAGCGGAGAAGCTCTCATTTCTTTAGAGAAAAAGAATCATGAATCATGGGCCAGGTTATTAACACAGAAGGTGAGTCGCGGGATATATAATGTGCTTCTTGTACAGTCTGTAGAGCTTAATGGACCAAACTGACCAGTGCTATACTCTTCTTCAGAACCCATACGTCACCTACGACTATGACCAGCTGGAAGATTCGGAGGAAAGCAACTCGCCTCCTGCAGGTACGGCCTTTCTGCTTCACAATGTAAATCTCCATACTGAAGGAGCAGCATTATAGCGGTACAAGTACTAGTACAGGGACCACCATTGTAACCTAAAAATCGTATGCCATCCCACAGCTTGGACATACCATATATAAGCACCCATTGATGTTCTGACAGCTTTTTTTTTTTAAATGCTGAGCTCCTTGCAGTTATATAAAAAAAACAAATGCAGTGGAACCTCAGATTGCGAGCATAATCCGTTCCAGGAGAATTCTCGTAATCCAAAGCACTCGCATATCAAAGCGAGTTTCCCCATAAAAGTCAATGGAAACTAAAATAATTTGTTCCGCATTGACTTCAATGGAATGCAATACCGAATGTAACCAGAGGTGGGGGGGGGGGGGCACCGGAGAGCCTCGGAAAGGCAGAGGACAGCTCGGCTGACCTCAAACACCCGGGAACAGACTATTTCCGAGCATTTCCAAACAGCTTTGCTCGGCTCCGGCGCCCCCGCACCTCAGGCCAAATGCGGTACTGCACACCCCATTAGCTTGAATTCTGCTTGTTTTATTTTTTTTGTAGAAGTGGTTGCAAGCTGCGCGTCGATCATCTGGTTCAGGGGGAATAATGCACCTGCAGAGACTTGTTGTAGCACCTGTGTGGAAAGGCACTTCACTGGGGTGTTATGATTTGAAAATCTAGGGACTGTACAGAATACTGTAATATCTAGTATCTCTGATCCTTTATCTCTGTTCTCTTCCCTAGTGTTTCAAAACAAACAAAAACCCATGAGCAAGTCCTACACCGTCGTGTGTGAGAGCGCGGTGTCCACCGACTACAGCGACACGGAAAGTTTGAGTGATTAGCCCAGTAAGAAGCAGAGGACCAGTTTTATGATGTCATTCTTCTATTCTTGTAACTGTCCAATAACACAGCTCAGGGCGAAACACTTTCTTTGTATATTCTTGTAGATAGGAGTTGATCTATATATATTTTTTTTCTGAAACCGAAGTCTTCCAGCTATCACCGAAAAATGTGATTATTATTATTATACAGGATTTATATAGTGCCAACAGTTTGTGCAGCGCTTTACAACATGACAAGTGAAACACGACAAGCAGAAAATTAAACTAAATATCCCGACACCCCCCTAAAAATCCCCAATTGCACTTAATTTTGACTTTCGTCATGCACTTTATTTCTGTGGGTGGGAGAGATCTAGGATAAAACCGGACCTGGGAATCATCCTGACAAACTCCACCCAAAGCGCAATTTTTCATTCATTGTGTTATTCACATAAGGTCTACTCCTAGCCAAGATCTCTCTCACCAAGCCCCCCCACCCCCAAACACACTTTGTGTTATGCTGCGTACACACGATCGGAAATTCCGACAAGAAAAGTTCGATGTGAGCTTTTGGTCGGAAATTCCGACCGTGTGTAGGCTCCATCGGACTTTTTCTGTCAGCAAAAATTTTGAGAGCTGGTTCTCAATTTTTCTGACAAGAAAAGTACTTGTCGGAAATTCCGATGCGCAAAAAAACACACACATGCTCGGAATCAATTCGACGCATGGTCAGAATCATTGAACTTCATTTTTCTCTGTCTTGTCACCGCGTTCTTGACGGTCGGAATTTTGTGTGACCGTGTGTGTGCAACACAAGTTTGAGCCAACATTCCGTCTGAAAAAAATCCACGGTTTTCTTGTCGGAATTTCCGTGCGTACGCGGCATTAAAGATAGAAGTGGGGAAATTGGATGCACTGCTCTTTATTTTACTTGTAGTTTGAAGGTTTTACAGTGTTGTTGGCGAGTCTTGCATTCTGCACCATATAGGCAATACAACATTTCTCCAGCTGGTCAGCGCAGGAAAAATAAATAAATATTGCACCAATTAAGCCCCACCTGCTGTGCCAGTTTAGCCCCACCCTCTGTAATAATTCAGTTCCACCGACCCCCCCCCCACCAATGAAATCCCCACCTCCTGTAACGGGCCCCCTATCTCCTGCACCACTTAGGCCGTAATGAAGTCAAGTTCCCCAATACCAGCTTTTCTTGGCCAATTAATATTGCTTTGCAAGCTAAGAACATGGCCAGAAAGTGTCTGCGCTGTGAATAAACGTGATTGGTCACCTGTCTGCATAATCTGATCTCTCCTACTGTTCAGCTAAGTTTTACAAAACTGCGATTTTGGGCCTGTAAAAAAGAACCTGCGCTCGCTCGCTACCTGCTTGCTGTGGGCGACCTAAAGAATTGGGGCCCATTCACACCTAATGTATATTGTAACACACATGTACGGGGGGGATAATAAATGTTGCAGATTTTGTAAGTTTGACCACTTGCGCAGCAATGAAGGGTCTATCATTGTTATCATAGGTGTGTTTTAACCACTTCAATACCGGGCATTTTTACCCCCTTCCTGCCCAGGTCAATTTTCAGCTTTCAGCGCTATAACATTTTCGATGACATTTGCGATAATTTTTTCCTCACAAATAGAGCTTTCTTTTGGTGGTATTTGATCGCCTCTGCGGTTTTTTTTTTTTTGCGCTATAAACAAAAATTACCAAAATATTGAAAAAAAACACAATATTTTTACATTTTTGCTATAATAAATATCCCATTTAAAAAATAAAATAAAAATGTTCCTCAGTCTAGGCCGATATGTATGCTTCAATTTTTTTTGGTTAAAAAAATCGCAATAAGCGTTTATTGATTGGTTTGCGCAAAAGTTATTGCGTCTACAAATTTGTATTAATATATATATATATATATACCGTATTTATCTTCCTATAACGCGCCCCGGCGTATAGCGTGCACCTCCAACCTGGAAGAAAAATTCCTGGAAAAAAATAAATACTTACAGTTTGGATGCCCCTCGTCGGTGTCTTGCCCGGCGTCCATCGGCAGCCTTGTCCGGTCCGGCGTTCTTCTGCGGCCATCGTGGTGTCCTCCCCGCTGTGTTCTTCAGCTGATCCCCCGCTTCCCGCGCTGTGTTTGAAGCACTCCGCCGACATATACCGAGCGCAGTACACTCGGGCAGGCTCGGCTCTCGCGTAAAGGACGTACAGGACGTGACCGCGAGAGGAGCCCGAATCCTGCACGAGTGTACTGCGCTCGGTATATGTCGGTGCAGTGGTTCAAACGCGGCGTGGGAGGCGGGTATCGGCGTATATCGCGCACCCACGATTTTTCCCTGATTTTAAGGGCAAAAAAGTGCGCGGTATACGCCGATAAATACGGTATATATATATTTATTTTTTCCTAGTATTGGCGGCGATCTGCGATTTTTATCGGGACTGCGACATTATGGCGGACACATCGGACACTTTTGACACTATTTTGGGACCATTCACATTTATACAACGATCAGTGCTATAAATAGTCACTGATTACTGTATAAATGACACTGGCAGGGAAGGGGTTAAACACTAGGGGGTGATGAAGGGGTTAAGTGTGTCCCAGGGAGTGATTCTAACTGAGGGGGCTGGGCTACCAGTGACACGAGAGCGATCACAGGGAGCAGTAGATCTCTGTCCTGTCACTAGGCAGAACAGGGAAATGACTTTACATAGGCCCTTCTGCCTCTCCTCACCGCAAATTCAAAGGGACGTACAGGTACGGCCATTTTGCCTACCCGTGCCATTCTGCCGACGTATACCAGCGTGTGGCGGTCGGGAAGTGGTTAAATGACAGAGACCGAATATTGACCAAAAATCCAGAAATAACACATGTTACAAATGTTATAAATTGTGTTGCAGTTCAGTGAGTAAAATAAGTATTTGGTCCCCAAGCAAAACATGACTTGGTACTTGGTGGGGAAACCCTTGTTGGGAAGCACAGAGGTCAGACGTTTCTTGTAGTTGGTGATCAGGTCTCCACACATCTCCGGAGGGATTTTGGTCCACTCTTCTTTACAGATCTTCTCTAAATCCTTGAAGGAGTTGTAAAGTCAGAAGGTTTTTTATCCTAATACATTCTATTGCATTAAGATGAAAAAAAAATCTGTGTGTAGCAGCCACCCAAGCACCCCCTAATACTTACCTGAGCCCCGTCTCTCTCCAGTGATGTCCACAAATGTCTAAGCCAGGGATATGCAATTAGCGGACCTCCAGATGTTGCAAAACTACAATTCCCATCATGCCTCTGCCTTTGGGTGTCATGCTTGTGGCTGTCAGTCTTGCTATGCCTCATGGGACTTGTAGTTCTGCAACAGCTGGAGGTCCGCTAATTGCATATCCCTGGTCTAAGCCATCCAGGACACTCCTCCTGGTTGGCTGAGACACAGCAGCAGCGCCATTGGCTCCCGCGGCTGTCAATCAAAGTCAGTGAGCCAATCAGGGGAGAGAGGGGGCCGGGTGAGTCTGAATGGACACACGGAGCTGTGACTTGGCTTGGGTGCCCCACATAGAAAGCTGCTGACTGTGGGGGCACTCAATAGGAGGGAGGGCCCAGAAGCAGCAAAGAGGGACCAGAGAAGAGGAGGATCGGGGCTGCGCTGTGCAAAACCAACTGCACATAGGAGTAAGCATAACATGTTTTTTTTTTTTTTTACATAAGCCTTTACAATCACTTTTAGAGCCGGTTTACACTGGGGCGGCACGACTTTGGGAGCGACTCGGCAAGGCGACCTGAAGACGACTTCAGAGGCAACTTGTAAAATGACTTCTGTATAGAAAGTCAATGCAAGTCGCCCCCAAAGTCGTACAAGAACCTTTTTCTAAGTCGGAGCGACTTGCGTCACTCCTATTAGAACGGTTCTATTGAACAGAGCGGGACGCGACTTGTCAGGCCGCTGTCGCCCCTGGCGATTCGCCCTGCTAATGTTTTTTGGGTGTCGCTTGGCAACACAAAGTTTCAGCTCTCTCCATAAATGTTCTATAGGACTAAGGTCTGGAGACTGGCTAGGCCACTCCATCACCCTAATGTGCTTCCGCTTGAGCCACTCCTTTGTTTCCTTGGCGATATGTTTTGGGTCATTATCATGCTGGAAGACCCATCCATGACTCGTCTTCAGTGTTCTGGCTGAGGGAAGGAGGTTCTCATCAAAGATTTTACAATACATGGCTCCGTCCATTGACCCCTCAATGCGGCAAAGTCGGCCTGTAACTTTAGCAGAGAAACCGCCCCAAAGCGTCATGTTTCCACCTCCGCGCTTCATTGTAGGGAGGGTGTTCTCAGGGTCACAGTCAGCATTTTTCTTCCTCCAAACACGTTGAGTTGAGTTAATGCCAAAGAACTCCATTTTGGTCTCATCTGACCACAGCACTTTCTCCCAATCCTCCTCCGAATCATTTAGATGTTCATTAGAAAACTTCAGACGGGCCTCTACATGTGCTTTCTTGAGGAGGGGGCCTTGGAGGTGCTGTAGGATGTCAATTTATGGCAGTGTTTTGTGTTACCAATGGTTTGATTGGTGACTGTGGTCCCAACTGTATTGAGATCATTCATAAAGCTCCTCCCATGTAGTTCTGGGCGGATCCCTCACTTTTCTCATGACCATCCCCCGCCCCCCCATGAAGTGAAATCTTGCATGGAGCTCCAGACTGAGGGCGATTAATGACTACTTTTGCATTTCTTCCATTTGCGAATAATCGTTCCAACAGTTGTCTTCTTCTCACCAAGCTTCTCGCTGATGGTCTTGTAGCCCATTCCAGCCTTGTGCAGGTCTACAATCCTGTCCCCGATGTCCTTTGAGAGCTCTTTGGTGTTGCCCATGATGGGGAGGATTGAATGGAAGAGATTCTGAGGACAGGTGTCTTTTATACACATAACGAGTTGTCGTTAGGGGAACCTTCTTATATTGACAGGACTAATCTGTGTACCACATGAGCCCCTACTGGAGCCAGTCTGTGGGGTCAGAATGATTGTTGGTTGGTAGGGGATCAAATACCGTATTTATCGGGGTATTGCGCGCTCCGGCGTATAGCGCGCACCCCTAAAGTGGACCTGCATTCCTGTAAAAAAAAGATTTTAGTACTTACAGTTTTGGTGTCTTGCGCGGCGTCCATCGGCAGCCTCGTCGGGTCTGTCTGCGGCTTCAGTGGTGTCCTCCTTGTCGGGTCCGGCGTCCTTCTGCGGTGTCCTCTCCGCTCGATCCCCCCTTCCCGCGCTGAGTTTGAACTACTGCGCCGGCATATACCGAGCGCAGTACACTCGTGTATAGTCGGGCAGGCTCGGCTTCTCTCGCGGTCGTAACTGCGAGAGAACCTGAGCCTGCCCGACTATACACAAGTGTACTGCGCTCGGTATATGCCGGCGCAGTAGTTCAAACTCGGCGCGGGAAGCCGGGTATCGGCGTATATCGCGCACCCACGATTTTGCCCTGAATTTCAGGGCAAAAAAGTGCGCGGTATACGCCGATAAATACGGTACTTATTTTTCTCACTGAACTGCAACTCAATTTATAACGTGTTTTTTTTTTTCCCTGTATTTTAGTTTGATATTCTGTCTCTATCATATAAAATACACCTATGATAGAAATTATGGACCCCTAACTTCTTTGTAAGTGGGCAAACTTACAAAATCTGCAGATCAAATAATTATTTTCCCCATTGTATAGGTATAAATAGGCCCTTATGGTCTTCCTTTAAAATTTACATGAAACGGCAGTACATGTTATCTGATCACATAGTATAGAATGAGAATTCATTCATTTTTATATATATATATATATATATTATTATTATTATTATTATTATACAGGATTTATATAGCGCCAATAGTTTGCGCAGCGCTTTACATCAGGGAAGACGGTACAGTCACAATACAGGAGGGATCAGAGGGCCCGGCTCGTTAGAGCTTACAATCTAAAAGGGAGGGTCAAGTGGAGCAAAGGGTAGTAGCTGCGGGAGATGATAAAAATATATATAAATGTTAGGGCTGTACGGCTGCCGAAAGGAGGATTGGCCATTGGCAGACATGGGCTAGCCCAGGATAACCCTTCCTAATGGCATTATGCCTCTTCTTTTTTTTTTTTTTTTTTTGTGTCCTGTGAGGATGGACTTTTTTTCTTTAGCCCTGTTTGAGAAAAGTTGAATTAGATGGACTTGTGTCTTTTTTCAACCTAACTATGTAACTTTGCTAGCATCGCTTTTTTTTTTTTTCTTTCTTTGTTTAAACAATTGCCTGGTGGGGCCATTTTTCCTATTTTTTTATTTGCACTCATGTTAGAATCCTGCATTGTATTCTAGAAATGACTTTAAATCCCCAAACCATTCTATATTTTCTGAAAGCAGAGACCCTGGAGAATAAAATATTGGCAGTAAATGCTTACGTCGAACATGATTTGCGCAGCAATTTATCAAACGCATTTTTTTTTTCAGGTAAAAATGCACTAAAATTTATTTTCATAAAAATGACATCTTTTATGAAATATAAAAGATGAGGTTGGGTCAAGTACCCCGGTTCCAAACATGTCAAGCCTTAGGATTGCGTACACAGAATAAAGCACAAAAAAACTATGGTGCCCAAAATTCTACAACGCTTGAAAAGCCTTTACAGTTTATCAGTTTAGAGTTAAAGCAGAGGTCCGCCTAAAAAAATATTAAAAGCCTGCAAGCTACAAATACCGCAGCTGCTGACTTAAAAAAAATGGACGATTACCTGTCCAGGGTGCCCGCGATGTCGGCGGCTGAAGCCGATCAATCGTTCAGCTCTGTGCCGCCATCCTCGGTGAGGGAATCAGGAAGTGAAGCGCTGCGGCTTCACTTCCCGGTTCCCTACCTGCGCATTGGCGCGAGTCGTGCTGCGCGTCCTCACTGGTCCCCGCTATCTTCTGGGACCTGTGTGTTTCCCAGAAGACAGCGAGGGGGGTTGGGAAGTGACGTAGACTGCAGGGGTCTATTATTATTATACAGGATTTATATAGCGCTTTACAACATTGGGGAAGTACAATTCCAATACAGGAGGAATCAGAGGGCTCGCTCGTTAGAGCTTACAATCTAGAAGGGAGTCTATACCTGGAAGTGGGAGCAAATACCTGTATTATACAGGTATGTGCACCCCCTCCCCCCTGAAAGGTGCCAAATGTGACACCAGAGGGGGGGGGGTTCCAAAAAGCGGAGGTTCCATTTTTGTGTGGACCTCTGCTTTAACCATTAATGGTGGCACTAGAATTATTGCTCTCAATACGAGGGTTAAAGCCACACTGCGGCAACCGTAGCCGTGTAATGATAACTGAACCCAGTAGTGACACAGTAGCGTGTTTTGCAGGGGTATCGGGGGGAACGAATGTTTCCTGGTCATCGCCCGCTGTAAGTGATACGGATATTATTGGGCAGCACGGTGGCTAAGTGGTTAGCACTTCTGCCTAGCAGCACTAGGGTCATTGGTTCCAATCCCAGCCATGGCACTACCTGCCTGGAGTTTGCATGTTCTCCCTGTGCCTGCGTGGGTTTCCTCAGGGTACCTCAGTTTCCTCCCACACTCCAGGCATGCTTGTAGGTTAATTGGCTTGTCTAAATTGGATCTGGTAACCTTCAGAGCCCTGTAAAATGTATCTGGTGGCTCTAGAGTGAACTTGCCTTAACCCATTGGTAAACAAGGGGTTAATGAAGAATCTTCTGTACAGCACTGCTAGGGCTGGTGTCTTCAGGTTTAGCTATCTAGCACAGCTGTGTTCAGCCTGGTCTTTAGATTGCCATGAGTGGGCCCGTTGTATCCGACATTGTGGGCATAGCCTGGAAGTGACCTTCCATTCTGGCATCAAGTTGGCTGCTGAGCTCTTTGCAGGTCCAGAGCTTTTGGCATTGCCACGGCACTCACTCTGAGTAGGCCAATCTGACTGAACAGCGGGAGCTCCTTCCTTTCCTTGGATTGCAGCACACCTTTGAAATCTCTGCATTTTGATGGTTCTTACTGTGTAAGGGGTCAACGCTGAAGGACTGAGCGCTGATGTCATCTCCTGGGTGGAGCGTCACGAGCGAGCGTGCTTCACAATTTTTCCAGGCATTCGATATCAAAGAAGCATCTTCCTACTGCTGCTCCTGAAACCTCCATCTTTGGTCTGGTCCTGCTGTCTGCCTACAGTGACTGTGGCCACCTCCAGCCATCCAAACCTCACCTACCTGCTTGCTTTTTATTGTTTCAGAGTATCGGAGACCTTGCTTCGTACTCAGAGTTGTATGTTGCATAACTGTCAAACAGTAAGAACACGTCCAATGCCACGTACACACGATCGGAAATTCCGACAAAAAAATGGCTGGCATCTGGAATCGTGATCTTCTGATTTTAGAGTTCATCCCATCTTTGGAGTCTTCCCTAGCTCCCAGAGCGGGTCTCGCAGCCGAGCCGAGGTCTTCACTGTAGTCATACAAGATTTTGTGGGCAAAATTGATCACTCATTTGTTTTCTGCTTTTGACCAAAGAGGTCACAAGCCAATGCCCGTGCTTTCTCCTGTAGATTCTGTATCTGATCTTGGCAGTGTTCATTTCGTTGACTAAAACATTTTAGTCGACTAAATTAATACTATTTTAGTCGACTAAAATAGGACTAAAACAATTGAGAGGACTAAAATAGGACTAAAACTAAAATGGCATTTTAGTCAAAAGACTAAGGGCTCTTTCACACTGAGCGCCCGTACAGGTCCGTCTGTCAGTTTTTTTTGCGGACCTGTACGGGGCGCTCTGTGCTCCTCTATGGAGCCGCGGATGTCAGCGGTGACATGCCTGCTGACATCCGATCCGCCAAAGTGTGACGGAGGAAAAACCTACTTTTCCTTCCGTCTGGCGGATCGGGTGAACACAGACATACGGTCCGTGTTCATTCGATCCCCCCACAGTGTGCGGGGACCGCCCTGTCATCCGCCGGCTTAGCGGGGATCAACGGAGCGATCCCCGCTGAGCAAGCGGAGGTGCACGGGGCGGATCATTACTGATCCGCCCAGTGTGAAAGAGGCCTTATGCCGTGTACACACGACAGTTTTTCATGACGAGAAAAGTGCCATTTTTTTAATTGGTCGTTTGTAGGCTCCAGAGCATTTTTCAACGAGAAAAATGGGCGTTAAAAATTTAGAACCTGCTCTATTTTTTCTCGTCGTTTTTCACGTCATGAAAAACGGTCGTGTGTACACTTTAACGAGGAGGGAAAAAACGTGCATGCTCAGAAGCAAGTTACGAGACGGGGAAATTGGCAAAAGTCAGCCCAAAGGGTGGCGCCATTCGAATGGAACTTCCCCTTTATAGTGCCGTCGTACGTCACCGGGCTTTGCTTGAGCATTTTTTTTTTCACGAATGGGTGTATGCAAGGCAGGCTTGAGAGGAATTGCGTCGAGAAAAACTTTGTTTTTTTTCCATGACATGAAACACGGTCGTGTGTACGCGGCATGAGACTAAAACTAAATTGAAATTTGACTTCAAAACTAATACTGGTCTGTAGTGAATGTTCATACCTCAGTACCATAAATAATAACATAGGAGATTTTTCACTCCAGCCGTATATAATGAGTTTGGAAATTGTAGAGAAATGTTAACTAATGCATTACAATTTAACTACACTCATTAGATTTGATACGACTAAAATGTACTGGTGATTTAGTCGACTAAATACGACAAAAACTAAAAAAGTTGCAGAAGACTAAAATGGGACTAAAACTAAAATGCCATTTTAGTCCTAAGACTAAAACTAAATCGAAATTTGCTGCCAAAATTATCACTGGATCTTGGTACTTGCAACGAGCGGGGCCTCACTTCAGTCCCCTCTCTGCTGAAAACGGGTCACAGGAGTGCAAAATGAATTGCACTCCTGTGATCCATAGGAGAAGTCCAGCCAAACAAGCTTTGGTTATACTTCTCCTTTAACCACTTAAGACCCGGACCAAAATGCAGCTAAAGGACCTTGCCCCTTTTTGCGATTCGGCACTGCGTCGCTTTAACTGACAATTGCGCGGTCGTGCGACGTGGCTCCCAAACAAAATTGGCGTCCTTTTTTTCCCACAAATGGAGCTTTCTTTTGGTGGTAATTGATCACCTCTGCGGTTTTTATTTTTTGCGCTATAAACAAAAATAGAGCGACAATTTTGAAAAAAATGCAATACTTTTTGCTATAATAAATATCCCCCAAAAATATATAAAAAAAAAAATTTTTTCCTCAGTTTAGGCCGATATCTTCTACCTATTTTTGGTAAAAAAAATCGCAATAAGCGTTTATCAGTTGGTTTGCGCAAAATTTATAGCGTTTAGAAAATAGGGGATAGTTTTATTGCATTTTTATAAATTTTTTTTTTTTTTACTACTAATGGCGGCGATCAGCGTCTTTTTTTTCGTGACTGCGACATTATGGCGGACACTTTGGACAATTTTGACACATTTTTGGGACCATTGTCATTTTCACAGCAAAAAATGCATTTAAAATCCATTGTTTATTGTGAAAATGACAGTTGCAGTTTGGGAGTTAACCACAAGGGGGCGCTGATGGGGTTAAGTGTGACCTCAAGTGTGTTTACAACTGTAAATTGTATCTCCCTATAAAAGGGATCACACGATCAATGAAGCTGCCACAGTGAAGAACGGGGAAGGTGTGTTTACACACGGCTCTCCCCGTTCTTCAGCTCCGGGGACCGATCGTGGGACTCCAGCGGCAATCGGGTCCTGGTCACGGAGCTTCGGACCGGGTCGCGGGCGGGCGCCCACGACCGGGTACTAGTACAGGACGTACCTGTACGTACATGTGCCATTCTGCCGACGTATATGTCTCTCTCCTAAAGGTCTGGGGTTTTTTGGGGGGGGGGTTTCTCATGCCTTGTGTAGGGAGTTTTCACAATTTGAACCCATGAATTTTTTTTATTTGCTACCTTGTTTTTCTGTTCAAGTTGTGTGTTGAATATTGTACAATGGTCACATGGGTGTGACAGGTTAGTGTGTAGTGTTTATAGTTACACGTCTGTTCAATAAAGTTAATTGAAATTAAAGTGACATTTATGCCTTTTTTTTTTTTTTTACTTTCTAAACTTGGGACTCAAAGTGGTCCTAAGATAGAGAGAAAGATAATACATTATCTCACAAAAAGTAAGTACACCCCTCACATTTTTGTAAATATTTTCTTCTATCTTTTCATGTGACAACACTGAAGAAATGACACTTTGCTACAATGTTGTGTAGTGAGTGTACAGCTTGTATAACAGTGTACATTTGCTGTCCCCTCAAAATTACTCAACACACAGCCATTAATGTCTAAACCACTGGAAACAAAAGTAAACACACCTCTAAGTGAAAATGTCCAAATTGGGCCCAAAGTGTCAATATTTTGTGTGGCCACCGTTATTTTCCAGCACTGCCTTAACCCTCTTGGGTATGGAGGTCACCAGAGTTTCACAGGTTGTCACTGGAGTCCTCTTCCCCTCCTCCATGATGACATCACAGAGCTGGTGGATATTAGAGACCTTGCACTCCTCCACCTTCCATTTGAGGAGCCCCACAGATGATCAATAGGGTTTAGGTCTGGGAACATGCTTGGCCAGTCCATCACCTTTACCCTCAGCTTCTTTAGCAAGGCAGTGGTCGTCTTGGATGTGTGTTTGGGGTCGTGATCATGTTGGAATACTGCCCTGCGGTCCAGTCTCTGAAGGGAGGGGATCATGCTCTGCTTCAGTATGTCACAGTACATGTCGGCATTCATGGTTCCCTCAATGATCTGTAGCTCCCCAGTGCCGGCAGCACTCATGCAGCCCCAGACCATGACACTCCCACCACCATGCCTGACTGTAGACAAGACACACTTGTCTTTGTACTCCTCACCTGGTTGCAGCCACACACGCCTGACACCATCTGACACCAAATACGTTTATCTTGGTCTCATCAGACCACAGGACATGGTTCCAGTAATCCATATCCTTAGTCTGCAATCAGTTTGCTGAAGACAAGCAGACTTTCTTGTGCATCATCTTTAGAAGAGGCTTCCTTCTGGGACGACAGCAATGCAGACCAATTTGATGCAGTGTGCGGCGTATGGTCTGAGCACTGACATGCTGACCCCCCCCCCACCCCTTCTACCTCTGCAGCAATGCTGGCAGCACTCATACGTCTATTTCACAAAGACAACCTCTGGATATGACGCTGAGCACGTGACCTCAACTACTTTGGTCAACCATGGTGAGGTCTGTTCTGAGTGGAACCCGTCCTGTTATACCGCTGTATGGTCTTGGCCTCAGTGCTGCAGCTCAGTTTCAGGGTCTTGGCAATCTTCTTATAGCCTAGGCCAGTGGTCATCAACCCTGTCCTCAGGGCCCACCAGCAGGCCAGGTTTTATGTATTACCTTGGGGGAGATGCAGTCTAGAATACGGCAATCACTGAGCAGCAAATTATATCACCTGTCATGTATTTCAGTTATCTTGCAAACCTGGCCTGTTAGTGGGCCCTGAGGACAGGGTTGATGACCACTGGCCTAGGCCACCTTTATGTAGAGCAACAATTGTTTTTTTTACCCATTCACACCTGAGACCTTGTAACACTAACACATGACACCGGGGAGGGAAAATGGCTAATTGGGTCCAATTTGGAAATTTTCACTTAGGGGTGTACTCACTTTTGTTGCCAGCGGCTTAGACATTAATAGCTGTGTGTTGAGTTATTTTGAGGGGTTATTCTGGGTGTGAACTGAGACTTCCTCTCTCATATGCGGAAAACACAAGAGTAAGTATCACAGCGGCACTCAGCATTTCAAAGCAGCAATGTATTCTATCAATGAATACAAAGCTTCCTCTGATTGGCTGTCAGAGCTTGTGACATTATCAGCCTGCCTCTCTGACTCAGCCAATCAGAGGAAGCTTTGTACTCATTGATAGAATATGAACGAGGAAAGTCTCCAAAGTTTTATTTAGTGATCACCAACGTTATTTGGATGGTGGAAAAGTGTGACTGTTGTTTTGTATCAGTCTGATGATGGTTTTCCACTACACACCAGTAGGTAGATTCACAAAGAGTTAGGCCGGCTTATCTACAGATAAGCCGACCTAACTCTGAATCTAAGCCAACCTATGTTTAAGTGTATTCTCTAACAGAGATACACTTAAACATATCTAAGATAGGACGGCTTGCGCCGTCCTATCTTAGATTGCAATGTTTTGGCTTACCGCTAGGTGGCGCTTCCATTGCGGCCAGCGTAGATTATGTAAATGAGTTTTTACAACGATTCCCGAACGAACGCGAGCCCGCCGCAGTCGATTAACGTTGTTTCCGTAAGGCCTTAGGCGGCCTAAAGTTATTCCACCTATGAGGTGGAATAACAATGTTAAAGTATGGCCGCCGTGAGGTTCGAATTTTTTACGTCGTTAGCGAATCGGGAGTTACGTCGTTTACGTCCGCATCAAAATCAATAGGCCCGTACGGCCTACTTAGCCGCAATGCGCACTGGGAAATGTAGTCGCCCGGCGCATGCGCAGTGTCAAAAAACGTCAGGTCAAGCCTCATTTCCATACAACACGCCCCCCTCCAAGTCATTTGAATTAGGCGCCCTTACGCCCGCTCGTTTTAGGCTACACCGCCGTAGATTAGCAGGTAAGTAGATTGTGAATCACTACTAGCCTAACTAATTTACGGCGGTGTAGCCTAAAAAGGCTAGGCCGCCCTAAATTAAGGCCAATGTGTGTGAATCTACCTACAGATATCTGTATATCAATAAAATACATTCACTGCACAGTACTAAGTAGGAAGTAGTTCCTGCCTATGTAATGAGCAAATATAACTGACCCATGTACAAATTTTATTGTAAACTGTACAGAAACACCAGGATTGTTTAAGAACACATTATATACATTGTGATTAGATACACATAAAAAAAAAAACTGATTGAAATGTCCAAGAAACCCCCTATTATGTGCATAGAGGCCGGGGGTTGTGCTGATTGAGGATGTCACACAGCTGCTCAGTGATTTTAGGTGTGTAGAATTTTTTTTACAAACCAAATTCTGAAATTCATAAAAACAAAAACATCCTTGTCCGTAGGCCCACTGCTAATTGGTGAGTTCCCATCTTAGCTGAATTATCCAGCTTTTCATTCCTGGTCACTGCAGACATCGCCGATTCCTGCTCCATGGAAAACAGAATATTTTGATGCGTTTGCTTCTCGAAAGTTTAATTTACAATATGTACAGAAGTGTCCAGAGTATCAGCGCTAACGCTTCACAGCGTCCTTTATTTTTTGGATTCTTCCGCTGGCACCACCTCCATGATCATCTGTACGTACATAGTGATTGGCTCTGAAATAAAGATACAGATCTAGTTTAATTGTACAGCTCAGAGAACTGGCAAAGTATTCATGGGCCCTGGGGTAACATGCTTACACTTTCAGGTAAATTAAAACTGGCAAAGTTTTTGAGGACATCTCCCTTATAACCGGGGGGGGGGGGGGGGAACCATCAAACCCCCCCCCAGTCAACGCGGCACTACCGCCATGGCCGGCGGGCTGGCACATACCCCATCTAGGTGGCGAGCTGCAGGCAACGGCTCCTGTGTCCTCCAGCACTGCAGGCGAACCCCATCTGAATATCACTGAAGTCGGATCATCGTCTTAACTGACCCGACTTTGGCACGCGACTTGTGCTCTGGGGATCTTGAAGGGGAACTCCACGCCAAAAAAAAGGCACGTGTTCCCCTCCAAGATCATACCAGGTATGGATTTTCAGGGTAACCCCACCCTTATTCGAGCACGCAGCCCAGCATGTCAGGAAAGGGGATGGGGGACAAGCAAGTGTCTTCCCCCTCTTCCCGACAACCCTGGACGTTTGGTTGTCGGGGTCTGCGGGCAGGAGGCTTATCGTAATCTGGAAGCCCCCTTTAACAAGGGCCCCCCCCACCCCACCCTATGTGAATGAGTATGAGGTACATTGTACCCATTCACCTGAAAAAAAGTGTCAAAAATAAAAACACAGCACACAGGGTGTTAAAGTAATTTATTGAGACAGCTCCAGCATTTCTTTCGACTTCTGCTACCTCCTCTGCTGACGTCTTCTGCCTCCGTCGGTTCTTCTCCGCTGATGTCTTCACCCTCTATCCGCTGTCTTCTGCCGGGTCTCCTCCGCTATCTTCTTTTTCTCTTGCCTGGTCTTCTCCCTATGTTCTTCTTCCGATGTTGACTTGACGCAATCTCCCATTCCAATGCCTGGTGCCACTACTTATATTGACATGGGGTGGGGGTCACTGTGTGATATCATCCAGAGGCCCCACCCCTTATGACGTCACTGCCAGGGGCATAATGGACTGTGATGTCATATAAGGCGTGCCTCCGGTGACCCCGCCCCATGCCAATATAAGTAGTGGCACACCGTGCAGCTGACATTAGAGCGGGAGAGAGAGCGTTGAGTCAACATCGGAAGAAGAACAGAGGGAGAAGACCAGGCAAGAGAGGGAGAAGATAGCACAGGAGACAGCGGACAGAGGGAGAAGAGCCGGAGAGGGCTAGAAGACATCAGCGGAGAAGAACCGGCAGAAGACATCAGCGGAGAAGAACCGGCAGAAGACATCAGCGGAGAAGAACCGGCAGAAGACATCAGCGGAGGACACAGAAGAGCCTGATAGGGGAGAAGAAGTCGGAAGAGACGCCGGAGCCGTCGTAATAAATTACTTTAACACCCTGTTTTTTTTTTTTGCTGTGTTTTTTTTTTTTTACATTTTCAGGTGAATGGGTAGGGGTACAATGTACCCTATACTCATTTCATAGGGTGGGGTGCCCCCATTCAATGACCAATAGGGAGGGCAGGAGCTGGCAGAGTAAAGTTTGGAAACTTCATCTGGCTGTACATCTCATCATTCATAGTTTTCACTGAAGTTGACTCTTTGCTTATATAATTTTTTTCCCATCATATGCTCATTGTAAATTGCCCAGGTTTGTGACAGGTTCACTTTGAGGGTGGTCAAGGCTAGTCTGAATAATTTTTTGGGCAGTCAGCCATTGTTCGGAGCAAATTTTTATACATTTTGGATGCATACACGTGTATACTAAAAGGATATAAAACAGTATTCAAAATTGGTTCAGCCTCAGATCATTTCTTATTTGATGGCTATACTCACTCGTTATCCTCTGTGCCCATTTGACCTTGTAGTGCACAAATGGGAAGTAGACTATGAGTCCGCTGAGGATGAAGATAACGCAGTATAAATAGGCCCACTCTGGCTCATCCACAATGGGTGCTATTACCAGATAGGCAGAGACCAGAACCATCAAAATGGGGATCACAATTGGAATCTGAAAGGAAAGAGCAATGAGTTACAGTCAGTCACATAAAAAAGGGCAACTATGAGGGCCGAAACATGGAGATGCCATTAATGTCTTGATTTTGAGGATTTGGACCAGGGATCCTCAAACTACGGCCCTCCAGCTGTTGTAGAACTACACATCCCATGAGGCATTTGTCTGCGGAAAATCTGATCGCGTGTACGAGGCTTTAGCTGCCACAGGTAAGAGGGCATTGCGCATGCACAGCTTGAAAAGCATGGCGCACACTTGTTCCTGCAATGCTGAGTGCTCAATGTCTGCCATGTCCTGGAAATGATCCAGGACGTGGAAATGTAAAGATTTGGGAGTATTTCTACAGAAAAGGCCTACCAGGTACGGGTATTGCATTAAACAGTATTTTTACAAACGGCATAGTGGATTTTAAACTGCTGGTACCCCCTCGTCTGCATGGGCCAGTTTATGTAAAAGGTGGTAGCCTGATTGTATCCATAGGGCACTGGGGACCCTAGCAGTCACTCCCTTGTGGTTGGTATAGGTCAGGGGTGCCCAACCTTTTGAAGGCTGAGGGCCACTTAAAGCGGAGGTTCACCCAAAAAACAAACATACCTCAAACATGTACAGTATGCCGTTTTTTTTTTTGGGGGGGGGGGGTGTACATACGGTATTATCGGTATTTTCTTCCCGGCTTCCTGGGTACTCGCTCCCGCGGGAGTGGGCGTTCATGTGCAGTGCCGCAATGTCATCTGGGACTTCGCCCATATGATTGACGTGCCTGAGAAAAACTCCCCCCGGCGGATAAGGCGCGTCACGACTTTCCGAAAGTAGCCGAACTGCGAGTCGGCTCTACACGGCGCCTGCGCAGTCAGCTCAACACGGCTCCTAGGCGCCGTATAGAGCCGACTTGCGGTTCGGCTACTTTCGGAAAGTCGTGACGCGCCTTATGCGCCGGGGGAGTTTTTCTCAGGCACGTCAATTATGTGGGCGAAGTCCCAGATGACATTGCGGCACTGCACAGCAACGCCCAGTCCCGCGGGAGCGAGTACCCAGAAGCCCGGAGGAAAAAAGACCGATAATACCGTATTGTACACCCCCAAAAAAAAAAAAACGTCATACTGTACATGTTTGAGGTATACCTAATGTAATGTTATATACTTGTTTTTTTGGGTGAACCCCCGCTTTAAGCGACTTAGTAACCAGTGGTGGGCCACAATGAGTGGAGTGGGCAGATGACAGGCCTGTGTCCACTCTGCATATGCAAGGCAGACACAGGCACAGCCCAATCTACTCTATGGGCCCTCTGATCCAATCAGATGGAAGGGGACGGATCCACTTCTGTTTTTTAGCAGATCGGATTGAAGGTAGGCAGGGTGTAAACGGACAAAAAGTCTGTTTACATCTTCTGCTCCATAGAGGTGGATGGAGAGTCCGATTTGGTCGGACTGTTTGTGTGAAAGGGGCCTAAGGCTGCTTTTACACTGAATGTCTGGGGTCTACCCACACTGTGGGTGCGGCACAGTGTTCCTGTGGTTTTCTCGCTAGTTAGCTGCACTTTGCCATAGACGTCTATTATATCCTGCAGGTGTGGTGCACTTTCCGAAAAGCCGCTTGCTTCCTCTACTGCCGGCTTCATTCACAACACTGATGCTCTGAGATGGAGGGTCGGCAACCTGCAATCTGGGCGTGCCAACCTGCCATCCTAGAGCAGGAGGTTGTGGGCCACATCAGAGGGCTCCGCGGGCCACTGGTTGGGCACCACTGGTATAGGCCAACGCCTAGGACTGTATTCAGAAAATGTACCTTGATTGGCCTTTTCATGTCTTTCTTGGTGAATCGCATTACGATAAGGCCGGCGATTGTTAGACCATAAAATATCCAGACGGCAAAGCTGAAGTAGTTGATGAGGGTGTTGATATCCGCTGGGATGATATAAATCATTCCGATGATACCCTGGAGAGAAAAGAAAGAGTGATGATAATGAACACTCTACATACCCTACACTTCCATGTTACCATTAGAAGTCCAGCCTAAACTTTTTCCTCTATAATCTTGGCGCACTGAATCCAACCACATTCAGCAAAAGCTGTATTCCGGTCAAATAGTTTTTTAGGCCGTATTCACACCACTGCATCACAACTAGGGTTGCCACCTGTTCCCGGGATTCACCCAGACAGTCCAGGTTTTGAATCATGTGTCCGGGTTTCAGTCTACCTGAAACCTGGACACATTATTCAGAAAGGAATGTGGCTCAGAACAGGGCTTGGCAGGACGGTGAGGGACCGCTATGTGTGCCACATTACTATTTCATTTGAAGTGTCCCGGGTCTGTTACAATCCTATAGACCAGGGATAGGCAAACTGGGGCCCTCCAGCTGTTGCAGAACTACAAGTCCCATCATGCCTCTGTGAGTAATTGTAACTGCCAGCCTTGCAATGCCTCATGGGAAATGTAGTTCCACAACAGCTGAAGGGCCCCAGGTTGTCTAACCCTGCTATAGTGTATACCAGTGGTCTCCAAACTGGCCCGGGAGCCAGATGTGGCCTCTCACTTGCCTTTATCTGGCCCTTGGGGCACTCTTCCACCAACTGACACCAGTGATGGGGCACCATTACCCCTACTGGGATGAAAGGAGGTGGAAGGGTTTACACATCTGTATTCAGTCTTACTGATATCATCAATGGGGCTATATTCCTCCTATTAACCACTTCAGCCCCGGAGGATGTGGCTGCCCAATGACCAGGCAATTTTTTGCGATTCGGCCCTGCATCGCTTTAACTAACAATTGCGCGGCCGTGCGATGTAGCTCCCAAACAAAATTGACGTCCTTTTTTCCCCCACAAATAGAGCTTTCTTTTGGTGGTATTTGATTACCTCTGCGTTTTTTTTTTTTTTTGCGCTATAAACAAAAATAGAGCGACAATTTTGAAAAAAAAAGCAATATTTTTTACTTTTTGCTATAATAAATATCCCCCAAAAATATATATAAAAAAAAAAAGGAATTTCTTTCTCAGTTTAGGCCGATACGTATTCTTCTACATATTTTTGGTAAAAAAAAAAAAAAAACATCGCAATAAGCGTATAGTGATTGGTTTGCGCAAAAGTTATAGCGCCTACAAAATAGGGGATAGATTTATGGCATTTTTTTTTTTTTTTACTAGTAATAGCGGCGATCAGTGATTTTTATCAGGCCTGCGACATTGCGGCGGACAGATCGGACACTTTTGAGGCTATTTTGGGACTATTGTCATTTATACAGCGAACAGTGCTATAAAAATGCACCGATTACTGTGTAAGTGACACTGGCAGGGAAGGGGTTAACCAGTAGGGGGCGAGGAAGGGGTTAAGTGTGTCCTAGGTAGTGATTATAACTGTGGGGGGGTGGGCTACCAGTGACACCATAGTGATCACTGCTCCCGATCACAGGGATCAGTAGATCAGTGTCCTGTCACTAGGCAGAACAGGGAGATGCCTTGTTTACACCGGCGGATATCGAGTCTGTGGGCACGGTCACAGAGCTCGCGGCAGTGGCGCATGCGCGCCGCCGGCGGGAAATTCAAAGCAACGTACCTGTACATTGCTTTGCGCAGCCATTCTGCCAACGTATATGTACAGGCGGCGGTCGATGTTGGGGCATTTTATGCTCCCAATGACCACAGTCCAGCCCCATAAAGCCTGAAGGACAGTAAACCAGACCCTTGCTTAGAAAGTTTGGAGACCCCTGGTGTAAACTAAACAAACAATAACTAAAAAATGTACTGTGCGCCGCTGAAGTGTTTGGGTTTGGTGAGAAGAAAAAGTGGCAGCCCTAATCACAACAGACCAAAAAACACTTGTTCTCCTTTCTATACACAATGCAGCGCACCACCATGCGCAGTATACACATTGTGGCGCATTACCCATTACTGTACAGTGCGCATTGCGACACCATTACCAATGAATAGCACTGCAATGCACCACAAACAGGGCGGGTGTGATGCCGCGATGTGAGTGGGACCTCGGCACAGATCTGCGGCGCAGCATTCTGATCAATCACCAGGCACGGGAGGTGAGAACGTACATAAGACACAATGGCCGGTAGCGGGGTCAGGCGCTTGACACTGATGTAAGATAAAAACTTCAACATGTGACCTTCACGGCCTGCGACGTATGTAAGCCTGTGGAGGAAAGAAAGAAAAAATCATGTTTATGATGCAACCGAGTATAATTCAACATTTTTGTTAAAGCGGAGTTCCGCCAATTTTTTTTTTTTTTTTTAAAGTCGGCAGCTACAAATACTGCAGCTGCTGACTTTTAAAATAAGGACACTTACCTGTCCAGGGCGCCCGCCATGTCGGCACCCGAAGCCGATCTCTCCCTCGGCTCTCGGGTGAAGGTGCCGCCATCTTCGGTAAGGGAATCAGGAAGTGAAGCCTTGCGGCTTCACAGCCTGGTTCCCTACTGAGCGATACCACTGGCCCTTGCTGTACTCTGGGACCCGTGTGCCGGATGTGGCATAGATAGCCGTGGGTGGCTCGGCTATCTATGCCCAGAGGGGGTAGCAAAATACCTGTATTAGACAGGTATCTACTCACTCCTCCCCCCTAAAAGGTGCCAAATGTGACACCGGAGGGGGGAGGATTACGGAAGTTCCACTTTTGGGTGGAACTCCGCTTTAAATGTCGCAGGGATAACTGAAATGCAGATTTATACCAGAGGGTCCTTTCTATAAGAAAAGCCAGAGGCCCGGGTTCAGAAAGGACTTACGACGACGTGTCTCCAGATACGCAGTCGTAAGTCCAAATGTGCGCCGTCGTATCTATACGCTTATTCAGGAAAGCAGATACGCCAGAATTTTGGCAAGATACGCAAGTCTACTACCTATCATATTTACGCTGGCCTCTAGGGGCGCTTCCGTTGATTTACGCGTTGAATATGTAAATGAGCTAGATACGCCGATTCACGAATGTACTTGCACCCGTCGCAGTAAGCTATGCCGTTTACGTAAGGCGTACGTCCGGCGTAAGTTTACCCCTCATAAAGCAGGGGTAAGTCATGTTAAGGTATGGACGTTGGAAACGTCATAACAGCCGTCGTATTTTACGTTGTTTACGTAAGTCGTACGTGAATGGGGCTGGGCGTAGGTTACGTTCACGTCGCATGAATGGACCCGGCGTATCTTAGCGAGTAAATTCGACGTGATTCTGAGCATGCGCCGTTCGTTCGGCCATGCATTTACATGGGGTCACGCTTCATTATAATACAACACGCCCACTGCCTTGCTACTTTGAATTACGCGGGCTTACGCCGGCCCATTTACGTTACGCCGGCGTAAATATGGGAGCGAGTGCTTTGTGAATACTCGGCTTGCCTCTCAATGTTACGTCGGCGTAGCGCATACGAGATGCGCTACGCCTATCTAAAGATGTGCCGATCTCTCTGAATCCCGGCCAGAGTTTTGAAGCACCACTGCTTCGCTGATCCCCATCCCCTGCAAGTATTCCACACTTTTGGCGTCTTCCTGTTGCTGGCTCACACATTACAGGAGCCAACAGCAGGGGTATTGGGACTGTCCAACTAATCAAATATTTTCAGCAGCATTTTAAAACAAGGGCCACATGTAAGGTAAGTGTATTCCTTTTTCCTATTAGCTGGCATGTTATTATATAGAAGTGCTTAACCACTTCAGCTCTGGAAGATTTACCCCCCCCCCCCTTCATGACCAGGCCGTGACCTCAAAACTAGGGAAGTGCTTGCTCATGCTCAGGCGTGGCGGAGTCAGCAAGCCCAGATTGCGATCAACGGGTTGTGGACCCTCCATCCCGGAGTGCACTGGCAGCAGAGGAAGCAGGACCCGCTTAAGCCGATGCTCTTCAACTGGGATCTTTCTAGCAGCCTGGAGAGCGATGCCAGCAGAAGCTGGAAGAGGTCAGTGTATTAAACATCACATAAACTGCACTTTTGCACTGGGCATATTAGAACTTATAAAAAGGGTCATTAGGCTGCTTTCACACTGATCCTCAGGTACGATACAGTGGAACCTCGGATTACCAGCATAATCCGTTCCAGAAGAATGCTTGTAATCCAAAGCACTCGCAAATCAAAGCGAATTTCCCCATAGAAGTCAATGGAAACAAAGATAATTTGTTCCGCATTGACTTCTATGGCATGCAATACCGCATGTGGCCAGAGGTAGGGGGGGGGGGCGCAAGAGAGCCTCTGAAATACTCGGAGACAGCGCGGCTGATTCTCAGAAACCTTCAAAAAGTGATTTCCAAGTATTTCCCAACTGTTCCGAGTGTCACCGGTGCCTCTGCACCTCTGGCCAAATGCGGTACTGCACACCCCATAAGCTTGAATTCTGCTCGTTTTGCGAGACAACACTCGCAAACCGAGTCAGAATAAAAAAAAAAGTTGCTTGTTAACCACAAAACCAAGGTTCCACTGTATTTCTATTTTGTCCTGCGGGTTTGGTGAACTTTCAAAAAGTTAGCGCTACACCTGGGGGTGAGCTGGCGGGAAAACCCCATATTTCATTCTGGCCTGTGGCTGGTTACCAAATCACCTATGTGGCCTTCGCTCTTCAAAAGTTTGAGCACCCCTTTTCTAAGGAGATCCCACAGGTATGGTATATACATAGTTACATTGGATCCAAGCTGGACCAATGTAACAATATCCATACCTGGAATTATTCTTTAACAATTTGCTTTGCACTGTACATAGATTTAATAAAAGCTCGCCAGCTCAATAAGGAAGCAAAGGATTGGTTCTCTGGGTCCAAGTCAGGCTATGAACTAACCTGCCAGCAGTAAAGCAGGATCCGTTGGCTGATCCGATGGTTGAAAAGGCCACAAACAGAGGTACTAACCAGGCCGCCGGGTGCAGAACACGATCCCCAAAGGTCTGAAATGAGACGGGGAAACAGATTTTAGGCATATGTCATTTTTGTACCAGGTTGGTCCATAGATTACCAGCCAATTGATCATAATACATGTGATGGGACAGGTTCACATGCAAGCAAAAAAAAAGACCGCTTACTATACCTGAAAATAAATTATTGCCCTTTATCCCCTCCCCCCCCCCCCCAACAAATAGGTAAAGCTGTAACCCATTTCATGCTGTAAGTCAGCGCTTCCTCAGGGTCAGAGTCTTACTCGTTGCTGTTTTTGAAATAGAAACAATTTCAGTGGGAACAGGTCTTTCTGAAATATTTCAGGTTTGTCAACCAAGGTGTTAAATATTCTGGACAGCTGTCACGTTTAAGTAACTTTTTGCTATAACATTACTGTAACCAGGGCTTTTCTTCAAGTGGATCTTGGTGGAATTGGTTCCATCACCTCTGGGTCAGCCCCCTTGCTCCCTGCTCACCACAATCACTTGTAAACACAAAAGTCTGATTTCTGTGTTTACAAGTGACAGCTCTGCACTCTGTGTGTAACCCTCCTGAACTCTGCACTCTGTATGTAATGCAATCCTGGTATTTAATGCCCCTTTAAGACCCTCCTACTGTTTGTGAGGTTTTGGGGGGGTCGTGGTCGAGTTCCAGCACCTTTTGTTTGAGGGGAAAAACAAACAAACCGTAACCATTACTACTATCGTAATAAAGTAACTTGCAGCAGTGATGAATTCAACCACTGTGTGCAGAGTTTGGCAGGCTGTTGTTGGGGGAGACACCACCAACAGGATCACTGAGACCAATTTCCTCTTGTTTTTGGTGTCGTACTCTCACTGGCTGAACGAGTAAGGTGTCATGATGTCACTGATGTCAGGTGGGGGGGGGGGTGCCGGAGAGCCTTGGAAATACTTGGGGACAGGTCGACTGAAATTGGAAATTGAGTATTTCCGAACGGCTCCAATCGGCTCCGGTGCCCCCGCACCTCTGTCCAAATGCGGTACTGCACACCCTATTGGCTTGAATCCTGCTTGTATAGTGAGACGACACTCGCAAACCGAGTCAGGATGTAAAAAAAAAATAGTTTTTGTTTTTCGTTAACCGCGTTACTCGCAATCCGAGGTTTCACTAGATGAGTAACAATCAGATTTCCAGCAAACCCCACACTCACATCCACAACGGGCAAATGTCTGAGCAGACCAACGGAAGGAAAAGCGAGAAAACTCACCACAGCGACGGCCGGAGACTGAAGGAGCTCTGTTGGGGTCATCACAGTGAAATAGGCAATGTTGATCAGCAGGTAACAGGCCATGACCAAGGGGATCCCAAGAATGATGGCCAATGGGAGGTTTCTGGAACAAAAGACATAGATTGGCAACCGCAACCCCCAAGTCCTGGCATTTATCCTAAACCCTTCCACAGAAGCTGGAGTCCCACCACCTGTCCTCTCCATGTTATATTTATAGATTTATGTTCTGACAGGGGGGCCCGCCAGATCACTCCGATCAGCACTCTCTGCCAGTGGCTGACAGCGCTGATCGAGAGTCGGCTGCTGGTTTTCCAGCATGCTCGTCAGATAGAAGCCGACCTGTGTCTTCTGACGTTCGGCCTGTGTGTACGGGGACTTTAAACCTCTAACACCAATTAACCACAATTACTGAAAGGCGTGGCCGGAACAGTGACCCCATTCAGGGTTAGGCTGAGCAAAGAGCAGACAGAGGCCCAGATTCACAAAGCACTTACGCCGACGTATATCAAGTTACGCCGACGTAAGTGCAAATGTGCGCCGTCGTATCTGTGCGCAAGACCCACAAACAGAGATGCGCCTAAAAACAGGCTTCACCCTGCCGACACAACTTGCTTACGCCGGCGTAGAGTGAGCGCACATTTAGGCTGGGCGCATGGTGCCGCTCCCATTGATTAGCTATTCAAACATGCAAATGAGGGAAATACGGCGATTCACGAACCTGCGTGTGCCCGACACAGGCTACGAGAGGTGCGCGTAAGTTGTACGTTTGGCGTAAAGTTATTCCCCATAAAGGAGGTGCAACCCAGCAGCAGACATGCACAGGTCTGCACCAAGGAACACAAGCCGGCGCATTTTACGTTGGACGTGTGTCTGGCTAGGCGTAGGTTACGTTCACGGCGTACGCCGTGATCCGGCGTATCTTAGGCAGTTGTTCCGGTGTGGTTGTGAGCAGGCGCAGGGGGATGTGTCCACGTTACGGCGCATGCGCAGTTCGTTATAAGTACTTGTCTGGCGTTCGGCCCATCATTTACATGGGGTCACGCCTCATTTGCATGGGTCACGCCCACTTCTACCTACGCCGGCCTGCGCCATTGATACCCACGCCTTGCTGGCGCAGCGTAGGGAGCACTGGCTTTCTGAATTCCATGCTTGCCTCTCTGCGCTGCGTCGGCGTAGCGTATATGGGTTACTCTACGGCGGCGTAATGTGCGCCGTGCTCTCTGTGAATCTGGGCCAGAGATTTTTATGACCTACTGCAGCTTTACAAAATGTAATAATAATTACCACTAGGTGGCAGCACATTCACACCACACCTGTACTGTGCAGCGCATGACCTGCTAAACATTTATTAAAGGGCCACTTAATATCCAGAACATTAGAAGTTGTTTTTGCAAAACATTAAAATGTATGTAAAGCCAAAATGTTTACCCTCTCTTTTTTTTTTGCATAAAACAGGTAAGGGTAAAACCTCTACAAACAGTAGTAAATCCTTCTTAGCAATACACTATGACCGTACAATATCATTTTCCTTTCACTTCACAATCATGTGCCATTTTGTGTTGGTTTATTTTATTACATAAAATCAGTTTTTAACAAAATGTGGAAAATGTCAAGGGGTATGAATACTTTTTCAAGGCACTGTATGTGTCTTGCATGTTTTTTAGGTCATTTGGAGCGAATATCTGTATGAACAAAACAGATTTTTTGGAAACAATCAATCACAAGTGATATTGAAGACAATCTACTATCCAGACGTCTAATAATATATTAGATAACTGCTATCCAGGACCTTACCATGTGTACTTTCTGAACATTAAGGCCCCTTTCACACTGGGGCAGGATGTGTGGTGGCGGTATAGCCGTCGGAATTTCGGCGGTATTCGGCCGCTAGCGGTGCGGTATTAACCCCCTACAGTGCTAGCAATCTGTTAAGTTATTATCACAATGCAGCTGAAGCCACGTGAGCCTGATATTTATGGCCAAATCATTGTCTAGAACCCCTGACATTGCTCTCACCATTAACCAGGGTCAACGCGACCTCCTTGCCACAAAAACCTGGTTTTGTGCCCTCCAATATGGCCTCAACATTAAATTTCCTGCAGCCCATACTGGCAGACGAGGAGTTAAACACCCTCATATATGCCCTATGCCCGCGGGTCGATATCTAAATTTATTTTGTACTTCTACAAATTACAAGTAATAAATCAATGGCGTTTACTGCGCACACGTCTTACCTGTATGGATTTTTAAGCTCCTCTGTAATATAATTGAGCTGGTTCCTAAAGGGAGGAAAATAATTCACAAATGACAAATTGATCCCATTGTGAGCAAATTATCAGAGCGGTGCAGATTGACGGTTCAGGAAGAGCGGGACCTGGACACCGGCGGTGGGAAATTAATTACGTAGGGAACATTGAGAGACACAATAAGTTAGAATAGAATGTAATAAAGATAAAAAAAGGAGTTTTTATTTTATGTGTTGGTAAATTAGGGCGACACATGTAGGGCGTCATCCGCCATTTTCCTCCATTTTCTATATTGTTAGGGAATCTGGTGGGAAGGACCTCTCTTACACCTCTGAGGAACTCAATTTTCATTTCAATTTTAAAATAAAAAATAAATCTAAAACCAAAACTTTTTCTTTTAGCTTTGGATAAATAGACATAAGTTAGAAGTTTTTTCAATTTTTATGCGGTGTCCCACTCTTTGGTGAACCCACACAATGGGGCCCCT
The DNA here is from genome assembly GCF_905171775.1 of Rana temporaria. Taxonomy (NCBI): domain Eukaryota; kingdom Metazoa; phylum Chordata; class Amphibia; order Anura; family Ranidae; genus Rana; species Rana temporaria. The sequence goes on along the minus strand of NC_053499.1, from coordinate 151,210,922 downwards.
TACACAACTTCAGGCATGGGCCCCCTGGAGCAGAGAACCAGGGGGGGGGGGGGGGGTGCTGCCGCCTGTAATTGAGAAGCGGGGGGGCTACCGCGAATTGAGAAGCGGGGGGGGGGGGCCTTTACAAAAAAAGCACAAATAAAGAAAAATATATATAAAAAAAAGCGGTGTAGCCATCCGGGGGCCTGGTGACCTCTGGGCCCTTTAATAAAAATAAAAAAAGAAATAAAAAAAACATATAAAAAAAATATATATATATTTTTTTTTAAAAGGGGGGTTGCCATCTGGGGCCCTGGGGACCTCTGGGCCCTTTAATATTTTTTTTTTTTTATAAAAAGAAATTACAAAAAAAGGGGGTTTGCCATCCAGGACCTCTGGGCCCTTTAATAAAAATAAAAAAAAGAAACCTCTGGGCCCTTTAATAAAAAATAAAATAAAATATATAAAAAAAAAATATATAAAATAAAATATATAAAAAAATATATATATAAAAAAATAAACATTTATAAAAAAAAAAAAAAGGGGGGGGTTGCCATCCAGGGCCCTGGGGACCTCTGGGCCCTTTAATAAAAAGAATATATAAACAAAAATAAAAAAATAAACATTTATAAAAAAATAAAAAAGGGTGTTTGCCACATGGGGCCCTGGATACCTCTGAGCCATTTAATAAAAAAAAACTATATATATATATATATATATATATATATATAAAAATAATAATATAAAAAAAAATATTTTTTATACAAAAAGGGGGGTTGCCATCCGGGGACCTCTGGGTCCTTTAATAATAACATTTATATTATATATATATATATATATATATATAAAATAAAATAAATATATAAAAACATTTTTTAAGGGGGTTGCCCTCCGGGCCCCTTACAGGTGTACTGCCTGTACCCCCCTGATGGCGGCCCTGGATGTTGCCATCTTTGCCATTGTTACAGTAAAAGCAAAGTACTTTTTTTTGCATTCAAAATAAAAGTATTTAGTAATGTGGACAAGTGTCTGATTAATTGTCTACCTACCATCCATCGTATGCCCACAGACCATTGTACAGAGCCAGGCCGATGCCTCCTGCTGTGATGGAAGAACCTTCAAAGCTGTTCTCAAAGTTCTGTGTGTTTCCTGGAGGAGCAAAAACTTTGTCAGTTGGCGCTTACAATTTTCTGTCGGTTACCTCCTATCTAACCAAAATATAATGGCATTGGGCAGGATAAAAGGGTGGGCATATGGACCATGCAGTTGTACGATTGGCAAGGGCCCAACAGGGTGATACAACACCAGGCCACATGGAGGAGGTACCCATGTTACAACCAAAAACGTAAATGTGATTTATTGGGATTTTATGTGATAGACCAACACAAAGTGGCACATAATTGTGAGGTGGAAGGAAAATGATAAATGGCTTTCAAATCTTTTTACAAATAAATCTGTGAAAAGTGTGGGGGGTACATTTGTATGGCGCCCCCCGGAGTCAATACTTTGTAGAACCGCCTTTCTTTGCAATTACAGCTGCAAGTCTTTTTGGGGGTGTCTCTACCAGCTTTGCCCATCTAGAGAGGGACATTTTTGCCCATTCTTCTGCTTTGCAAAATATCTCAAGCTCTGTCAGATTGGATGGAGAGCGTCTGTGAACAGCAATTTTCAAGTCTTGCCACAGATTCTCAATGTGATTTAGGGGTGCGCGCTATACGCCGGAGCGTGCAATACCCCGATAAATACAGTATTTCTTCCATACAAGTGGCAGCATGGTAGTATAGCAGAGAGTCGGCTAACACACGTAACCCGGTGAAGCCAAGTAAGAGTTGTCCTCATCTGTACTGGTAGTTCCAGTTGAAGTATCCCACTATTCCCTTCTCCCATCCAACTTCCAACAATTAATATAAAATAAAATAAAAACACCCTGAACTGGAGGAGAGAAAGGAGGGATGTGTGAAAGCCCAGGGAAGTCTACACACAGCAACCCCAACGGGGGCAGTGCTACATAAGACTGCCCTGTATTTGGCTCAGTCCATCTTCCCATCAACTTTGACCAGCTTCCCTGTTCCTGCTAAAGAAAAGCATCCCCACAACATGATGCTGCCACCACCATGTTTCACGGTGGGCATGGTGTGTTCAGGGTGATGTGCAGTTCGTTTTCTGCCACACATAGCATTTTGTTTTTAGGCCAACAACTTTGGCCTCCTCTGACCAGAGCACCTTCTTCCACATGTTTGCTGTGTCCCCCACATGGTTTCTCGCAAACTGCAAATGGGACTTCTTATGGCTTTCTTCTTGCCAGGTTTGTGGAGAGCACGACTAATAGTTGTCCTGTGGACAGATTCTCCCCCCTGAGCTGTGGATCTCTGCAGCTCCTCCAGAGTTCCCATGGGCCTCTTGGCTGCTTCTATGATGAATGCTCTCTTTGCCCGGCCCGGTCAGTTTAGGTGGACGGCCATGTCTTTGTAGGTTTGCAGTTGTGCCATACTCTTTCCATTTTCGGATGATGGATTGAACAGAAGCTCTGTGAGATGTTCAGAGCTTGGGATATTTTTTATAACCTAACCCTGCTTTATACTTCTCCACAACTTTATCCCTGACCTGCCTGGTGTGTTTCTTGGCCTTCACGGTGCTGTTTGTTCACAAAGGTTCTCCAACAAACCCCTGAGGGCTTCACGGAACAGCTGTATTTATAGTGAGATTAAATTACACACAGATGGACTCGATTTACTAATTAGGCGACTTCTGAAGGCAATTGGTTTCACTAGATTTTAGTTAGGGGTATCAGCAGTGCCGATCCTGACCTCCCTGGGGCCCTAAGCAAAATGACATGGCACATTAAAAATGAGAAGCGGGGGGCGCTGACGACAGTGACATGTCACATTAAAGAAAGTTGAGAAGCGGGGGTAGGGGGTGTTCTGCTGTCGGAAAATTACATCTTACATTAAATTGAGAAGCAGGGGGTGCTGACTTCTTACCTCTTCTCCCATGCAGCCAGCGAGTTGAGAAGCGAGGTGAGGGGGCGAAAAGGACTTCTCACCAGGCGGGGCCTCTAGTAATTTGGAGGGCCCTTCGCAGCTTTGCGGGGCCCTAAGCGGCTTGCATAGTGAGCCTATAGGGCGGATCGGCCCTGGGTATCAGAGTAAAGGGGGCTGAATACAAATGCAATGTTTTAAATTTTGAAAACCGTGTATCATTTTCCTTCAACTTCTCAATTATGTGCCACTTTGTGTTGGTCGATCACATAAAATCCCAATAAAATACATTTAAGTTTTTGGTTGTAACATGAGAAAATGTGGAAAATGTAAAGGGGTTATGAATGCCCTTTGAAGGCACTGTACATGGGGGTCTACTACTCATTAGCAAGATACATCTTTTTTCTTGGCAGTTTTGTTTTATCTGGCTGAGGTAAATGATTGGGTCAGCTGGTTTCTTATAATGCCACAGTAAGTAATGCCAATGATGCCGTAGCTGCAGCCAGCGCCAAGATATAAGCCAACAGAGACAAAATAACTGTGGTGAAGTTACTTTGTGGGGACCTGACCCCATGGCACCAGGGAATTCACATACTTGGAGCCAAGGTGGTGATGAAACTTTTATGTGTGGTACTTACCTTGAATCAGCAGCACGATGCCGCTAACGATGATGATGATGACAATGATCATTTTGGCCACCGTGAGGAAGTTCTGGAGGTAGCTGGCCCACTTCACACTCAGACAGTTCACCACTGTAATCATCACTGCCAGAGAGAAAGTAACAAAAGTTGTTGAATTTTTGTACAAAAAAAAAAAAAGTGTCTTTCAGGGCCGTCTTAATAGCATCATGGGCCCCTGGGCAAAGAAATGCTCTGGGGCTAGGGTGACCACCAGGGCTGTCTTAATGAGAGGGCACACCTGGGCACTGCCCAGGGGCTCCATCTGCATGGGGGGGGCCCCTGCACTTTCCCCAAAGCAGCTGGTCCTTGAGCCCACGCTGCCCCGAAATGTGGGGCCCCATGATGGCACGGAGAGGGATAGATACACAGGGGAGGCCGTCTGCCTCCTACCTACTTGATGTCTGTTTACCTGCACTGTCATCATTGTAGGGGCCCCAGAGCATTTCTTTGCCCAGGGGCCCATGATGCTATTAAGATGGCCCTGGTGACCACGTGTCCCGGATTGCCCCGCATTTTGCAGATCTGTCCCGGGCACCTTCATTCCAGGACAATACAGTGTCCCGGAATGAAACTGACACAGCTTCCCCCCCCGGCCAATCTAATGCCCCCAAAAAAGGCCGCCACATCACCGCTTTACTCACTGAAGTACTTGTCCTGGCCGGGAATGCCTGGAGGAGCACAATCCCCGCCCCCCTGCTTTAGCAAAAGCGTCCCAAAGGGTGGCGCCATTCGAATGGAACGTCCCCTTTATAGTGGCGTCGTACGTGTTGTACGTCACCGCGCTTTGCTCGAGCATTTTTTTTTTTCCATGTACGTGTGTAGGCAAGGCAGGCTTGAGAGGAATTGCGACAATTCACGTCGAGAAAAACATTGTTTTTTTGCATGACAGTAAAAACGGTTGTGTGTACGCAGCATTAGCAGTAACAGGAAAAGGGAGTTACCGCTCCAGGTGGGTATGCTGGACAATCAGTAGCTTATCAGGAGACCAGGAGTGCCGGCAATGCACAAGGCAAATTGTAAAGGCTAGAAGAATGGACAGCCGTACTTCCAAAAAACCCTTATGGCAAATGCACTACAAAGTACAGCAAAACAGTGGAGATAGCAGCCTACGCGTTTCACACTGTGGTCAGTGCTTAATCATGGCCATGATTAAGCACTGACCGCAGTGTGAAACGCGTAGGCTGCTATCTCCACTCGCCCGTTTTTGGACACACACGCAATATACGTACTTATGGCTGCTGCTGCCAGACATTTGATGACCACTTGCGGGGGCTCACAGCCAGGATAAAATGGTGCCGATGCGTATTCAGCAAAGCTCAAGCAGATGATGGCAAATGACGAGGGTTTCGTGACGATGACGCTAGCCCAGGAGAAGAGGAACGCTGGGATGGGACCAAAAGCCTCCATGAGGTAGGGGTACTCCCCACCAGATTTGGTGATCATCGTACCCAATTCTGCAAAGCACAGTGCACCTGTGGAAAACACAAAACCGCAGACAGCGTTACTTCAACTGCAATTTCCTACATGGATCCAAAATGTACAGTGGAACCTCGGATTGCGAGTAACGCGGTTAACAAGCGTGCCGATTGTTGGGGCAAGGTCAGATGAGTTTGGGCATTTAAAACCTTTGAGATTGACATCACCTGGTCTTCCCAGACGATGATTGAGAACAATCCATGACACTGGCAGGTCTCGGCTTTGCAAAGGGGGCAGTGCATGCTAGAAATTCTGCAGGGTGCCCAAACTTTTGCAGACGCCATTTTTTTGTTTTCTGTAATTTTGAAAGTGTAAATGATGGAAATAAAATCTAACTTTTTTTGACATATTATAAGAATGTCTAATCTGTAATTTGATGCCTTTTGGAGATTTTTCCATCTTTCCTTGGCTTCGTTATGCACATTAACCACTTGACCACTGGGCACGTAAACCCCCTTAATAACCAGACCAATTTTCAGCTTTCGGTGCTCTCACAATTTGAATGACAATTACTCAGTCATACAACACTGTACCCAAATGAAATTTTCGTCCTTTTTTTCACGCAAATAGAGCTTTCTTTTGGTGGTATTTAATCACCGTTGGGTTTTTTATTTTTTGCGCTATAAGAGAAAAAAGACTGGAATGTCTGTAAAAAAATGAATTTTTCTTTGTTTCTGTTATAAAATTTAGCAAATGTAGTATTTTTTCTTCATTCTTTTGCATAAATGTGAAAGATGAAGTTATGCCAAGTAAATAGATACCCAACATGTCACCCTTCAAAATTGCACACGCTCGTGGAATGGCGCCAAACTTTGCTACTTAAAAATCCCCATAGGCGACGTTGCAGGGTATTGTGGGGTATTGCAGAGTATTGTGGGGTATTGCAGAGTATTGTGGGGTATTGCAGAGTATTGTGGGGTATTGCAGAGTATTGTGGGGTATTGCAGGGTATTGCAGAGTAGTGTGGGGTATTGCAGGGTATTGTGGGGTATTGCAGAGTATTGTGGGGTATTGCAGGGTATTGCAGAGTAGTGTGGGGTATTGCAGAGTATTGTGGGGTATTGCAGAGTATTGTGGGGTATTGCAGAGTATTGCACAGTATGGGTATGGGATGGCTGAGCAGGGATGGATGGCTTGCTGGATCTGTGACTGCATGTGTCACAGATCCAGCCCACAGCAGCTGCTGCTGCATCCGCTCTCCCCCCCTCTCCTCTCACACTGTACCGTTCGGTACAGAGAGGGGAGGGAGGAACCGGCGTCATCACATGATGCCGGTTTGTTTACAAGTGATCGCTCCGTCATTGGACGGAGCAATCACATGGTAAACCGCCGCTATCAGCGGCGATTTACCGTGATGCGTGATGCCCCGGGTCCTCCGGACCCGGCGGTCACGGACATTCCCATGTGCGCGCCCCAGAGGGCGCGCGGGAGTGCGATTCTGGGAGGACGTCCATGGACGTCCTCCCAGAGTTAAGCAACCGCCTTGTAGACGTATATCGTCAACTGGTTAATACACATTTTTACCTGGGGTGCCCAAACTTCCGATCCCCACTGTATAGGACAGGATGTAGCCAAGTGCTCATGTGCTCTTTAAACCATGTTCTTTAAGCCCCATAATATTTACCTAAAATGCCAATTACTCCACAGCCGGCCCAGACAATGAGACATGGTCCCAAGGCGCCTGTGTTACGGAGGACAGATTTGGGGGAAATGAAGATGCCCGATCCAATGATTGTTCCAACAATAAGACTGATCCCACTGAACAGACCAACCTGTAGATAGGAGACAGAAAAAGTCCAATTCATCATTAAAGTTATTTATATAGGTTAAGGAATGGTTAGAGGTAACACGATACTTTATTTATTCTATATATTGATCGAGACCTGCACTTTGTAGAGTTAATATAACTTTGAAATGATTGCCCCTGAGGAGCCTACAGCCTAATAACTACCACAGCATTATAGATTTAGGCCAGCCATAGATGGAGTGATTTTCTTTCCATGAAATTACGGGTCACAGGAAAGAAAATCGCTTAATAAGTGTTGATGGGAGAATCCCTCCTGCTGAGCCATTCTGTTCTTCGGTGGGGGAAGCCGTTCCCACCAGCAGCCACAAGCAATAATCGCATGTAAAATCCAATAGGTTGGTTGTACCAAAGCTGATCAATCTATCAACTTGGGTACATCTGGCCTGCCCATACATGGTTTGAATCTTGGCTGGTTCCTACTGAACCGGCCGAGATTCGGCCGGCTTTAGGGCTGATATAGTGTGTAGCACTTTATATTTAGCCCCACCCATGACGAGCTTAAAGCGGAGTTCCATCTAAAAATGGAACTTCCGCTTAACCCACTCCTCGCCCCCTTACATGCCACATTTGGCATGTAATTTGTTTTGGGGGGGAGTGGGGGCTTCAGGAGAAGGGGACTTCCTGTCCCACTTCCTCCTTCCGCCGAGGGGCTGGAAAGGCGATTAGCTTAATCGCCTTTTCACAGCCCCTCCCTGTAGGCGAGCGCCTGTCCAATCGGCCGGCGCCGCGCCGCTCGCACATGCGCACTGCCGCTCGCGCATGCGCAGTGGGTGCTCGGCCGTGAAGCTGAAAGCTGTCACTGCCGGGTGCCCACACTAAGAATGAAGACGGGGGGGCGAGGAGCGGAGCCCCGGCCGGCGCGTCGCTGGAGCTGTGGAGCAGGTAAGTGTCTGTTCATTAAAAGCCAGCAGCTACACTTTTTGTAGATGCTGACTTTTAATAAACTTCAAAAAAAGGTGGAAAACCCATTTAAAGCCTACTATCTTTACCAGAACTAGACAATTAGGGCTGATGCTGTATTAAGCCCTGCCCATGAGGAGCATAAAGCCTAATAATCACCATAGTTATACAATATGGGACTTATAGGCAACACTTTATAGCGTGCACATAATTCTTGACAATCACAGGAGTTTTCAGGTATTACTTACAACATACAATTACAAAAAAGATTCATACATTCATCTTTAAAACATCCTTAACATAAAAACATGGCTGACACAGTGATACATTTGATCAGAAAATCTATATATATTCTTGCAAAATTCCCACATCAATCCCGGGATAACCTTTGTGCCTGTAGAGCCCATGGAGCTTACAGTTATATAGACTTGCTAGAGCAAAGAATTGAAGTTAGTCAAACTAAACCCATGTAAATGCAAAAAAAAACAAAAACATGTGCTTACTGGCTAATTTTTAGAAGAGCCGAGATATTTATTTGAAACAAAAAAAATGGAGTTGCCCTGAAAGGTACAATTTGTCCCAGTCTGTGACTTCCATGGAAACAGCTACGTCAGCGATCTGCATAGATTCATAGGCTGGTCATTGGTTGACTAAATTGGAGAGGCTTTGCATTTACATACTCCCTACCAGGCATGTACTGGCCATCAGGACTACCAGGAGTTTCCCGGTGGGCCGATGGTTCAGTGGGACGGTTTCAGTAACAGACAGTGGCGTCACTAGGGGCTATAGCTATAGCCCCAAATCTGTGGCTTATATCGCCGAGTCCTAGGGGTTCCCAACCACAGGGCCACGACCCACTACCAGGCCATGGCCTCTCTGCATCATATCTCATTGGCCACCCTCTCTCTGGTGACCCTAATGTAAGAAGGGGCTCTCTGGGGACCCATATGCAAGGCTGAGGCTCTCTGGGGACTCTGATGTAAGGGGGCTCTCTGTGGACTCTGATGTAAGGGGGGGCCTCTCTGGGGACTCTGATGTAAGGGGGCTCTCTGGGGACTCTGATGTAAGGGGGGGCCTCTCTGGGGACTCTGATGTAAGGGGGGGCCTCTCTGGGGACTCTGATGTAAGGGGGGGCTCTCCGGGGGCCCTGATGTAAGGGGGGGCTCTCTGGGGGCCCTGATGTAAGGGGGGGCTCTCTGGGGGCCCTGATGTAAGGGGGGGCTCTCTGGGGGCCCTGATGTAAGGGGGGGCTCTCTGGGGGCCCTGATGTAAGGGGGGGCTCTCTGGGGGCCCTGATGTAAGCGGGGGGCTCTCTGGGGGCCCTGATGTAAGCGGGGGGCTCTATGGGGACCCTGAAAAAAAAGCCGTTTATACTTGCAGTGGAATGTTTTTACTTTTTTTTTCGCGCAGTTGAGTATAGTTTATATACTGTTTTTGTGCGTGTTTGAAAAATTAAAGTGGGCTGGTCTGGATGAAGTCCAGGGTCAAATTCTTGTCCTAGTCCAGCCCTTCTCCCTACCCTGCTGGGCTTTCCCTGTTAAGACTGCATAGACAATCTTTGTATGGTGTCTATGATATAGTTGAGTTAAAACCCCCTCTCTGGCTCTCTGCGCCATTACCAAGCCGGCATGTCATAAAATTCTCAGAATCCGATTCTCAATTCGCCTGATAGACTTTGTACCCGACAATAAATTACTCTGTTTTACCAGTTGCCCAATTTCAAGATCCCATTTATGACCCATCATAAGCAATTCCTGTAATTTATCATGCACAATAAAACGTTAACCCTGCGACCTCAGCGGAGTTTATCTCTCCCCATATGTTACAAGGACCTGTACATTGCAGAAGTCATCACACCTTGATAGAGAGGTTAAAGCTCAGTCACATAGTGTTCCATCTGGACACCAATGCCATTTATAGGCTTCTACGTCATAAATAAGGATACATAACCAGATGCCAGACATTTTTCACACACAAAGTCTAATCCTCCAGGAAATATAAAACTTCACGGGATAGAACTTTGATCAATTATAAAATCGAAAGGATTAAAACTAAAGAGCTGTCAAAACATACAGGGCTATTTAAAATGAGACTCCAGGAAAAACTTTAAAGCCATTTTTTTTTTAAACTTTCTCTACTTTATCAAATACAGTGGAACCCAGGGCTGATCCTAGGCAGGTGCGTAGGGTGCAGTGCACCCAGGCGCCACAGAGGTGGGGGCACTGAAGCGCCAGAGTGCTCCCCTCCCTCCTCCTCTCCTTGTCCTTTTCCATAGGCGGCTCTCTCCGTCGGGGCGACTTGCATTGACTTGAATACAGAAGTCATTTTGCAAGTCGCCTCTGAAGTCGTCTTGAGATCGTCTTGCCAAGTCGCCCCAAAGTCGTGACGCCCCGGTGTGAACCGGGTCTTATAGCCAAGCAACAAAAATTAAAGCAGCATGTTGACATTACACACTGTTATCTTATCTAAAGTTAGTCTAATTTTCCTGACAGTGCAGTGAGATAACTGACAAGATGTCGATAATTACTTTATCTTAATCTGAATTCAATCCCTTTTTCATGACAGTGCAATGAGATAAATGGCAAGAACTTAAGAGAGATATTAACTGCACTGAGTATACATTAACCTGTAAACTTTGTGCTGACATAAGCTACGACAGAGTAAATTACAACCCCGAATTTGTAGAGCATGCACTTGAGGTGTGATACAGGAGCAGCAATGACTGTGGTTTAGCAGCACTGGAGCTCTGGGTTCAGTTTCCACTGGAGACACTATTAGGTAGATTCAGGTAGAGTTAGGCCGGCTTATCAGTAGATAAGCCGACCTAACTCAGAATCTACGCCGACTTATGTTTAAGCGTATGCTCAAACAGAGATACGCTTAAACATATCTAAGATACGACGGCTTGCGCCGTCCTATCTTAGATTGCAATATTTTGGATGGCCGCTAGGTGGCGCTTCCATTGCGGTCGGCGTAGAATATTCAAATGAGGGGATGAGGGGAAATGCCGATTTACGAACGTACGCCCGGCCGCCGCAGTGGATTTACGCCGTTTCCGTAAGGCATTAGCAGGCCTAAAGTTATTCCACCTATTAGGTGGAATAACAATGTTAAAGTATGGCCGCCGTTCCCCCTGCGAGATTCAAATTTTTTACGTCGGTTGCGCAAGTCGTCCGCGAATCGGGATTTACGTTGTTTACGTCCACGTCGAAATCAATAGGCCCGTGCGGCGTACGTAGCCGCAATGCACACTGGGAAATGTAGGCGCCCGGCGCATGCGCAGTTAAACAAAAACGTAAAAAACTTGAGGTCAAGCCTCATTACCATCAAACACGCCCCCCTCCAACACATTTGAATTCAGCGCCCTTATGCCTGCACGCTTTAGGCTACGCCGCCGTATATTAGCAGGCAAGTATATTGAGAATCATTACTTGCCTAGCTAATTTACGGCGGCGTAGCCTAAACACGCTAAGCTACGCCGCCGTAACTTTAATCCAATGTACCTGAATCTACCTATATCTGCCTAGCACTACAGTACGACCTTTCTGGGTGCTCCAGTTTTCTCTTCTAAAATCAAACAAACACAAACTCGTAGGTTAATTGGCTTTTATTCAAAGCGGCATGTGTGTAGGGCTGTGGTTCTGTTGTATGTACTCCGTACAAACACGGAAAATACTCACGAAGGACAAAGGTTTGTGTGCAACTCACCATCACACCTATATAAACTTGGCGGCATAGGCGTGCGCACAGGATGTGCCAGGGCACACCCTAATCACCCCATGTGCATTAGCACTATCCAGGGACAGCACCAGGTGGGTGGTTGGGGATGCCAGTGTAAATGCCCCTATTATATTAAAGGCTAGGTTCAACAGTAGGAACACGTTACACCCGTATTTAGGGCATAACGTAATATGCTCTGAATCAACTGTCTTCCACCACCAGAGCCTCCTTTCTGTGACAGCAGGAGGCGTTCATGTGTGTTTGCGATTTTGGGGTCCACACCCTAATGCAATAGGCTGCGCACACCTATGCTTCAAGGCAATTAATATAGAGTTGCCCTCCCTCCCTCTGTGGCTAAAACGCCCTCCACTCCAATGCCGTGTACACACGATCGGAAATTCTGACAAGAAAACCGTGGGTTTTTTTCAGATGGAATTTTGGCTCAAACTTGTGTTGCATACACACGGTCACACGAAATTCCGACCATCAAGAACGCAGTGATGTACAACACTAAGACTAGCCGAGAAAAATGAAGTTCAATGCTTGCGAGCATGCGTCGACTTGATTACGAGCATGCATGGTTTTTGGTGCGTCGGAATTGCAGACAGACGATCAGAATTTCCTCCAAGAACTTTTCTTGTAGGGAAATTCGAGAACTAGAAAAATTTCGATGGAGCCTACACACGGTCAGAATTTCTGACCAAAAGCTCACATCTGACTTTTCATGTCGAAATTTCCGATCCTGTGTACGCAACATTCTAAGGCGGCTTTCCACGTGACTTTGAAGGGTGTCTGTGGGAAGTTGTGCCCATTTGTGAGGTCTGGTACTGATATTGGATGAGAAGACCTGGATCCCCCGATATTCAATTTATCCCAAAAGGGGTTGAAGTCAGGGCTCTGTCCAGACCACTCCAAACTGGCCAAACCATGTCTTTATGGAGCTGGCTTGGTGCTACGTCATGCCGGAACAGATCTTCCCCAAACTGTCACCACAAGGTTGTAAGAACACAATTGCTTATAATATCATTGCACGATGTTGTATTATCAGTATCATTAGTTCAATTATTTTGAAGAGGTCAACAATCTGTCGGCTATATGGGTAGGTGTCACAGTCAGATAGCCACAAACATCTGGGAACACTGTAAAAAGATCGTATCCCTGGAGAGAGCTGAACTTGGGACCTCAGTGCATAATTATTATATCTCTCAGGAAATGGGCAGATTAGATATCAGCTGCTGTGGCTATTACAAAGACGTACCACTATTGTATATGATGTGTAGAAATGTAGCAGGGAGAGTGGAAACATTGTAAGGTGGCATATTTACCACTGACCAGCATTATAAGTGATCACCTTACTGACCATCATTGTAAGGGGGGCACTTCTACTACTGACCACCAATATAAGGGCACCTTACTGACCACCATTGTAAGGGGGCACTTCTACTACTGACCACCAATATAAGGGCACCTTACTGACCATCATTGTAAGGGGGCACTTCTACTACTGACCACCAATATAAGGGCACCTTACTGACCATCATTGTAAGGGGGCACTTCTACTACTGACCACCAATATAAGTGCACCTTACTGACCATCATTGTAAGGGGGCACTTCTACTACTGACCACCAATATAAGGGCACCTTACTGACCATCATTGTAAGGGGGCACTTCTACTACTGACCACCAATATAAGGGCACCTTACTGACCATCATTGTAAGGGGGCACTTCTACTACTGACCACCAATATAAGGGCACCTTACTGACCATCATTGTAAGGGGGCACTTCTACTACTGACCACCAATATAAGGGCACCTTACTGACCATCATTGTAAGGGGGCACTTCTACTACTGACCACCAATATAAGGGCACCTTACTGACCATCATTGTAAGGGGGCACTTCTACTACTGACCACCAATATAAGGGCACCTTACTGACCATCATTGTAAGGGGGCACTTCTACTACTGACCACCAATATAAGGGCACCTTACTGACCACCATTACGTTCTGATTTCCCCCCAAAGGACGCAATGGAAGCTTCTGGTTGATAAATAGCAGCTGGAGACCGAGTCATCGGATGGAAATATCCCGTCTTCGTGGAGATCGGAGTCAGTTATATTTAAAGCGCAGAAGGCCGATCAATATAAACTGTCTATGGGTTGAGTTATTAGTCTGTTCCTGGACGCCTACATGCTGAACCCCCCCCCCCCCCCCGAGATGATATCACCTTAATCTGTACAATACCTTAATTATTCACATCTCGTACACCCCCCCCCCCATCCCCACCTCCTGTTCATTGCGGTTTCCAATACCATACCAGAATCCCGCTCTATAAACCACACATCTGCAAGACTGGATCTGACACGGGCTATTTTCAGTACTGCCGTTATTACACAGCAGCAGGTCCGCCATCAGGAATTATGGGGCCCCTTACACAGCTTCAGGCATGGGCCCCCTGGAGCACAGAACCCCGGGGGGTGCTGACGGCTGAAATTAAGAAGCGGGGGGGGGGGGGGCTGCCGCGAATTGCGAAGCAGGGGGTGCCGCCGCTAATTGAGAAGGGGGGGGGGGACTCCTCCTCTGCGGCCAATACGGTCGCTTCTCCTCTCAGCCAATTGGGTCTCAGGACCCGTTTGAGGACTGGCTGGGAGGAGAACCAAGAAAACAATAGCGAATATTAATTTTTTTTTTTTTCATTTCTTTTTTTTTTTTTTTTAAAGTGTATTTTGTGCGTGTACTCGAGAGAGGAGCCGGACTGCAGGAGTTGGGAGTAGGCAGGCCTCCCCCAGAGGCATTCTGCCACCTTTCTCCATGCCCCGGGTGGCAATGGTGGGTGTATGAGGGGGTCCTCCCACACAGCCCGCCCTACCTGCTCCGCTTTGAAGCCCAACGGGGCAGAGGGACTCCCTATAAGGGAGTAAGAGGATCTAGCCCGCTCAACCACCCCCGTTAGTCCTTCGCCTCTCTTTTTAGAGACCGCGTGGTCAAAGTGCGTGCATGTTAACCCAATTTCGAGTGCGTGTGTAAGTGTGGTGCTATTGTCACGCAACTGGGTGGGCTCAGGGCGCAGTGCTCTGCGCCCCAAGCCCACCCTTTTTTTAAGCCGGTAAGTCATCCTCATCACCCAAAGCGAGAGGCCCAACTACAAAGCAGGGTTGATTTACCCAGGGCTGTGCTCCATGGTGTAACACTTCAGCAAAGTAAGTTGACCTTTAGTTTTATTGCAGTATTTACCAGGGAGATATTGCATGTTTTACGTAAACTGTTACAGGTGTTTTGTAGCAGCAGTTAGACAGCTTCCGTGTCTCTTTCTTAAGAAAGTGTAAAAGTACCTTTCTTTATCGTACATCACGGGACACAGAGCAGCATAGCCATTACATATGGGTTATATAGTGTACCTTCAGGTGATGGACACTGGCACTCTCCGACAGGAAGTTCCCTCCCTATATAACCCCCACCCATAGTGGGAGTACCTCAGTTTTTTCGCCAGTGTCTTAGGTGTTGGTGCACGTTGAAGGTTGTGCCTGCAGTTTGTCCTTGGGACCAGGGCCAGCCGACCGGATCCGTCCAAGGTGCTTCATAGCCAAAGTGGACGGTACCCGGGCCCCAATTCGTGGATGGGGTTTTGCCTATAATGCCTCTCCTTGGAGGGCTGGACTCTGGGTTCCAGGACTGGGTTTTTTAACCTATGAATACCTGCTGCCAGTAGTGCTGTATAGGTCCAGGTGTGTGGTGTTCCTGACTTGGACCCCGGTCCCTGAAGGTCTATGACCATACCCACGGTGAAGGGGGAAGATTGGGCCTCTTGCATGAGCAATACCCTGCGGCGTGGAAAGGTAAGCGGGGGGCCTACGGAACTTGGTTTGTCAGTGGGCTCCCCACAGGGGACTCTGGGGAAAAGCCTTTTTTATGCCTCTGTGCATGGGCTAAAAGAGAAACCACAAAGTCTGCATGACTGGATGGCTCAAACACCCAGGTATACTGTTCCTCTGGCTGGGCTAATAGACTGCTGCTGCTGCTACAAGGTGTTTTGCTCCATGAAATGTGAAGGGAGCATGTCAGGTTTAAATTACTTACTTCCTGATGTCTGTGTGTCTCCAGCAGCTCCCGGGCTCCTCTCCCCACATGGATTCTGCTTCCTGCTTCCTGAGAGCGGCGTCGGGAGCGCGCGCGCGCGTGTGCGCGCGCACTGTTATAGGCGCCGACGCTGCGTGGAGGGGCGGGGGACGCCCAGGGAGTTCCCTCCCCTCTGTACATCAGAGGGAAAAACTCTATTTAGCCTGTCAGTTTGCTGAAGGCTGTGAAGGGACACGGAGCAGCGATGCTGAGCTGAGCAGGATAGGTTTGCCTATGTTATGCTGACACAGTGACACCTAGTGGCCGTTTTTTTGTACACACCTTGCTAAAGAGCTGTTTAAGCTCATATTTTCTCTGAAAAGCCGGTGTACTAAGTAGCAGTCAGAGTACTTAGTATTTGGTACTCTCTTAGCCCAGCATTAAGGGAAGCAATATTAGGATATGATTAAGCCCTTGGGGCTCAATATTGCTATCTCTTGTTAGGTTTTGGGAAGTTTAGTTTCTGTCTAACATTACCCTAGCCTAAAATTTTTTTCCTCATTTATTTAAATGTGTGTTTTTCTCCAGCTATTACAGTTAGTTGTATATTAGCGGAGTATCTCAGATTTGTTATTATGGCTCCTAAGGGTGCAGGGAACGCTAAAAATGCTAAAGGTGTTAAAAAGCCGAAGGGTTCCCCATCGGGCTTGGAAGATATTTCCCAGAATCCACCTGCCCCTATCTCCCCGGAGGATCCGGAGGTTGCTGCCCTGGGTGAGCCATCGGGGTTGCTAGGTGCTATGGCGGGCCCTATTCAACCAACTCCTTCCTATGTCACGGAAGAGATGTTAGCCTCCACCTTGGGTGGATTTGAAAAGAGGATGGCCGCTCTTATTACGGCCTCTTTATCCGGGAAGAAGCGGGCTAGGTCCCCGTCTCCCAGGTTTGAATCTCCTGAGGAAGATGTCCTTTCCACTGAGGAATTGGAAGATACAGGAGACCAGGCTGAGGATCATCTGGACCATTTGGGTTCTGAAGATTCTACTATAGAAGAACCTTTTTCAGCTTCTCACGCAGAAAAATTGTGGGTTCAGTCCTTAACGGATATGGTGCGGTCAGCTTTTAAAATGCCTTTGCCTCAGCCTCTGGCCTCCGCTGTGTCCTCATTGGGCTCCCTAAAAGCGCCCCAAGCCAACCTGGTGTTCCCGGTCCATCCTTTGTTAAAGGACCTGATATTTCAGGACTGGGTTAAGCCAGACAGGATTTTTTTGCCTCCTAAAAGGTTCGCAGTTATGTACCCTTTAGAGGAGGAGTTTTCAAAAAAATGGGCTGTCCCCACTGTTGACGCAGCCATATCATGTGTCAATAAAGCTTTAACGTGTCCAGTGGACAATATTCACATGTTCAAAGATCCTGTGGATAAAGGGCTTGAGACCTTACTAAAGGCATCCTTTTCCACAGCGGGGGCAGTGGTCCAGCCAGCTGTAGCTGCCATTGGCGTCTGCCAGGCTTTAAAAGACCAGGCCAAGCAGGCCCTAAAGGACCTCCCGGCTCAACAGGCTCAGGACTTAGCCGATCTACCTAGAGCCTTATGTTTCGCGGTAGACGCTATCAAGGATTCAATCCAACAGGCGTCCCGCCTATCCCTGTATTTGGTCCACATGAGAAGATTACTTTGGTTAAAGAACTGGTCTGCAGAAACCCCCTGCAAAAAACTCCTTACAGGATTCTCCTTTCAAGGAGAGAGATTGTTTGGAGAAGATCTTGACAAATATATTCAAAAGATCTCTAGTGGTAAGAGCACCCTTTTGCCGGTTAAGAAAAGGTTCCGAGGTCCCTCTTTTAAGCGCCCAACCTCTCCAGTTCCAGGGCCCTCATTCTCTAGGCAGTATCGACGGCCTCCTGGACGCGCAGCTGCAAACAGGCCCCAGGGGCAAGCTGCAGGGAACAAGAGACCGTGGAACCGTAAGCCGGTTAAGGCTGCCCCTAAGGCAGCCTTGTGAAGGGGCGCCCCCACTCTCTCGAGTGGGGGGAAGACTCCGGTTGTTCTCGGAGTTGTGGGGGGCCCAAGTTACCGACCAATGGGTTCTGTCCTCAGTAACTCAGGGGTACAAGCTGGAGTTTCGGGAGTTCCCCCCTCCTCACTTTCAAATGTCAAGACTTCCAGGCGACCCTCAGAGACAGGCATCGCTTCTGTCCGCCCTAGAGCGACTCCTATC
This sequence comes from Rana temporaria, assembly GCF_905171775.1. Classification (NCBI taxonomy): domain Eukaryota; kingdom Metazoa; phylum Chordata; class Amphibia; order Anura; family Ranidae; genus Rana; species Rana temporaria. The sequence continues at coordinate 151,193,103 of NC_053499.1, read as the reverse complement.
CCAAGGAGTGATTATGGAAGTACCAGCAGGGGAGCAAGGACAAGGGTTTTACTCAAACCTCTTCGTTGTCCCGAAGCCAAACGGCGAAGTCAGGCCTATTCTGGACCTAAAGTTATTAAACCGCTTTTTAAGAGTCCGGTCTTTTCGAATGGAGTCCATTCGTTCGGTGGTGGCCGCCCTCCAAGGAAAGGAGTTCTTGGCCTCCATCGATATAAAGGACGCATACCTGCACGTTCCGATTTTCCCAGGCCATTACAGGTATCTGCGTTTTGCCCTAAACTATCGGCATTATCAGTTCGTGGCTCTTCCGTTCGGACTAGCCACGGCCCCTCGGGTTTTTACGAAGATCCTGGCCCCCGTATTAGCCATCCTAAGGGAACAGGGCATTCTGATCATGGCCTACCTAGACGATCTTCTGGTAGTCGACCACTCAGCGGCCGGTCTAAATCGGGCAGTGTTGCTAGCAGTAAACTGCCTAGAGTCCCTGGGTTGGGTTCTAAACCGGGACAAATCGGCTTTACAGCCCACAAGAAGGTTGGAGTATCTAGGTCTGATTTTAGATACAAGACAACAACGGATCTTCCTGCCCCAGTCCAGAGTGGACTCGATAAGGGAGTTAATCCACATAGTCCTAAGCAGCACAAGGCCATCTATACGCCTCTGCATGCGCCTGTTGGGAAAGCTAGTGGCCACCTTCGAGGCAGTGCCCTATGCCCAGATCCATTCTCGGAGGCTACAGAGAGCAATTCTCGCGGCCTGGGACAAAAGACTCCAGGCCTTGGATCTTCCCATTTCCCTTCCCTATGCGGTAAGGCAGAGCCTGTGTTGGTGGCTAGTCACAAAAAATCTTCTGAAAGGAAGATCGTTCAATCCCCCCTCATGGAGGATAGTAACCACGGACGCCAGCCTATCAGGTTGGGGTGCAGTCCTAGACGATTTAACCCTACAGGGGAAATGGTCAAGGGCAGAATCAGCCCTACCCATAAATGTCTTAGAGATCCGAGCAGCTCGGTTGGCTCTTTTGGGCTGGACGGAGGTTCTGCAGGGCTCCCCAGTAAGGGTACAATCCGACAATGCCACTGCCGTAGCTTATATAAACCACCAGGGTGGCACCAGGAGTCAGGCAGCCCAAAGGGAGGTAGATCGGATCTTTTCATGGGCAGAAGCCCATGTCCCCTGCATCTCAGCTATCTTTATCCCCGGGGTGGACAATTGGCAAGCGGACTTCCTCAGCCGCCAACAGATGTCCCCAGGGGAGTGGTCCCTCCATCCCGAAGTGTTCCAGGTCATTTGCCGGAAGTGGGGTACTCCGGAGGTGGACATTATGGCGTCCAGATTCAATGCCAAAGTAGCAAACTTTGTCTCTCGAACGAGGGATCCATTGGCCTGCGGGACAGATGCCTTGGTGTGTCCTTGGCATCAGTTTGCGCTAATCTATGCCTTCCCTCCAATACGGATGCTACCCCGTCTTCTTCACAGAATTCAAAGGGAACGCAAGCCAGCGATTCTAGTGGCCCCAGCGTGGCCCCGAAGACCTTGGTACTCCTTGATAAAAAGGATGACCGTAGAGGAGCCTTGGGTCCTCCCTCTACGTCCGGACCTCCTCTCACAAGGGCCATTCTACCACCCTGCCTTACAGGCCCTAAATTTAACGGCCTGGCGGCTGAGTCCCTGATTCTCAGAAACAGAGGCCTTTCAGGGCAGGTCGTTTCTACCCTTATAAACGCAAGAAAACCAGTTTCCAGGTTAATATACTATAGGGTGTGGAAGGCCTATATTACCTGGTGTGAAACCAGGAAATGGGATCCCCGCAAATATACTATTGGGAGAATCCTGGAGTTTTTACAGTTGGGAGTGGAAAAAGGTTTGGCGGTCGGCACAATCAAGGGGCAGGTGTCTGCCTTGTCGGTCTTCTTCCAGAGATCGTTGGCTGCCCATTCCTTAATGAAATCCTTTTTACAAGGTGTTATTCGGGTGAATCCCCCGATTAAAGCTCCCCTGTATCCTTGGGATCTAAATTTGGTTCTATCGGCCTTGCAAAGGCAGCCCTTTGAGCCCTTGTCCGTGATTCCTTTGGTCCTTTTGACTAGGAAACTAGTGTTTCTGGTGGCCATGGCATCCGCCAGAAGGGTGTCGGAGTTGGCAGCCTTGTCGTGTAAGGCACCTTATTTATTATTGCATAAGGACAGGGTCGTTTTGCGGCCGCTTCCGTCCTTCCTGCCTAAGGTGGTATCAAATTTTCACCTTAATCAAGATGTGATTCTTCCATCATTTTTTCCAAAGCCTTCTTCTAAGGAAGAGAGGTTACTACATTCCTTGGATGTAGTTAGAGCTGTAAAGATTTACTTGGAAGCTACAGCCCAGATTCGTAAGACGGACGTCTTATTCATTCTGCCGGAAGGGCCCAAGAAGGGCCAGGCAGCGTCTAAGGCCACTATTGCTAAGTGGATTAGGCAGACGATTATTCAGGCCTATGGCCTGAAGGGGAAGAGTCCACCCTTATCGGTTAAGGCTCATTCCACTAGAGCTATAAGTGCCTCTTGGGCAGCGTATCACCAGGTCCCTATGGCTCAGGTCTGCAGGGCAGCAACCTGGTCATCTGTCCACACATTTGCAAAATTTTATCAAATGGACGTTAGGAGGAACGCTGATTCAGCCTTTGGGCAGGCGGTACTGCGGGCCGCAGTTTAATCTCCTCTTGTCCGGTGGCACCTCTTGTTTGGTTTTTTCTGGTTGTCTCCCTCCCCTCATGGAGCATTGCTTGGGGACATCCCATATGTAATGGCTATGCTGCTCTGTGTCCCGTGATGTACGATAAAGAAAAAGGGATTTTTATTAACAGCTTACCTGTAAAATCCTTTTCTTGTAGTACATCACGGGACACAGAGCTCCCACCCCTCTTATGGGGAATTTTGGGATGCATATTGCTTGCTACAAAACTGAGGTACTCCCACTATGGGTGGGGGTTATATAGGGAGGGAACTTCCTGTCGGAGAGTGCCAGTGTCCATCACCTGAAGGTACACTATATAACCCATATGTAATGGCTATGCTGCTCTGTGTCCCGTGATGTACTACAAGAAAAGGATTTTACAGGTAAGCTGTTAATAAAAATCCCTTTTTTGGGGAGTTGGCCAATTACAGCCACACACTAGGGGTCTGTTTGGCTACTTGAGCTGCTTCTTCCTCACATATTTCAGCCCTGCTGTACAGGGACTGCAAGAGGCCAAATCAGATTCAGGCAGTGTTACCAACATACCATTTTGAAATTTACTGACATGACGCCCAAAATTTACTGGCACAGCCAAGTTTTTACCGGCATTTCCAAAAGTTACACAATTACAGTTTTAAGTGCAAATTTCAGTATTTGGACTACAAATAAGTACAATATGCAATTAGCAATGTGATTTAAGGTAGATATTAAAGCAAAAAGCATATTTCTTTTATTTTCAATATAGTAAGTGGCTCAGAGACAGGACTCAGGAGGGCAGGAAATTAGAATGGACAGGCCACACATGAAATTGAGCAGTGTGCATCAGCACAGATCACCAACACGTCCCCTCCTGAGTCACAGTGACAGTGTCTTTCCATGCCAGGTGGTCTCTTCTGTCCCCTCCAGTCCAAACAGCACTGACAGTCCCACTCTCGGCTTGCCTTGCTCCCATCCTGCAGACCTGCACATTAAGCTCTGGCCGCTCAGCTCTGTTCCCTTGCACTATGACATCACACGACACGCTTAGGCACCCCCTCTGCCAGTCCTGCTTCCCGCCGGTACCGCCTGAACACACTGTAGAAGGCACTTGGATGGTCTCAGCTGGCTCCGGACCTGAGCTGCTCATGCAAAGTTCTGAGCCAAGCATCACAGCAATATAATTTTACTGGCAACATTTTCTTCTTACTGCCATTGACTGGCAGGAGAAAAGTGCTTGTTTTTTACTGGCTGCCAGTGAAAATACTGACGGTTGGCAACACTGGATTCAGATACTTACACTGCTTGTACTTAAAATTACAATTAAGGGACATCAATATTTCCATCAGCTCCATAGGGGGTGAGCACTACACACCCTATCTATGCATTAGAGACCAGTGACATCACTGAGAATGCAGCCTATCCATTCACTAGAGACCGGTGACATCACTGAGAATGCAGCCTATCCATTCACTAGAGACCGGTGACATCACTGAGAATGCAGCCTAACCATTTACTAGAGACCGGTGACATCACTGAGAATGCAGCCTATCCATTCACTGGATATCGGTGACATCACTGAGAATACAGCCTATCCATTCACTAGAGATCAGTGATATCACTGAGAATACAGCCTATCCATTCACTGGATATCGGTGACATCACTGAGAATACAGCCTATCCATTCACTGGAGATCAGTGATATCACTGAGAATACAGCCTATCCATTCACTGGATATCAGTGACATCACTGAGAACGCAGCCTATCCATTTACTAGAGACCGCTGATATCACTGAGAATGCAGCCTATCCACTCACTAGAGACCGGTGACATCACTGAGAACGCAGCCTATCCATTTACTAGAGACCGCTGATATCACTGAGAATGCAGCCTATCCATTCACTAGAGATCAGTGATATCACTGAGAATACAGCCTATCCATTCACTGGATATCGGTGACATCACTGAGAATACAGCCTATCCATTCACTGGATATCAGTGACATCACTGAGAACGCAGCCTATCCATTTACTAGAGACCGCTGATATCACTGAGAATGCAGCCTATCCACTCACTAGAGACCGGTGACATCACTGAGAATGCAGCCTATCCATTCACTAGAGACCGGTGACATCACTGAGAATGCAGCCTATCCATTCACTAGAGACCGGTGACATCACTGAGAATGCAGCCTATCCATTCACTAGAGATCGGCGATATCACTGAGAATACAGCCTATCCATTCACTGGATATCAGTGACATCACTGAGAACGCAGCCTATCCATTTACTATTGACCGCTGATATCACTGAGAATGCAGCCTATCACTTCACTAGAGACCGGTGACATCACTGAGAATGCAGCCTATCCATTCACTAGAGACCGGTGACATCACTGAGAATGCAGCCTATCAATTCAATGGAGACAGGTGACATCACTGAGAATGCAGCCTATCCATTCCCTAGAGACCGGTGACATCACTGAAAATGCAGCCTATCCATTCACTAGAGACCGGTGACATCACTGAGAATGCAGCCTTATCCATTCTCCAGTGACATCACTCAATAGTCACAGCAGTGGTCAGTGACTATACTCAGAATTAAACCTTTTCATTCACTATTAAGCATGCAAATGACAGTCAGAACATATACTTGCCCGTTTCTTTAGCTGTAAAGTGTCCGATTCCACGCTCTTCACTGATTGGCCATCAGCTCCGTCATCCTTGACCTCTTTTCGCTTCCTGGCCTCACCCATCGTGCGATTGGAACGCTTGCCAGCTTCTGGGCCTTTTATTACACAAAACAAACATCATTATATTCTAATAGTGCAGCTACAGTGAATCGACAACCCACCCACAAGGAAGTCCACTGATAAATCTGTTTTTAATTGCTGTCACTCGGCATGGCCTAGAGATGTAGAGATAGGTGCTCTGATCAATTTATTGAGCAATGCATTTTTTTATGGCTCACGTAGAGCTGTCATGTAGTAAACATTAGGACACGTGCACAGTGATTTATAGCCGGCAGCGGACAAACATCAAACAGACAAATTTTATACCAATATGGCCAAAGAAGCCGTTTCCATATGTCACAGTGACCTAGGGGAAAATTAAAAACAAAAAACAGCGTGTGGTCCCCCCCCCTAAGACCATTACAGACCCCCGTGCCAAAAAAGAAACAAAATGGCATGGGGGGTCTGCCATGGTCTTGGGGGGGGGGACCCCATGCTGTTTTTTGTTTTTAATTTTGGCGTGGGGTTCCCCCCCCCCTGAAGACTCATACCAGACTCAAAGGATCTGGTATGGTCGGATCCTGTTCATTAAAGTCGCATGGAAGTCAGACATGAAGTCGTAGAGCAAAGTCTGACTGAGGGAACAGGTCTACCTACGTCTGAACTAATTAGTATTAACCACTTAAGACCCGGACCAAAATGCAGCTAAAGGACCTTGCCCCTTTTTGCGATTCGGCACTGCGTCGCTTTAACTGACAATTGCGCGGTCGTGCGACGTGGCTCCCAAACAAAATTTGCAGCCTTTTTTTTCCCACAAATAGAGCTTTCTTTTGGTGGTATTTGATCACCTCTGCGGTTTTTATTTTTTGCGCTATAAACAAAAATAGAGTGACAATTTTGAAAAAAATGCAATATTTTTTACTTTTTGCTATAATAAATATCCCCCAAAAATATATAAAAAAAAATAATTGTTTTCCTCAGTTTAGGCCGATACGTATTCTTCTACCTATTTTTGAAAAAAAAAAATCGCAATAAGCGTTTATCAGTTGGTTTGCGCAACATTTATAGCGTTTACAAAATAGGGGATAGTTTTATTGCATTTTTATTAAATTTTTTTTTTTTTTACTACTAATGGCGGCGATCAGCAATTTTTTTCGTGACTGCGACATTATGGCGGACACTTCAGACAATTTTGACACATTTTTGGGACCATTGTCATTTTCACAGCAAAAAATGCATTTAAAATGCATTGTTTATTGTGAAAATGACAATTGCAGTTTGGGAGTTAACCGCTGATGGGGTTATGTGTGACCTCAAGTGTGTTTACAACTGTAGGGGGGTGTGGCTGTAGGTGTGACGTCATTGATTGTGTCCCCCTATAAAAGGGATCACACGATTGATGACGCCGCCACAGTGAAGAACGGGGAAGCCGTGTTCACACACGGCTCTCCCCGTTCTTCAGCTCCGGGGACCGATGACGGGACTCCAGGGGCGATCAGTTCCGCGAGTCCCGCGGTCACGGTGCTTCGGACCGGGCCCGCAACCCCACGGCTGGGCTTAAAGGACAACGTACATATACGTTGATGTGCCCAGCCGTGCCATTCTGCCGACGTATATCGGCGTGAAGGGGTCCTTAAGTGGTTAAACAGAATAGGAAGACAAAGGGAGAAACCAAAATGACAAAGTGAATACGTTGTAGTGGCGCATAACCGCCAATACATGTCAGCATACTACAGAACTATAGAGAACAGAGAGAAAATACATATATTAAGTGATGCAGAATGGGTGGAGGGTGTCAATGGGGACAAGAAGTCACAGACCGGACGAAAATAATTTTCAGAAGTTCAAACCCTTTCTCCATTTTTTAGCTAGTCATTAGCCACTAACAGGCCAGGTTTGCAAGATAACTGAAATACATCACAGGTGATAGAATTTGCTGCTCAGTGATTGCAATATTCTAGTCTGCATCTCCCCCAAGGTAATGCATAAAATCTGGCATGTTGGTGGGCCCTGAGGACAGGGTTGATGACCACTGCCTTATCGGATATAGTTAATGAGCTCCGACTCCCGGTGAAGACCATCGGATCTGCAACAGGGACAATCTGTCATTGCTGCTTAAAGGACCCTCATACCATCCTTGTTTAGCTGCATCTCTCATTAGGATAAAAAGCTTGAACAGGCTGCCTTGGGTTCCTCTTTTTAGAAGCAGTGTCAGAATTGATGCTTAACCTTTGCTTATCCTTTCAGGTTATGTTCAAATGGTACTCCATTGTACATATGTGTATATAGTATCCTGTTTGTCAACTGTCTAAACTGGCATACCGGAGGAATCATTCTGCTGAGTTTGTGCCGTTATTTAAATCTCAGTCGAACCATTACTGCCTTTGTACAACAATATCTTATCTGAAGTATTCCAGTAAACGTTAATAGAATATAAACGCATTGAGTGTTGTCTCATTACTGAAAGGTGCTGCAATAATGTCTGAACCTAGAGTGTCAGGTGGGTTGGAATGTTTACAGGGTCACGGTGATGCAGATGAGTAGGTAAATCCAAGCAGTCCCCGAGGGGGCGGTGCTACATCTACAATTGCATAGCTGATGTACAATGCATAAGGGTCCAGTAATCTTGAGAGAAAAAAACATTGATAACCCAATAGCCTCAAGTCTCTAGGTAGTAATTAGTACATTCCTGCCTACAGCTACAGCACGTCCAAGATGGAGTTTGCCAAAAATATTTGCCAGAAAGAAACCGTAGGGGACAAAGCTCTATTCATAATGGGATTATGGGGTTTTCCCTAATTAGAGAAATGCTATCCCTCCATCAAACACGTACCTTGGAGCCCATGGAATGTTCTCTTAGCTCTGTTTACAGTTTAGCCAGGTTGGATCCAGGCTGACTCGAATATATCCCTACGTGCTCTGTACAGTGCTACTTAATATATCAGCACTATATACATACAAAATAATATATAAATGTGTAGCGCTACACCCACACAAGCCACTAATAGATTGGTCCTATCAACCCCCCATTCAAAGCAAACACAGCCAGGCACACGTAATTTTTGGCACCCTTGCTTTGGCTCAAAAGATCAGCCTAGGGAAGAGGGTCTCCAAACTTTCTAAACAGAGGGACAGTTTTTTGTCCTTCAGGCTTTAGAAGTAACGGACTGTGGCCAGCGGGAGTCAAAATGTTCCGGTGGTCAGTGGGAATAAATATCACATTTGGTATTCGATGGAGAAATAGCGCCCTATCTTTGGTATCATTGGGAATAATAGTGCCCCTGTAGTTGGTGTCAACGGGAGAAATGGTGCCCCATTACCACGGATAAAGGCAAGCAAAGGGCGGAATCTGGCCCCTGGGCAAAAGTTTGGAGACCACTGGTCTAGGTGATTTCTTTTTTTTAAATTAGAACATACATTTGGTTGGGTATGGGGAGAATGGGATACCCCGAAACTGTAGAATTGAACTTGAGGACTGCTTGGCTTCTAGTTGCTCTATATTGCACAACCTCTGGCTGCACTGCACCCTCGACTGTATTGTTCAACTCCTGGCTGTACTGGGCAAACTTCAGCTCCTAGCTGATCGGCACAACTCCTCTGAAAAAGGGGGATCATTACTCACCCAGCCCCAAGAAGGTTGGACCTCCCCCCCCCCCCCCCCCTTCCAACTCCCTTCTAGCTCAGCTCAGTTTCTGAACAAGAATCTTTGGTAAGCCTAGCTGGGACCTTGACATCTTCACTCTGGCCCCTTTAGCTTTCTCTGCCCCGGGGGGCAGGCCTCAGACTACTTTTGGGTTATCCTTTTACCTTTTGGGCACACTTTTGGGTTATCCTTTTACCTTTTGGGCACACCTCCCCAGGGATTGGTTGGAGTTCCATAAATATTCAGGCTGCCTGTCTTGCTCTACCTACCCCTATACTTCTAGAAGTCTTTAGAGGACAGGGAGGAGTAACAGAACAGACTGTAAAACACTGAACAGCCCGAAGCAATCAAACCCTGCTCCAATTTTTACAGGTGCCAACTAAATTAACCGGGCAGCCTACTCTGAACTAGAAGGGTGCTACAGATGTTTCAACCTATGGATGCTCCCTTCCATCTCTTAAGTCTTGAGTGACCAGATGTCTCTAGTTTTCAGGCACAGTCCCAGATTTTAGGGGGCTGTCCCTGGAACAAAAGGTCCCCAATTTCATCCCTAGTTTAAAAAAAACGTGTCCCAGATTTCTTTCCAGTTTTATTAATGGTGTCCCCATCCCAAACGGCTTCAGGCTAATCCATTTTAGCATGTTTTTGTGATTGGCCTGGTCCTAGAGCAGGAAGGCGGGAAGGGAAGGGGGTGTTTGCTCCTCTCTCTGCTTTTGCATATTTTATTGCAGGAGATAATAATATAGATTATTTGCTACCTTGTCCTTGTGATGGGGAACTGCAGTGTACACCCAGGCCAGCACTCAGGGCCTATCCTAGGCAGGGTGCACGGGGTGCTTTGCAACCAGGCGCCTGCAGAGGTGGGGGCGCCGAAGTAGCAGAGTTCTCCACTCCTTCCTTATCTCCTTGTTTGTGTCCGTTCAGAACTAGTGTTCTGAGCATAGGTGTGTGTCCGTCCAGAACTGATGTGTCTCTGACCATCTCCTGTACTATGTCTGTAGCCTCTGACCATCTCCTTTACCATGTCTGCAGTCTCGAACCGTCTCCTGTATAATGTCTGCAGTCTCTGACCGTCTCCTTTATAATGTCTGCAGTCTCTGACTGTCTCCTTTATAATGTCTGCAGTCTCTGACCGTCTCCTTTATAATGTCTGCAGTCTCTGACCGTCTCCTTTATAATGTCTGCAGTCTCTGACCGTCTCCTTTATAATGTCTGCAGTCTCTGACCGTCTCCTTTATAATGTCTGCAGTCTCTGACCGTCTCCTTTATAATGTCTGCAGTCTCTGACCGTCTCCTTTATAATGTCTGCAGTCTCTGACCGTCTCCTTTATAATGTCTGCAGTCTCTGACCGTCTCCTTTATAATGTCTGCAGTCTCTGACCGTCTCCTTTATAATGTCTGCAGTCTCTGACCGTCTCCTTTATAATGTCTGCAGTCTCTGACCGTCTCCTTTATAATGTCTGCAGTCTCTGACCGTCTCCTTTATAATGTCTGCAGTCTCTGACCGTCTCCTTTATAATGTCTGCAGTCTCTGAACGTCTCCTTTGTAATGTCTGCAGTCTCTGACCGTCTCCTTTATAATGTCTGCAGTCTCTGACCGTCTCCTGTATCATGTCTGTAGTATGTCTGGGGGCTCTTTCTAACAGACTCTCTAACAAAAGCCCTCTCTGTGTCCATCAGAGAGGCCCCCCCCCCCTCCAGGTCCCAATAAAGTACTCTGCTTCTCTTCCTGTATTTTGTTTATTGTTAAGAGATCATGTAAGGATCCCAGGGTAATGAATACTTTGTGGGGGAGCATCTCTGTGGTTGAGTTATTGCCATAGAAACATTTGTAAAGAGGAGGAGTTAGTAAAATGACCATGCCCATGTGGGGGCGCCAGAAATATTTCTGCGCCCAGGCGCCCGTTACCCTAGGATCGGCCCTGCCTGCACTCTTGACCCAGAGCAAAGCAGGCTTAGGCCAATATTACACAAAATCCATTTAAGCCCCACACATTTACTTCAGACACATCAAACTTATGGGTGCCCTTCACATCCCGTTATCCTCACCCCCACTCTGCCCCTGCAGTGGGCATGGTCAGCAGGGGGCCTTTAGATTTAATTTGGAAAATCCGGTCACCTTAAAATTCCCTTCATTAGAAAAGACAGACCAACTTAAGACTGAAGGTTCTGGAAGGCTCTGGAGGGGCAGGACCAACCTTGGCAGCCTCACTAACCATTGTGAAGGCTCCGGAGGGTAGGAGACCAAGCTTGGCAGGCTCACTGACTATTATAAAAGCTCAAGAGGGCAGAACCAAGCTTGGCAGCCTCACTGACCATTGTGAAGGCTCCGGACTTGACTTTTACATGACCGGTCAGAATTTGTATACAACTTCAGCTTCCTACATCTCGGGTTCTACTGATCAATGACATACAATTTTCATTGCAGTTGACCTTTACTGTATTTTCATCTTTTGCGCACACCGCAACCTAATCCCCGACTTTGACCTACCCCATAAACTAAACTACTAACCTACAGTGAGCACATCCCCACAGGTATAGGACTCCATTTTACTGATGGTGTTCTATGCAGTCCAAAGTTGGATACTGGCTCCAATCATATTTGGAAAATTGGTCAGTAGAACACAGCGGAACATCCTTCAGGAACATACGAATGTGACAGACTCACCCCGGACAGAGGCTTTTGAAGGGGACTGCAGGCTAGCCTCCTGCCTACTGACTATGGGCCCTGGCTTTTAAGGGAGCATTGCTCTTTGCAGCAGCAGAGGGAGGAGGAGGGGAGTCGAACTTCTGACATACCTTACTGCAGCAAGGTTGGATGGAAGTGGGGACAGGGTACCTTTAAAAAACGATCTGTGTATGGTTTGAGGTAAAAAGGCCTGGTATTAGCTCTCAGTCGGCTCAGAAAGGTTTGGAGGGCAGGAGGCACTGTTTAGCGGAAGCACCCAATCGGGGTGCCAAGCGGTTCCTTCACAAAGAACCTCAGTGTTCTGCATGGGAGGGGCAACTTTCATGTTGAACTAGTGTTATTCTCTCTCTTATCATTTATTGAGTGTGAAGAATGTTTGGCATTTTCCTAAATAGTTTCTTAATTATGTTCAGGACAAAAGCACAGCAGGGGGTGCGAGGCAGCACAGAGGTTTATGACTATGCTGTGAATAGTCAGTGCAATTTGATATCCTGCTACTCGGGGCTATTTATCATTCACAACACACACACCACTCAATGGATCTGAGGGGGCAGGCTTGGCTCAAGAGATTATACCCTGCCAGTGCTCACGTCCAAAATTACATAACACTGGTAATTATGCTGAAAGATTACACAGGTAAGTATAGTGGTGTGTTATTTGGAAGCACCTTCATGCCAAGGAAAAGCTTTAGCAAAATGATAGCCAAAGACTGAGCCCTACAGAGAGAGTGCCAGAGGCTGAGCCATACAGAGAGAGTGCCAGAGACCAAGCCATACAGAGAGAGCGCCAGAGACCGGGACATGCAGAGAGAGTGCCAGGGACCGGGCCATACAGAGAGAGCACCAGAGACCGGGCCATACAGAGAGAGCGCCAGAGGCCAAAACGAGAGAGCGCCAGAGCCCGGGCCAAACAGAGAGAGCGCCAGAGACCGGGCCAAACCGAGACAGCACCAGTGAACGAGCCAAACCGAGAGTGCGCCAGAGACCGGGACATACAGAGAGAGTGCCAGAGACTGAGCCAAACCGAGAGAGCACCAGAGACCGGGCCATACAGAGAGAGCGCCAGAGACCGGGCCATACAGAGAGAGCGCCAGAGACCGGGCCATACAGAGAGAGCGCCAGAGACCGAGCCATACAGAGAGAGTGCCAGAGACCGAGCCATACAGAGAGAGTGCCAGAGACTGACCCATACAGAGAAAGACCAAGTCATACCAGAGAGAGCGCCAGAGACCGAGCCATACATAGAAAGACCAAGTCATACCAGAGACCGAGCCATACAGAGAGAGCAACAGAGACCGAGCCATACAGAGAGAGCAACAGAGACTGACCCATACAGAAAAAGACCAAGTCATACAAGAGAGTCATTCCTTTGTATTTGGCCTCACATCTGGTCTGTGTATGGTTTGGGGAAAAAAGGCCTGGTATTAGCTTTCGGTCTGCTCAGAACAGTTTGGAGGGCAGGAGGCACTGTTTGGCGGAAGCACCTAATCGGGGTGCCAAGCGGTTCCTTCACAAAGAACCTCAGTGTTCTGCATGGGAGGGACAACGTTCATGTTGAAATAAATATGGTTATTCTCTCTCCAATCATTTATTGAGGGTTATGAAGAATGTTTGGCATTTTCCTAAATAGTTTCTTAATTTATGTTTAGGACAACATTACAGCAGGGGGTGTGAGGCAGCACAGAGGTTTATGACTATGCTGTGAATAGTCAGTGCAATTTGATATCCTGCTACTCGGGGGCTATTCATCATTCACAACACACACCACTGAATGGATCTGAGGGGGCAGGCTTGGCTCAAGAGATTATACCCTGCCAGTGCTCACGTCCAAAATTACATAACACTGGTAATTATGCTGAAAGATTACACAGGTAAGTATAGTGGTGTGTTATTTGGAAGCACCTTCATGCCAAGGAAAAGCTTTAGCAAAATGATAGCCAAAGACAGAGAGAGTGCCAGAGACAGGGACATACAGAGAGAGCGCCAGAGACCGGGACATACAGAGAGAGCGCCAGAGACCGAGCCATACAGAGAGAGCGCCAGAGACCGAGCCATACAGAGAGAGCGCCAGAGACCGAGCCATACAGAGAGAATGCCAGAGACCGAGCCATACAGAGAGAGTGCCAGAGACCGAGCCATACAGAGAGAGCACCGGAGACAAGCAAAACAGAGAGAGTTCCGGAGACTGAGCCATACAGAGAAAGCGCTGGAGACCGAGCCATACAGAGAGAGCGCTGGAGACTGAGCCATACAGAGAGAGCGCTGGAGACCGAGCCATACAGAGAGAATGCCAGAGACCGAGCCATACAGAGAGAGTGCCAGAGACCGAGCCATACAGAGAGAGCACCGGAGACAAGCAAAACAGAGAGAGTTCCGGAGACTGAGCCATACAGAGAAAGCGCTGGAGACCGAGCCATACAGAGAGAGCGCTGGAGACTGAGCCATACAGAGAGAGCGCTGGAGACCGAGCCATACAGAGAGAGCACCAGAGACTGAGCTACATTGAGAGAGAGAGAGTACCATAGACTGACCCATACATAGAAAGACCAAGTCATACCAGAGAAAGCACCAGAGACCGAGCCATACAGAGAGAGCGCCGGAGACCGAGCCATACAGAGAGAGCGCCGGAGACCGAGCCATACAGAGAGAGCGCCGGAGACCGAGCCATACAGAGAGAGCGCCGGAGACCGAGCCATACAGAGAGAGCGCCCGGAGACCGAGCCATACAGAGAGAGCGCCCGGAGACCTAGCCATACAGAGAGAGCGCCGGAGACCGAGCCATACAGAGAGAGCGCCGGAGACCGAGCCATACAGAGAGAGCGCTGGAGACCGAGCCATACAGAGAGAGCGCCGGAGACCGAGCCACACAGAGAGAGCGCCGGAGACCGAGCCACACAGAGAGAGCGCGCCGGAGACCGGGCCATACAGAGAGAGCGCCGGAGACCGGGCCATACAGAGAGAGCGCCCGGAGACCTAACCATACAGAGAGAGCGCCCGGCGACCTAACCATACAGAGAGAGCGCTGAAAAAAGCCATACAGAGAGAGCGCCGGAGACCTAGCCATAAAGAGAGAGCGCCGGAGACCGAGCTATACAGAGAAAGACCAAGTCATACCAGAGAAAGCTGCAGAGACCGAGCCATACAGAGAGAGGGCCAGAGACCAATCCATACAGAGAGAGGGCCGGAGACTGAGCCATACAGAGAGAGCGCCGGAGACCGAGCCATACAGAGAGAGCGCCCGGAGACCTAGCCATACAGAGAGAGCGCCGGAGACCGAGCCATACAGAGAGAGCGCCGGAGACCGAGCCATACAGAGAAAGACCAAGTCATACCAGAGAAAGCTGCAGAAACCCGAGCCATACAGAGAGAGCGCTGGAGACCGAGCCATACAGAGAGAGTGCCCGTAGAGCTAGCCATACAGAGAGAGCGCCGGAGACCGAGCCATACAGAGAGAGTGCCGGAGACCGAGCCATACAGAGAGAGCGCCGGAGACCGAGCCATACAGAGAGAGCGCCGGAGACCGAGCCATACAGAGAGAGCGCCGGAGACCGAGCCATACAGAGAGAGCGCCGGAGACCGAGCCATACAGAGAGAGCGCCCGGAGACCTAACCATACAGAGAGAGCGCCGGAGACCAAGCCATACAGAGAGAGCGCCGGAGACCGAGCAATACAGAGAGAGCGCCCAGAGACCGGGCCATACAGAGAGAGCGCCCGGAGACCGAGCCATACAGAGAGAGCGCCCAGAGACCTAGCCATACAGAGAGAGCGCCCGGAGACCGAGCCATACAGAGAGAGCGCCGGAGACCGAGCCATACAGAGAGAGCCCCCGGCAACCTAGCCATACAGAGAGAGCGCCGGAGACCGAGCCATACAGAGAGAGCGACCGGAGACCTAGCCATACAGAGAGAGCGCCGGAGACCGAGACATTATTGGAGACTATTAGTGAGGTCAATGATGATGAAAATCATAAAAAAAAAAAAAAAAGCTGTGTTCCCCGCTGCTCTATTCTCCCAGAGGAGGGGAGAGAAAGATTTGATCTGGTTGGAGCTCACACCGGGCTATGCACTCCAATGGGAAAAAGAGCTGGGAATTATGGCACTGAGCCCCAACATTACTATTAGTTAGAGTGACCCTTTAACTTGGGCTTGCAGCAGCTTGTGCAATGTTCTGGTAATACGGGCTGCACCCACATACACAATAAAGATCTATTATCTGCATAATGTCCCAGATTAGGTTCACCCAATGCAATATCAGAGCCAGCCACCCATGTGCACATTAATGTAATAACGGTTGTTGCGCTCGTTTGTTTCTGAAACGCAGGCTTAAAAAAGCTGGGAAGCATGAAGCGTATCTTTTGGGCTGACATCCAGAACTTCTTCTGTATTTTGCAACAAAAGTGTTAAGAATGTCACGGTGTCACATTGTGTAAAAATGTAACAAATATAGGAGACGGCGGCCAAATTTCCCCAAGATGATTTCACAGCAGCAAAAAAAAAAAAAAAAATCTATACAACCAGATTGTACAATCTCATGCTGGGTACATATGAGGACAAACCTATACAATCTATCCATCAGACAGGCCCTTGCACTACATAGCTGACGGTAGATCTAAAAGAGATTGTACAATCAGATTGTATAGTGTATGGTCGCCTTAAATGTCATTGGCCCAGATTCAAAAAGCAATTGCGTCTGCGTTTCCATGGTTACGCAGCGCAATTGCTTACTTGCTCCGGCGTTTCGAATGCTCCTGATTCAGGAACCTCGTTACGCCGACTGCAGCCTAAGATATGACTAGCATAAGGCTCTTATGCCAGTCATATCGTAGGCTGCATTCTTACGATGGCCGCTAGGGGGCGTTCCCGTAGTGTTCAGCGTATAGTATGCAAATTGCATACTAACGCCGATTCACGACCCTACGCGAGCCCTGCGTACGCAGTTTACGTCGTTTGCGTACGTCGGTTTTTGCGTAAGGCTGCCCCTGCTATTAGCAGGGGCAGCCAATGCTACGTATACCCGTCGTTCCCGCGTCGCGTTTTTGAAAAATAACGTCGTTTGCGTAAGTGAATCGTGAATAGCCTTGGGGGCCATTCACATTCACTTTAAAGCAAATGACGTCCGTGCGACGTCATTTACCGCAATGCACGTCGGGAAAGTTTCCCGACGGAGCATGCGCACTACGTTCGGCGCGGGAACGCGCCTAATTTAAATGATCCACGCCCCCCATGGGATCATTTAAATTGCGCACTCTTACGCCGGGCATTTTTCAGGAGCGCCCACGCAATTTACGGGGGCAACTGCTCCGTGAATCAAGCGTAGCGCAGGAAATTTACGGAGGCGCAGCGGCAAAACGGTGCGCTGCGCCTCCGTAAGAAATGGGCAAATGTACCTGAATCTACCCCACTGTTCCAAACTTTCCAAATCTAACATATATATCTTATAGCAATGACAAGACTACTGACTGAATATAAAAACACATGGGAGTGACATCACTACTTTTCAAATATATTTGGAAGGATTTGCCTATTGAACATACAAAATTATAAATACAAATGTGACAGCAGTAATAATAATATACAGAAATGCTGGACAGAACCCTCCCATCCCATCATGTCCCAGACTGGGATGTCGGTAGTGCCTGTCCACGGTACCCAAGTGCTGGCAGTCCCTGGGTGTCAGTGGTACCACAATGTTGTTAGTCACCCAGGTGTTGTGGAATCCCAATTAATAATGGTAGTCCGGGGGCGTCAGTGGTATCTGCGTGATGGTAGTCCCTGGGTGTTGGTGGCACCCAAGTGTTGGCAGTTTGCTATTAGTCCTTGGGTGTTGGTAGTTCCTAAGTGTTGGCAGTCCCTGGGTGACAGTGGTACCCAAGCATTGGTGACGCCTCTGCATCAGTGGTACCGGAATGTTGGTAGTCACTGGGTGTCAGTGCTACCTGAGTATTGATAGTCTTTGGCCATCAGTAGTACTTTGGTGTCAGTGGTACCTGAGTGTTGGTAGTCCCTGGATGTCAGAGATTCCTGAATGTTGGAAGTTTTTAGGTCAGTGGTACCTGAGGGTTGATGGTCTCTAGGTATTGTTGGCACCTGGCTGTTGGTATTCCCTGGATGTCAGTGGTACCTGACTGTTGGTAGTCTCTGGGTCAGTGGTATCTGAGGGTTGATGGTCTCTAGATATTGGTGATACCCCACTGTTGGTATGCCCTGAATGTCAGTGGTATCTGAGTGCTGGTAGTCCCTGAGTGCTGGTAGTGTCTGAATGTCAGTGGTTCCTAAATGTTGGTAGTCTCTGGGTCAGTGGTATCTGAAAATTGAAGGTCTCTGGGTATTGGTAGTACCTGACTGTTGGTAGTCTCTGGATGTCAGTGGTATCTCAGTATTGGTAGTCCCTGGGTGTTAGTAGTACCTGAGTGGTGGTAGTCCCTGGGTGTTAGTAGTACCTGAGTGGTGGTAGTCCCTGGGTGTTAGTAGTATCTGAGTGGTGGTGGTCTCTGAATGTCAGTGGTTCCCAAATGTTGGTAGTCTCTGGGTCAGTGGTATCTGAAAATTGAAGGTCTCTGGGTATTGGTAGTACCTGACTGTTGGTAGTCTCTGGATGTCAGTGGTATCTCAGTATTGTAGTCCCTGGGTGTTAGTAGTACCTGAGTGGTGGTAGTCCCTGGGTGTTAGTAGTACCTGAGTGGTGGTAGTCCCTGGGTGTTAGTAGTACCCGAGTTGTGGTAGTCCCTGGGTGTTAGTAGTACCTGAGTGGTGGTAGTCCCTGGGCGTTAGTAGTACCCGAGTTGTGGTAGTCCCTGGGTGTTAGTAGTACCTGAGTGGTGGTAGTCCCTGGGTGTTAGTAGTACCTGAGTTGTGGTAGTCCCTGGGCATTAGTAGTACCCGAGTGGTGGTAGTCCCTGGGTGTTAGTAGTACCTGAGTGGTGGTAGTCCCTGGGTGTTAGTAGTACCCGAGTTGTGGTAGTCCCTGGGCATTAGTAGTACCCGAGTTGTGGTAGTCCCTGGGCGTTAGTAGTACCCGAGTTGTGGTAGTCCCTGGGTGTTAGTAGTACCTGAGTGGTGGTAGTCCCTGGGTGTTAGTAGTACCTGAGTGGTGGTAGTCCCTGGGTGTTAGTAGTACCTGAGTGGTGGTAGTCCCTGAGTTGTGGTAGTCCCTGGGTGTTAGTAGTACCTGAGTGGTGGTAGTCCCTGGGCGTTAGTAGTACCCGAGTTGTGGTAGTCCCTGGGTGTTAGTAGTACCTGAGTGGTGGTAGTCCCTGGGTGTTAGTAGTACCTAAGTTGTGGTAGTCCCTGGGCATTAGTAGTACCCGAGTGGTGGTAGTCCCTGGGTGTTAGTAGTACCTGAGTGGTGGTAGTCCCTGGGTGTTAGTAGTACCCGAGTTGTGGTAGTCCCTGGGCATTAGTAGTACCCGAGTTGTGGTAGTCCCTGGGCGTTAGTAGTACCCGAGTTGTGGTAGTCCCTGGGTGTTAGTAGTACCTGAGTGGTGGTAGTCCCTGGGTGTTAGTAGTACCTGAGTGGTGGTAGTCCCTGGGTGTTAGTAGTACCTGAGTGGTGGTAGTCCCTGAATGTCAGTGGTTCCCAAATGTTGGTGGTCTCTGGGTCAGTGGTATCTGAAGATTGAAGGTCTCTGGGTATTGGGGGAACCTGACTGTTGGCAGTCCCTAGATGTCAGTAGTACCTGAATGTTGGCAGTCTCTGGGTCAGTGGTAGTATCTGACTGTTGGTGGTCTCTGGTTGTTGATGGTACCCAAGTGCTAGTATTATATGGGTGCTGGCGTTACCTGTGTATCAGAGGTAGTCCCTTGGTGTCGGTGGTACCTGAACGTCGGTAGTACTTGGCAGTCGGTGGTATGGGAATACTGGTATTATCTGAATGCCAGTGGTACCCAAGTACCGGCAGTATCCGAGTTTCAGTGGTACCTGGGTATCGGTGTGCAGCTCTCACGGTCCAGTGCTGATCTCTATGACTGATGCTGGCAGTCCAGAAGTGTTTTTATAGAGCTCAGGTATTCCTATCAGCCTGCAGGCAGAGAGGAGGCAGTGCAGAGGTCATTGTCAGTAATAATTAAACCTGCCCCTAATCACAGTGCAGGAACACAGACGCTGCTGCCTCTCACACTCCGCCTGGATTAATATCTACCATTGTGTCACACAGCAGCCCAGTCACTGCCCCAACAATGGCTGCCCTGGCAGCCCATACAAAGTCTCCTTGTTCTGCAGAACCTACACACAGTGCTGACAGGCTGATCACGATAAGAGACCAGCTGGAGGAGACTGCTTCCACTTCCCAGAAGACTTTTCTAGAGAACTGAGAGAATACCTCATGTGAGACTTCTATTCCCACAAACAGGAGAAATGTGAACCTTCCAGTATACATTCTGCATCTCTCAACACAAGGCCTTCCCACACAGCAGCCTATTATTATTCCTAAACGTCAGATGTAAACATTGCTGTGCTGTATGAGGCGGCCATTTTGTGACCCTGCCTCCATCCTGATAACTTTGTATTAATCAGGGAGACGGCAGCGAACTTCATCATGATTAATTGTAATTTTATATGATAAATGCAAATATACCACCAGATATAATCGCTTTACGCATTAAAACCTCTGCCAGGTTTTTATTGCCATCTGTGCCTAGGGTAGGGTGACCAGACATCCCCGATTTCAGGGGACAGTCCCCAGGTTTGAGGACACTGTCCCCAGACCAAGTTTGTCCCCAGTTTTTTCCCCGGATTGAGGACACTGTCCCCAGACCAAGTTTGTCCCCGGATTGAGGACACTGTCCCCAGACCAAGTTTGTCCCCGGATTGAGAACACTGTCCCCAGACCAAGTTTGTCCCCGGATTGTATTTGAACAGGGGCTTGGGCAATTTCAAAGACAGTCAGTGCAGAATTAAAAAAAATATAATTCTGAATTACACCCCCCCTCCCACTAGCTTAGTGGGGTGTATTTTTTCCATTATCTGTGCCCCTTTCTGATGATCATGTGCTGGTCGGAGTGGAGGGAATATTTCTTCAGTTTCGGGTGCCCATTCAGCTCCGCTTACATTTTCTTCTGCCTTGGCTAAAGTCCCGGCCTGCTTATCTCCTTGCCTTCCCTGGCGGAGTGATCTTCCTCCGCTCCCCACCCAGTAGTAGCCGGGGCCCGGAGAGTGAGACCTGACAGGCTGTGAGGCGGGCGGTGGCAGAGAGTCACCGATTGCCACCATTACTAGTAAAAAAAAAAAAAAGTCCCCGGATTTAATTTTAAAAATCTGGTCACCCTAGCCTAGGGTTGCCACCTTTTCTTCAAGTCGAACCTGAACAATTTAGCGGCACACAGCAATTTTTTTTTTTTTTTGTATAAACTATACATATACTTTGCTATTAAATATAATTTTTAATCATATGAAGTTAGTAACAATAGTTCCCCTTTACATCAGAGTACACAGAGTTCCCCTTTTACATCTGAACTCGCAGAGTTCCCTTTCACTGTAAGGGGGGACTCTGCAAACTCTGATGTAAGGGAGAACTTTGGGGAATCTAACATAAGGGATGCTCTAAGAACCCTGATTTAAGGGGGAACACTGAGAACGCTGATGTACAGAGAGGGCTCTGATATAAGGGGGAACACTGCGGCCTTTGGTATAAAGGGGAACTTTGATGTAAGGGGTGTACACACGATCGAATAATCCATCAACACGTATTTGTTGGCGGAAAATTTTAAAGCATGCTATCCAAGGTGGAAAAACCGACAACAATTAGCCGATGGATCGCACAAACGGTCAGATTTTCTGACAACAACCTGTCATCACACAATTCCTGTCGGAAAAACCGATCGTGTGTACAGGACTTAAGACTGGGATGTCATTGTTGGTGTCTCTCTCCGCAGCTCAGAGCCGCCACTCTGTTTCCCAAGTCCGTCCTGGTTCCTCCTTCTGTCAGAGGAGATCGGAGCAGCTATCTCTGTTCGGCAAAAGACCCGCACACGGCGCACAGTGTCGTCGTTGGGGGCGGTCCATGCAGTGCAGTGCATGACATTTGTTCGTTCTTCTCTCTGTCACGATCTTCTCCACCCGGGCGGCGTGGCTGCACACTGTCCTCTCCAGCTGCCGCCCGGGTGGGGTTTGTCCAGAGGGGGGTCTGTAGTAATGGAGGGGGATGTTTTGTGGGAGGTCTGCACTAATGGGGGGGTGGTTTGTGGGGGGGTCTGTACTAATGGAGGGGGGACTGTACTAATGGAGGGGGGTTGTTTGGGGAGGGGTCTGTACAAATGGAGGGGGGTGGTTTGTGGGGGGTCTGTACTAATGGAGGGGGGATGGTTTATGGGGGGTCTGTACTAATGGAGGGGGAGGTCTGTACTAATAGAGGGGGGTCTGTACTAATGGAGGGGGGTTGTTTGGGGAGGGGTCTGTACAAATGGAGGGGGGTGGTCTGTACTAATGGAGCGGGGATGGTTTATGGGGGGGACTGTACTAATGGAGGGGGGTGGTTTATGGGGGGGGGGGGGTCTGTACTAAAACCAATCAATAAACGCTCATTGCGATTTTTTTTACCAAAAATAAGTAGAAGAATACGTATCGGCCTAAACTGAGGAAATTTTGTTTTATTTATATAGATTTTTGGGGGATATTTATTATAGCAAAAAGTGAAAAATATTGCAATTTTTTTTTTAATTGTTGTTCCATTTTTGTTTATAGCGCAAAAAATAAAAACCGCAGAGGTGATCAAATACCACCAAAAGAAAGCTCTATTTGTGGGGAAAAAAAAGACATCAATTTTGTTTGGGAGCCACGTCGCACGACCGCGCAACTGTCAGTTAAAGCGACGCAGTGCCGAATCGCAAAAAGGGGCCTGGACCTTTAGCAACAAAATGGTCCGGGGCTCAAGTGGTTAAGTTAGTCATCAGGTTCCCAGTTATTCTAAGAAATAGCCATAAATATAATAGGCTATCTCCTAGATAATATAATAAAAAGTAATGAGGCTATAAAATTGGAATGCACCTATGTATACACTTTAAGATTCTAGCATGGCAACATTCCACTGTGGTAAAACACCTATGTTTAAAAAAAAACAAAAAAAAACAATGTTACACGTACATAGGAGTTCATTCAGATGGGTGCTGACCCCCGTCCGGCATGCAGGCTCTCCTTGTTATTTCGCCTTTTTATTTTTTAGCCTATAGAGGTGGATGCAGATGCAGGTGGAGGGAGTTGAGCCATGAGACAGTGATCAGAGGTGGGTAGGGGGGGCGGAGACGAATGGTGACTTATATGGGAGGAGTTCCTGCACCTATTGGGGTTGGGACATGAAACGCAGGGGTGTACCTACATTGTTTAGCGCTTAATCCATCTAAACAATGTAAATCGGTTCTTAGGGAAAAATCAAATGTTCTTAGGCTATATTCTCTGCAGTTTGAATGCGGAAAATACTGCATTTTGGCCAACAGGTGGTGCCATCATAGGAAATAAGTATGCTCCTCAGCTACATCTAGTGGCCATAACGTGGTATTTTCTACATTTAAACATTCGAACTGCAAAGAATATAGCCTGAGAACATTTGATTTTTTCCCTGTTCACACAGAAACACAAACTACTTGAGGCCCGCGCTATAGCCAAATGACGGCTACAGCGCGGACCTAAAAAAACAGGAAGGCCCTTAATAGACATCCTCCCCTTTGCGTGCTCCCCAGGCACCTCTGCAGGGTGCGCGCGCCGCGATCGATCAAGTCACCGAGACTCGGGTGATCGCCGATCCGCGTAAGGGGCCGATCCCGACCCCTTACCACGAGATTAGCTGTCAGCCAATGACAGTTGACCACGTGATGTAAACAAAAAAAAAAAAAAAAAAAATCAGTAATCGTTTTTTTTTCTCCTCGTGCTGACAGGAGGAGGAAAAAAGCCGATCACCGGCTCGTGCACAAGGGACTTTGGTCCCGAAGAGGAAGGAGGCAGATGTGCCTCATCAGTGCCAGCTGCCAATTGCCAGCGTTGCCTTATCGGTGCCCACCAGTGCTGCCTTATCGGGGGCCCCAACAGTGCCGCCTTATCGGGGCCCACCAGTGCCGCCTCATCAGCGTACAACAATGAAGGAGAAAAATTACCTATTTAAATTTTTTTATAACAAAATATAAAATAAAATATAAAATATATATAAAATAATATATATATAAAATAATATATATATAAAATAATATATATATAAAATAATATATATATAAAATAATATATATATAAAATAATATATATATAAAATAATATATATAAAATATATATATATATATATTTTAAATCTGTGTTTTTAATTTTTTTTAACAAAAAATAAAAACCGCAGAGGTGATCAAATACCACCAAAAGAAAGCTCTATTTGTGGGGAAAAAAATGATAAAAATATCATTTGGGTACAGCGTTGTATGACCGCGCAATTGTCATTCAAAATGAATCAGCGCTGAAAGCTAAAAAAATTGGTCTGGGCAGGATGGGGGTTCAAGTGCCCAGTAAGCAAGTGGTTAAAAACACCTCTATTGAAAATTCCCTTTACGACTTTCCTGGAGTGCCGACCCCATGGGAAGCTTTTTTCCTCTTTATAGGCCCGCTTTCCTATGCAGGAATAAAACGCGATGTCCGTTAATCATGAAGCGATTTGTAAATAGCCATTAAAGGCTTCTGGACGGGTATTAAACGTATTGGCTTACACGGTACAGCTGGTAATGTATGCCGGCGCGATATGGGGAATGCGGGTAATCTCATTCTGTACATAGGACTTTGACAGTGGAAATTACTGGCTTATGTATAAACCAGCTGATCACAAAGTATTCCTGTTACTGCTTGTAAATACTATGCTTTAGATAACACATTAAATTATCTGTTAGTGTTTTACCACTCGCTGAACGCGTGTAATAATTCATTGCGGGGGGGGGGGGGGGGGGGGGATGGGAAAGGTTGGTGGTCACCAGATTGACTATATAAAAGGTGGTGAAAAGGGAGAGAATTGGTCACATCTGAGCTTACAAAAGAATCGGAATATATAC
Organism: Rana temporaria; assembly: GCF_905171775.1. Lineage (NCBI taxonomy): Eukaryota > Metazoa > Chordata > Amphibia > Anura > Ranidae > Rana > Rana temporaria. The sequence goes on along the minus strand of NC_053499.1, from coordinate 151,168,345 downwards.
TATATTGTCAAAAGTATTGGGACGCCTGCCTTTACACGCACATAATCTTTAATGGCATCCCAGTCTTGGTCCGTAGTGTTCAATATTGAGTTGGCCCTAGGGTGCCCACGTGTCCGGGACTGTCCCGCAATTGACATGTCTGTCCTGGGTCCCGGGCACCTTCATTCCGGGACAATACAATGTCCCGGAATGAAATAGAGGACACAGCCACCCCCTACTAACTAATAACTACATTTCCGGGACTGGTTGCTAGGGCCAGCGCTGCCTGGCATCTTGCAACCAGTGACAATTTACAGTGACAACCGGTGACAATTTACTCAATTGACAGTGAGACTGAGAGCGAGGCCTGTGCCTAGTGCAGCACTGCTGTCCCCACCAGGGCTGGACTGGGACGGAAATTTGGCCCTGGACTTCATCCAGACTGGCCCATTTTGACAGATCTCGCCCATGGCGGCCGGACAACTCCCGGGCCCCCCCCCCCCCCGACCACCCAAGCCCCCTCTCCCCCTTCACTAGCCGTTCTACTTTATTAGAGTAGAACGGCTGGTACTTATTTCACCCGGGCAAAGAATCAGTTCGGTGCCCCCCCCCCCCCTTATAGGAAAAGGATTAGACACAAGGGAGAAACTCCCAGGCCATAGCTGTCAGCTGTCTTTCCCCTCCCTCATGCTCCTCTGTTGTCCCCCTGCTCCTCTGGTCCTCCCCCTGCTTCTTTGTTCCCCCCAGGTGATCGCTGCGGGGAGGGAGAGGAGGTGAGCCTGCGGGAAGGGAGAGACAGAGGACCGGAGGGGGGTGGCGGTCCACTGTCACTGAACCCGGCCCACTGAGACATCGGCCCACCGGGAAACTCCCTGTAGTCCCAATGGCCAGTCCATCCTTGGTCCCCACCCACCTCGGCACCTCCTCCTTCTCTGGCACCCAGCGACAAGCAGCGGGGACTGGTATGATCTTCACTCTCCAGATAGGGACGCCACTCTTTTCCTTCTACACACGTGGCTCATGCAGAGGGAGTGACAGCAGCACTGCATCTGGTGGCAGGCTATGGGTGGCAAGCGGCACTGCATCTGGCACCTGACAAATAACCCGCCACCAAATTCCCCATCAACCCCGAGACTATATTACCCCCATCTTTTTTGGGGGAAGGTGAGAAAGGGTGTGTGTCCCTGAATGGCAGATTGGAAATGTGGTCACCCTAGTTGGCCCCGCCTTTTGCAGCTGGAAGTGCAGTCGCTGTAGATCCGAGGGGGACATGCAAGGAAAGTAAAAAACAGCATTTTAGCTTACACATGATTGGGTGATAAAAATCAGCAGAGCTTCCCCTCATTTCAGATCTACCCCTCAGATTTACAGAGACTGCACTTCAAAGCGCACTTGCAGTGAAAAGTGGATTTGCCTTTTGTAAATAACCCCCGTTGTGTAAAATTCTCTGCTCTGCCACTCCGAACTTGACTCCATTATGACGCACCGACCCTGACTTCTTTCCTCCAGATGATAAAAACATTTTTATGGCCATCCTATACATGCAATTTCCCCTGCATTATAGCTCGGCTTCATGGTGAACTGATATAACCTGAGATTGGGAAGCTACATTGGTTATGTTATCATTTTGAAAAACTGAAGTAGCAAGTCACAATGTACCACTGTGCTTGACTGAAAACCAGATATAAAAGAGACCAGAGAAACTTAAAGTGGATGTAAAGCCACTCTCATCCTTTCTAAACTACTGCCATAGTGCTGATCTATGAGGATATAGATGCCTCCTGCATGCATCCTTACCTGTTAAATGTTTCCCCTCTGTCTGTTATAAGAACTGAAAAACTGCAGATTCTGTGGGTGGATCTGTTGTCTGGAGCTCGGTGGGTGGAGTCGTGATGTCAGTAGACTCCCCGTCCACCTCTACACTCCCCTTGTCAACATGCATTTTTTCCTATGTATTCCTTACACTAAATTCTGCTATGATCACTAACATCCAGTCAAAATCCAGAAAGTAATCACATGACTTCAGAAAAGGGGTGGGAATTAAAAAATAATGCCTGTCTCCAGGCTAGTGCATGAGATATGTAAATAACCTGCCACTCACAGCAAGGGGGCGGAACCGAACGGACTAAGGTTTTTCTCTGCAAGTCCGTTTTCTTTCTCTGAACAATAAGAGAGGATTGCTCAGAGCTGGATTAACTATATGTGGCAAGACTGGGCATAGATGATAGGAAATCTTATACTGTACATTGTGACATCAATAAAAAAAAATAAAAAATAAACAATTTGGGTTTACATCCACTTTAATATAAACAAATCAACATGTCTAGGTGGCTTACACCCACAAGTCTTTAGGGAACTTAGCTCAGTATAGCCAAGCTGCTATTTGTAACAACAGAATGCTGTATAGTCATGTTAAAAAAAAAAAATAAAAAAAAAAAAAAGAAGGTCTCAAACATACGTTAAACGTAGGATTCTATTTGTAATTTTTAAAGACACCTTAGGCACCTTTCACATGGGGCGGATCAGTGACATGGGGCTTGCTCAGTGGGGATCGCTCCGTTGATCCCCGCTGAGCCAGCGGATGACAGGGCGGTCCCTGCACACTGTGCAGGGACCGCCCTGTCTTTTCTCCGCTCTCCCCTATCCCCCACCATCTGTCCGTGTTCACCCGATCCGATAGACGGATGGAAAAGTAGGTTTTTCCTCCGTCACACTTTGGCGGACCGAAGCGGGTCTGATGTCAGCGGGCATGTCAGCGCTGACATTCGCGGCTCCATAGAGGAGCACGGAGCGCCCGTTCAGGTCCGCAAAAAAAAAAAACTGTCAGGCGGACCTGAACGGGCCGCCCGTGTGAAAGAGCCCTTACTGACTACAATGGTACTAATTGTGGGACCAGAATACAAAAAAGGATTGCGATGTATACCAGGAAACTACAAACCAGTCAGCCTAACATCAATAGTATGTAAGGTATTTGGGGGAATAATAGGGAACGGTATACAGACGCTTGTCTGTGATAAAGGTAACATAAGGGACAACCAGCATGGAATTATGAAGGACCAATCTTGTTAGACCAGCTTGTTATTTCCCTTTGAGGAAGTAAGGGTGGTGGAAATCCAGTAGACAGAGTTTATCTAAGGTATTCGATAGACATGTGCCACAGCCGGGAGGAGCGGAGAGCCACAGCGGGGAGGAGCGGAGAGCCTCAGCCGGGAGGAGCGGAGAGCCTCAGCCGGGAGGAGCGGAGAGCCTCAGCCGGGAGGAGCGGAGAGCCACAGCCGGGAGGAGCGGACAGCCACAGCCGGGAGGAGCGGACAGCCACAGCCGGGAGGAGCGGACAGCCACAGCCGGGAGGAGCGGACAGCCACAGCCGGGAGGAGCGGACAGCCACAGCCGGGAGGAGCGGACAGCCACAGCCGGGAGGAGCGGACAGCCACAGCCGGGAGGAGCGGACAGCCACAGCCGGGAGGAGCGGACAGCCACAGCCGGGAGGAGCAGAGAGCCACAGCCGGGAGGAGCGGACAGCCACAGCCGGGAGGAGCGGACAGCCACAGCCGGGAGGAGCGGACAGCCACAGCCGGGAGGAATGGAGAGCCTCAGCCGGGAGGAACGGAGAGCCTCAGCCGGGAGGAATGGAGAGCCACAGCCGGGAGGAACGGAGAGCCACAGCCGGGAGGAACGCAGAGCCACAGCCGGGAGGAACGCAGAGCCACAGCCGGGAGGAGCGGACAGCCACAGCCGGGAGGAACGGAGAGCCACAGCCGGGAGGAGCGGAGAGCCACAGCCGGGAGGAGCGGAGAGCCACAGCCGGGAGGAGCGGAGAGCCACAGCCGGGAGGAGCGGAGAGCCACAGCCGGGAAAAGAGTTAAAGTGAAATGTGCAAAAAAATAGCAGTAAGTAAAAATGTTGAGCTGACAATTGAACTTGACCTTTAAAACACACTTTTATAGCGATGCCAGATTGTGAAATGGTTAAAAGAGGAAAAAAAAAAAAGCCAACGTTTTCCAGCCTTGGGACAGAAGGAATGAACAGGTCCCAGTGCTCCCTCCAGTGGCAAAAATAGGAACATACTTTCTCCCAAAAAAAAATCTTGTTTGTCACTTTAAAGCAGTGAATGTCAACTTATGAGTTATGCCGCGCCTGCACATATTGTTGAATATATGTAATGCTTGAGAGGACTGTCAGAAACTGCTACCTAATGGAGGAAATGAGGGTCAGAGAATGAGGACAGGATACATTGTTGGCTGGAGATATTCTGCAGAAGGCGAAACTAGGAACAAATGAGATGTATGTAGTGCTCAATTCTATTACCCTAATAAAATGTCCCCACTACAAACTGCTGATGTCCGAGGGCCACGCATCATATTCCAAAGGGCCACCAGTTGGGCACCAAGGCTTTAAAGTGAAACTAAGATCTGCCGACTGTCCACAGTACATTTATGTCATTATTTTGACATTTAATTACAGGGGTTATGGCAGCAGCTAGCGGTTCTGTGGGCGATTCGGCATCAGCTGAAAGTGATCCCAGGAGCGGATTCACCACTGGATCACTTTAAAAAAAAAAAAAAAAGGTCTCAAACATACGTTAACGTAGGATTCTATTTGTAATTTCTAAAGACACCTTACTGACTACAATGGTACCAAAATACAAAAAAAGGGATTGCGATGTATACCAGGAAACTACAAACCAGTCAGCCTAACATCAATAGTATGTAAGGTATTTGGGGGAATAATAGGGAACGGCATACAGGCGTTTGTCTGTGATAAAGGTAACATAAGGGACAACCAGCATTGAATTATGAAGGACCAATCTTGTTAGACCAGCTTGTTATTTCCCTTTGAGGAAGTAAGGGTGGTGGAAATCCAGGCGTTTTTCAGGCACTTTAGTGCTAAAAATAGCGCCTGTAAAAAGCCTCAGCTTCAATCCCAGTGTGAAAGCCCGAGTGCTTTCACACTGGGGCGCTGCGCTGGCAGGGCGTCAAAAAAAGTCCTGCAAGCGGCTTCTTTGCAGCGCCCTAGGAGCCGTGTATACACCGCTCCTAAAACGCCCCTGCCCATTGAAATCAATGGGCAGCGCTGCCGGACCGCCAGCTGCGCTTTTAACCCTTTTTTGTCCACAAGCGGGGGTTTAAAGTCGCTATGGGCAAAAAGCACTGCAAAAACAACGGTAAAACGCTGCTAGGAATAGCAGCGCTTTACCGCCGACGCCTGGGCGCATTCAGTGTGAAAGCACTCTAAGGCCTTGTACTCACGAGCAGACATGTCCGATGAAACCGGTCCGCGGACCGTTTTCATCGGACATGTCTGCCCGGGGACTTCTGTTCGATGGCTGTACACACCATCGAACAGAGGTCCGCGCGTAAACAATACGCGGGGCGTGTCCGCGGTGTCGCCGCGTCGATGACGTGGTGTCGCCGCGACAATGACGCGGCGACGTGGGCGGCCTGCCTTTAAAATGCTTCCACGCATGCGTCAAAGTCATTCGACGCATGCGAGGGATGGCGGGCGGCCGGACATGTACGGTAGGTCTGTACAGACGACCGTACATGTCGGGGGGACAGGTTTCCAGCGGACTGTTTTAAAGCAAGTCCAGGAAACAGTTGTCCGCTGGAAACCTGTCCGATCCGCCCGAAAATGGTCCGCTCGGGCCTACTCACGACCAAACATGTCTGCTGAAACTGGTCAGTTTCAGCAGACATGTTTGGTCGTGAGTACGGGGCCTAAGAGGAGCTTCCACTTTTGGGTGGAACTCTGCTTTAACTGAACAAGCTGAAGTTAGAAGCTGATTGGTTACCGTGCACAGCTGCACCAGATTTTGTGTACACCCGTTTTAGTGAATCCCCCCCCATGGCCGATCCGCCCTATAGGCTCACTATGCAAGCCGCTTAGGGCCCCGCAAAGCTGCAGAGGGCCCCCCAAATTACTAGAGGCCCCGCCTGGTGAGAAGTCATTTATGGCCCCTCACCCCGCTTCTCAACTCGCTGGCTGCATGGGAGAAGAGGTAAGAAGTCACCACCCCCCCCCCCCCCCGCTTCTCACTTTAATGTAAGATGTCACTTCCGACAGCAGAACACTGCCCCCCCACTTCTTAACTTTAATGTGACATGTCATTTCATTTGCTTAGGGCCCCAGGGAGGTCAGGATCAGCACTGACCCCCCCCTATGAGACGTACAACAAAGAAGCTCACCAAGAGCAGGAATCTGACCCCCAGAAATTCTCCTGCAGATAAAGATCCCCAGAGACAATGATTAGACTGATGCAGGAAGAGAAGACAATGATCCCACTGTTGGAGGAATAATCCAAGTCCAAGAGGAAATGACTGGATCCCATATCCTTGGCTCCGTCCTGCAGATTATAGAAAGGTGGATACAGAGGTGACTACAAGGAGCGGATACACTGCTGAAATCTTTGTGACCACATCACAATACTTACACTAAACTTCTGCTGTTGTGTGTCTGCAGGCAGAGCTGGAGCTGCACAGGTGAAGGCTGACGATGCGTAGGTGAAGGCCGATTACCTGTAGAAGGCGGATTGGAAATCAGGAATCAGCTGGGGGGAGATTCTCTGCTAATGCCCATTTTTCTTTTGTAAAGTGTAAGGGCCCCAGGGCCGCCATCAAACGGGTACAGGCAGTACACCTGTAAGGGGCCCGGAGGTCCCCAGAGGCCTGGATGGCTACCCCCCTTTTTTGTAAGGATCACAGATGACAACCCCCCCTTTTTTTAATAGAATTCATATATAACGGCACGTAATTCAAATGGGCGATTAGGCGGCGTGTTTCATTTAAATGAAGCGCGTCCCCGCGCCGAACGAACTGCGCATGCGCCGTCCCTAAATTTCCCGCCGTGCATTGCGCTAAATGACGTCGCAAGGACGTCATTTTTTTTTTTAACATAGACGTGAATTACGTCCATCCAGATTCACGGACGACTTACGCAAACCAAAAAAAAATATCAAATTAAACGCGGGAACGACGGCCATACTTAACATAGCAGGTTTAACTATAAGCCACGAAATACCAGCTTTAACTATACACCGGAAAAAGCCGACTAGAGACGACGGTAAAAAATGCAACGGCCGCTCGTACGTCCGTGGATCGTCGGAAATAGCTAATTTGCATACTCAACGCGGAAAACGCCGGGAACGCCACCCAGCGGATGCCGAAGAATTGCATCTTAGATCCGAAGGCGTACGAAGACGTATGCCTGTCGGATCTAACCCAGATGCCGTCGTATCTTGTTTTGAGGATTCAAAACAAAGATACGACGCGGGAAATTTGAAAGTACGCCGGCGTATCAGTAGATACGCCGGCGTACTCGCTCTGTGGATCTGCCCCCTATTTTTTTTTAGCATTAAAGGGCCCCGATTCTGGTGCCATTGCAGTTACTGGCCCTATTAATGGCTACAAAGTTTCCCTCAAATTGAAGACCCGCCCTGGTCTTTTTTCTTCGTTTCCGCTCTCTTCCCACTCAGCGCAAGTAACGAGATGCAAGAAAGATTGTAAGAGACATTTTTTTTTTTAAATAAGCCTTTTTTTAATTCCTGTAAAAATACATTTGACAAGCAATACAATACTATAAAATATATCCGCTGTGCAAAAATCACATAAAATCTCTCTTCATCACTTTTACAAGAATTACACATACAGTGGAACCTTGGATTAGGAGCATAATCCGTTCCAGGATAATACTTGTAATTAAAAGCACTTGCATATCAAAGCGAATTTCCCCATAGAAGTCAATGGAAACAAAGATAATTTGTTCCGCATTGACTTCTATGGCATGCAATACCGCATGTGGCCAGAGGTGGGAGGGGGCGCCGGAGAGCCTCGGAAATACTCGGGGACAGCTTGGCTGATCTCGGAAACCCTTGGAAAGGTTCGGAAACATCCGGGAACCGAGTACTTCTGAGTGATTCCGAGTATTTCCAAATGGCTCCGTTACGAGTGTCAACAGCGCCCCCCCCGCACCTCTGACCAAATGTGGTACTGCACACGCCATTAGCTTGAATTCTGCTTGTTTTGCGAGACAACACTCGCAAACTGAGTCAGAAAAAAAAATTGCTCGGTATTCAAAACGCTTGTTAACCGTGTTACTCGTAAACCAAGGTTTTACTGTACTGTAAATAGCAGAGCACCCCCAAAAGGAAAAAGGGGGATCCTGTGAAAAGTTCAGCCATGTAAGAAGCAGCATGCGGGTGCTGCACCAATCAGCAAAATCCAAGATGGTCTTATTAGATAATCAAAAGTATAAAAAAGCCAACCTGTTTCTGGGGTTCAGACTCTTCATCAGGGTTTTAGTATTATGTAACCTCAGACATGGCTGGAATCAAGGGAATTGGTATAATATTTATATAGGAAGATTCTGACACCAGGAGAGTCCACACTGCAGGATCTATACTATAGAAATACAAATATTATTAAGTCCAGCCATAGCTGAGATTACATAATACTTAACCACTTCAGCCGCAGAAGGATTTACCCACTTCCCGACCGGGCCATTTTTTGCGATTCGGCACTGCGTCGCTTTAGCTGACAATTGCGCGGTCGTGCTACCGAGTCCGCCTGCTCCCGCCAACTCAGCGGGAGATCTGTCCGCTGAGCCGGCGGATGACAAGCCCCTCTCTGCTCACTGAGTGGGGAGGGGCTTGTGCAGCGCCGCTGTCTCCAATGGAGCGATCTGATGAAAACAGACAGCATGTCCGTATTCATCAGATCTTACCCGATTTGATTCGCCATGGACGGATGGGGACGTATCGCCATACGTCTGATTTAACCACTTAAGGACCGCCTCCTGCACATATACGTCGGCAGAATGACACGGCTGGGCACAAGCACGTACCTGTAAGTCCTCCTTAAGTGCCCAGCCGTGAGTCGCTGGCACGCGCCCACGACCCGGTCTGAAGCTCCGTGACCTCGGCCGCGGGACCCGATCGCCGCTGGAGTCCCGCGATCGGTCCCCGGAGCTGAAGAACCAGGAGAGCTGTGTGTAAACACACCTTCCCCGTTCTTCACAGTGGCGCTGTCATTGATCGTGTGTTCCCTTATATAGGGAAACACGATCAATGACATCACACGTCCAGCCCCGCCCCCCTACAGTTAGAAACACACATGAGGTCACACTTAACCCCTTCAGCGCCCCCTAGTGGTAAACTCCCAAACTGCAATTGTCATTTTCACAGTAAACAATGCATTTTTAATGCATTTTTTGCTGTGAAAATGACAATGGTCCCAAAAATGTGTCAAAATTGTCCGATGTGTCCGCCATAATGTCGCGGTCACGGAAAAAAAAAAACGCTGATCGCCGCCATTAGTAGTAAATTTTTTTTTTTTTTTTATAAAAATGCAATAAAACTATCTCCTATTTTGTAAATACATTTTGTGCAAAGCAATCGATAAACGCTTATTGCGATTTTTTTTTACCAAAAATAGGTAGAAGAATACGTATCGGCCTAAACTGAGGGAAAAAAATGTTTTTTTATATATTTTTGGGGGATATTTATTATAGCAAAAAGTAAAAAATATTGAATTTTTTTCAAAATTGTCGCTCTATTTTTGTTTATAGCGCAAAAAATAAAAACCGCAGAGGTGATCAAATACCACCAAAAGAAAGCTCTATTTGTGGGGAAAAAAGGACGCCAATTTTGTTTGGGAGCCACGTCGCACGACCGCGCAATTGTCAGTTAAAGTGACGCAGTGCCGAATCGCAAAAACTGGCCTGGTCCTTTACCTGCCTAAAGGTCCGGGTCTTAAGTGGTTAAGCGGATCGTATCGGGTCGGTTGTCAGCTGACATCAGACGCTCCATAGGACTGTATGGAGCGGCCGTTCAGGTCCGCCGTCAAAACTGTCCAATCGCGTGAAAGGGGCCTTATTCTGATTATCTAATAAAATACCAGTTTGGATTTTGACTTTTGCTGTGATGCCCATACAGCTTCTTACATAGTTGATGAAAAAATAAATAAAAAACAATTGAAAAAAAATAGAAAACTTGGCAGATGATCGAAACCTTCCAAATCAAAAAGCTAATAAAAAAAATGTATTGTACAAAATACACATAAAGCTTATAATTTGTATAATTTCTAACAATACAGCGGCTTTAGTAAAATAAAATAAATGATATGTAGTGATAAAAATATAATGTACCTTTTATAGAGAACATATCAAGTGCAGCTCATAGAACTCTGGTGACAATACAGGGAGTACTGAATGTAGAATTGTTTGTTGTCACCTTTCCCACCACTAGGAGGCAGCCCTGAGACCCCACAAGATGCCAGTGACAATAAATCACATTTCTAACAATTTATCTAAAGCAGCCCCAAAACATTTGCACTTCATTTTAAATGTATACATTTGACATACTCTTTGAACTGTTAACCACTTAAGGGCCAAGCCTCTTTCTGAGATTTGTTTCCAAGTTAAAAACTATTATTTTTTTTGCTAGAAAATTACTTTGAACCCCCAATCATTATACTTTTTTTTTTCTAACACACTAGAGAATAAAATGGCGGTCGTTGCAATACTTTATGTCACACCGTATTTGTGCAGCGGTCTTACAAGTGCACTTTTTGGGGAAAAAATACACTTTTTTTTGAATAAAATAATAAGACGACAGTAAAGTTAGCCCAATTTTTTTTTTTAAAGTGTGAAAGATAATGTTACACCGAGTAAATTGATACCCAACATGTCACGCTTCAAAATTGCACCCGCTCGTGGAATGGCGACAAACTTTTACCCTTAACCACTTCCATACCAGGTACTTACGCAGCTTCCCGCCCAAGCCAATTTTCAGCTTTCAGCACTGTCGCACTTTGAATGGCAATTGCGCGGTCATGCTACACTGTACCCAAACAAAATTGGCGTCCTTTTTTCCCCACAAATAGAGCTTTCTTTTGGTGGTATTCGATCACCTCTGCGATTTTTTTTTTTTGCGCAACAACTAAAAAAAGGCTGAAAATTTGGAAAAAAAATTACGTTTTTATTTTTTTCTGTTAATTTTTTTGTAAATAAGTTTTCTCTTTCAATTACGGGCACTGATATGGCGGCACTAATGGGCACCGATGAGATGGCACTGATGGACATCGATGAGGTAGTACTGACGGGCACAGATGAGGTGGCACTGATTGGCGGCGCTGGTATGCGACACTGATGGGCACACATAGGCGGCACTGATGGGCACACATAGGCGGCACTGATGGGCACACATAGGCGGCACTGATGGGCACACATAGGCGGCACTGATGGGCACACATAGGCGGCACTGATGGGCACTCATGGGCGGCACTGGGCACTCATAGGCGGCACAGATGGGCACTCATGGGCGGCACTGATGGATACTTATTGGTGGCACAGATGGGCACTGATAGGTGGGCACTGGGCATGGATGGGCACTGTGGGGTGGCACTGGGGTGGCACTGATGGACACTGGGGTGGCGCTGATGGACACTGGGGTGGCAGCACTGATTTTTGCCAGGTTGCCAGTCAGTGCCCATTTGTGGGCACTGACTGGCATCTTTTTTTTTTTTCTTTATGCTTTTTTTTTTTTTTTTCTGTCATTTTTTTTTTTTTTCTGTCATTTTTTTTTTTTTGCCCACCCTGGTGCTCCAGGGTGGGCATCCCTGGTGGTCCAGTGTGGCGATCCGAGGGGGGGCTGCACTGATAAACAATCAGCGCTAACCCCCCCTGTCAGGAGAGCCGCCGATCGGCTATCCTCTACTCGCGTCGGTCAGACGCGAGTGAGGAAGAGCCATCGGCGGCTCTTCCTGTTTACATCGTGATCAGCCGTGGTTGGACACGGCTGATCACGTGGTAAAGAGTCTCCGCCGGAGGCTCTTTACCGAGATCGGAGATGCAGGGTGTCAGACTGACACCCCGCATCACCGATCGCCGCGATGCGCGCCCCCACGGGCGCGCGCGGCATGAAATCCTGCAGGACGTTCTAGAACGTCCTGTCAGGATTTCATAACCACTTCCCGGACGTAAATCGGCCATAGGCCGGGCGGGAAGTGGTTAAAGGAGTTGTAAACAAATTAATTTATTTTTTTAAACAACAAACATGTTGGGCCAGATCCAGAAAGAACTTCCGGCGGCGTATCTATTGACGTAAGTTCTACGATGCGCCGTCGTATCTTTGTTTTGTATCCACAAAACAAGATACGCCTGAAATGTGGGCTAGATCCGACGGACGTACGTCTTAGTACGCCTAGCTGGCCGCTAGGTGGCGCTTCCGTTGATTTCCGCGTAGAGTATGCAAATTAGCTAGATACGCCGATTCTCAAACGTACGTCCGCCCGGCGCATTTTTTTACGTCGTTTACGTAAGGTTTTTTTCGGCGTAACGTTACCCCTGCTCTATGAGGCATACGCAATGTTAGGGATGGACGTTGGGACAGCGTCGAATTTTACGTCGTTTACGTAAAACGTTCGCGAATAGTGCTTCGCGTAAATTACGTTCACGTCAAAAGCATTGAATATTTGCGACGTGATTTCGAGCATGCGCACTGGCATACCCCCACGGACAGCGCACGCGCCGTTTAAAAAAACGTCATTTACGTGGGGTCAAGATGAATTAACATTAAACACGCCCACATCTTAGTCATTTGAATTTTGCGCCCTTACGCCGACACATTTACACTACGCCGCCGTAACTTACGGCGCAAATTCTTTCTGGATAAGGAAACTACGCTCTAAGTTACGGCGGCGTAGTGTATCTGAGATACGCTAGGCCTGCCTAAAGATAGGCAGTTCTCTTTGTGGATCTGGCCCGTTATACTTACCTCCACTGTGCAGTTCGTTTTGCACAGAGTGGCCCCGATCCACGTCTTCTGGGGTCCCTCGGTGGCTGTCTCTGGTCCTCCCCGCAAGAACTCATCACCTTCATGCGAGAGCTCGCATGGTGATGAGTCCTTGCGGGTGCGCTCCCCTGATACAGCGAGCGGCCATAGCCGCTCACTGTATCACTCAGCCCCGCTCCCTCGGCGCGCCGCGTCACTGGATGTGATTGACAGCAGCGCCAGCCAATGGCTGCGCTACTTTCAATTCATCCGCTCTAGCAAATCAGCGGCCAAGCTGAGCGGGCGAAGAGGATGTCGGGGCAAAGCGCAGGACTTTCGAGGGGTCAGGTAAGTATAACGGGGGGCTGGTATGTTCGGAAGTTTTTTCACCTTAATGCATAGAATGCATGAGCGTTTGCACCGTACGGAGCTGCCGAAAGCCTCTGAACATCGGAATCTACGATTAGCTGTACACAGCGCCTGCGCACAATAGCCGACATTGTGCCACGCGCTCCTGATGCTCGTGCAAGTGGCAGATTTTTTCATGATGGGCGGATGCCTACAGAAGGGGGCGTATTTTGTAATGAGGACCAGTGCTGTTAAGATGGGGGTGGAATTTTTAACGAAACGCAAACACATCTCCTAAACAAATATATCTCTGCTATTCTTCCTACACCTTTTTGCGGGGCGTGTTTAGCCGACTGAAGGGCGGGCTTTTTAATGTTGATGGGTGGGTTTGCAGGGCCTATTTTGCTACCTAACTCAAGCAATAGCGCTGCCCATCATTACAAAATACGCCCCCTCACACGCTGATCGTAAATTCTGTTGAACTATAGGGGACTTTTGAAGTGTCGCCTATCCCAATTTTAACCACTTCCTGACCGCCGCATGTAGATATATGTCGGCAGAATGGCACGTACAGGCACATTGGCGTACATGTACGTCCCTGCCTAGACGTGGGTCGGGGGTCCGATCGGGCCCCCCCCCCCCGCTAGATGCGGCGGTCGGATTCCCACGGGGAGCGAACCGGGACGACGGCGCGGCTATTCGTTTATAGCCGCTCCCCGGAGCTGAAGAACGGGGAGAGCCGTTTGTAAACACATTTGGACTGTAGATCAAACTGAGTCCGGGTTCTATAGCGCAGCTCAACCCCCCCCCCCCCTTTTTTTCTATGTATGTAAACATTTATAGGGAGACTCGATCGATGACGTCAGTCCTACAGCCACACCCCCCTACAGTTGTAAACACACACTAGGTGAACCCTAACTCCTACAGCGCCCCCTGTGGTTAACTCCCAAACTGCAACTGTCATTTTCACAATAAACAATGCAATTTAAATGCATTTTTTGCTGTGAAAATGATAATGGCCCCAAAAATGTGTCAAAATTGTCCGAAGTGTGCGCCTTAGTGTCGCAGTCACGAAAAAAATCGCTGATCGCCATTAGTAGTAAAAATAAAAAAAAAACTATCCCTTATTTTGTAAACGCTATAAATTTTGCGCAAACCAATCGTTAAACGCTTATTGCGATTTTTTTTACCAAAAATAGGTAGAAGAATACGTATCGGCCTAAACTGAGGAAAAAATAAATTTTTATATATGTTTTTGGGGGATATTTATTATAGCAAAAAGTAAAAAATATTGCATTTTTTTCAAAATTGTCGCCCTATTTTTGTTTATAGCGCAAAAAATAAAAACCGCAGAGGCGATAAAATACCACCAAAAGAAATCTGTATTTGTGGGGAAAAAAGGACGCCAATTTTGTTTGGGAGCCACGTCGCACGACCGCGTAATTGTCTGTTAAAGCGACGCATTACCGAATTGTAAAAACCCCTTGGGTCATTTAGCAGCATATTGGTCCGGTAAAGGATTGACATGTTGGGTATCCATTTACTCGCCGCAACCTCACCTAACAAACATATCATACTCGAGTGCTACGCATGCGCAATAACAGAAGGGCATGTCTCATCAGAATACCGGCACCGAAAAAGGTTAAAAGTTATTTATCTCAACAAAAAACCCGGTAATTTTAAAATGTGTGCGAAAAATATAAAAATTGCCTTGGTAGACAATGTTAGGCCCTTTCTTGTTGAAACGCGTCAGCTTGGAGTGTCTGGATGGACCTTCTGCATTTGACCAGGGCAATACATTTTTATCAAACACAGATAAAGTGCGACTGGTCCTTCTCTTTATTGCACACATTGAACTCCGTCTGGCTTGGCACTTGTGCCCACAGAGGGCAGGCTGCGGGCTCGGAAGTCACTTGGAAGCAGAGAGACTCCTCCTTGTGTTCATTGGAGTTTTCCAATAAGAAAAAAAAAACGGCATCACAACTGAACAGCCAATCAAAACCGTTCAGCCATTGGCAGCCGTTTTGATTGAAAAAGATTGGCTCGCAATCGATGATAAACGCCAAGTCCAGCTACTGGGAAGCGAAGAATCCTGGCCCTGGCACACACTACTCACGGGAAATGAGGAAAGGAACGTGAGACTTATTATTACGGAGATAAGCGGCTCGTCTTCGGCTCTAGCCGGCCGGCTCGTCCTGGTGAGAGAAGGAATTCACTTCGCAGTAACTGAAGCCAATGGCGGAGTTGTGCTGGAAGTCGCCAACGCTGTGCTTGCTCTGCCTCAGGGTGTCGTGTAAGAGCGTCTTCAGTTGTCTGTTCTCATTGGACGCCGACTCCCAGATGACTTCAAGTTCACCTTCCACATGTCTGGAGGAAGAAAAGACGTTCAATTGTTTCACAGAGATAAAAAAAAAAAAAAAGAAGAGTCTGAAATTACAATCGGCTCCTTCCGCTTGGGTTTATTTTTAGCCTTTTGAGCAGAAAGGTTATTTTAGAAAAATATATATATTTTTTAATCTGCCAAGGGCTTTTACGATAGATGTGTGCGTGAAATCTCTCCCTGGCACAAATCGTTCGATACATTTAAAGCTGAACTTCGGGCACAAAAACTTTCATTGACATATATTCCTTAATATACACATAGGCCCAGATTCAGAGAGAGCAAGGCGCACATTAGGCCGCCGTAGAGCGGAGAGGCAAGCATTACATTCAGCAAGACAGTGCTCCCAACGCTGCACCAGCGTGGCGTGGGTTCCGAAGGCGCACCCATGCAAATGATAGGCCGAGAGTCAGACAGGTACGTATCACGAACGGCGCATGCGCCGTGACGTGGACGCATGCACAGCACCCCCCTGCGCCTGCTCACAACCACGCCGGCACAACTGCCTAAGCTACGCCGGATCACCGCGTACGCTGTGAACATAACGTACGCCCAGCCAGACACACGTCCAACGCACAATACGCCGGCTTGTGTTCCCTGGTGCAGACCTGTGCATGTCTGTTGCTGGGTTACACCTCCTTTATGGGAAATAACTTTACGCCGGACGTACAACTTACATGCATCTCGCGTAGCATGCGCCGGGCACACGCACGTTCGTGAATCTGCGTATTTCCCTCATTTGCATGTTTGAATGGCTAATCAGTGGGAGCAGCCCCAATGCACCCAGCCCATATGTGCGCCCACCCTACGCCGGCGTGTGCAAGCTACGTCGGCGGGGTGTAGCCTGTTTTTAGGCGCATGTTGGTTCGTGGGTCTGCCAAACACATACGCCGGCGCACATTGGCACTTACATTGGCGTAACGTGTTATACGTCGGCGTAAGCGCTTTGTGAATCTGGGCCATTGGATATAAATCCACTACATATGCGCCAAATGCCTTTGCGAAGCCAGAGATTACCTTGTAAAAGAAGTAGTGACATCATCACTGTGCTGTACATAGCCTGAGCAGAAGGCGGGGCTGTGGGAGGGGCCAAACAGGAGAGGGTGGGGACAAGACTAAGAACGCTGATTATACGTACTCCTCGCTGTCTCTTTCTGCATACATATATTGATTTATTTCTCAGCAATACAGTTTTGCCGCCTTGGCTCTCAACGGCCAGCCTTCACACTGTGTGTTGGGAATAGGGCTCTTGGGAAGTGTAGTTCTGGGGGGCATGCCCATGTGAAAAGAAGCTGAGCTACCCCTGCAAGAACTGGCCTGGTGATGTCACAGGAAGTAATACCCACTTGCTGACCTCCCCGTAGCAGTTTTGCTGCTACTGGGCGGGAACTGTGCTCCAGATCATTTATATATATATATATATATATATATATATATATATATATATATATATATATATATATATATATATATATATATATATATATATATATATATATCCATCCCTTCCCCCATGTCAGAACGGCATTCTGCCTTGTTTACATAGGCAGATCGCAGTTCTGTGTTCTTTACTGAAGATCTGCGGGTGCCAGAGGACATTTGCACCCGCAATTTGGCTTCTGCTGCGAATATTCACACCATAAGCGGAACACACACCCCCCCCCCCCCCTATAAGCAGAGAAGCCAAATAACGTGTGTATGTATATTATATATACACACACACATTATTTGGCTTTTCCACTTATAGGGGGGGGGGGGGGTGTGTGTTCCGCTTATGGTGTGAATGTTCACAGCAGAAGCCGATTTGCATGTGTCGGGCACTTAATGTCCTCAAGCACACGCCAATCATCAAAATAGAACACAAAGCAGCGATCTGCCTATGTAAACAAGGCAGATTGCTGTTCTGAGAGGGGGGGGTGGATTCTGTGTTTCTGCAAAGCAGGGACTAGTAAAAACCGCACACTGTGTACACCAAAACACTGGCTAGGCACACATTTAACCCTTCCATCACCTCTGATGTTTAACCCCCTTCCCAGCCAGTGTCATTAGTACAGTGACAATGTATATTTTCTGCACTGATCACTGTATTAGTGTCACTGGTCCCCAAAAAGTGTCAGTTAGTGTCTCCATCAACAGAAACACACAGCATTGTAACCTGGGATGGCTCCTTCCTCCTACCTTCTCTAAGCAAACAGACTGGAGTCTGCACTGTCTACTGTTAAGTCTTTCCTGTGAAGACCGGACGTTCAAGGAAGCAGCCAGTGGCCGGCCCATCCATTAGGGGCACCCAAGTGCCGCCCCCTCTATCCACGGCCACCACCCCCTCCACTTTCTAGCGATGCAATGCTTTATCCATCGCCGCCGTCACCCACTAATCATGCATCCAGACCTTTTCAGGACGCAGGGCCCCTGAATTACAGCGGCGGGGGTGTTTTTTTGGAGCAGAGGCTCTAATAGGCTTCAAAAAAGGGTGCGCAATACTCTGCGCCATGAGCCCACCCAGGTGTTACAACAGCAAATTAATATTCACTGTTGCAACACTGATTCTCCTCTGAGGCAATCGGGAAGTGGGTCTGATACCCATCACCCGATTAGCTGAAAAAACAGGCGATCCTATTGGACGCCTAGGAGGAGGGGGGGGGGGGGGAGACACACGGCGAAAGCAAAGAGGAGAAGACACAGGAGCCGCTACCCGATGCCCCTTTGCAGCCTGACGCCTGCCGATGCCCTGATCCCTGCTGCCCCTGCCCAATGCCTGCCGCCTATATAGGGTTAGGTGGACCAACTGGCAGACAGTGAGTGGGGGGGGGGGGGGTCTTTAAAGGTGCCAGGGGAGGTGGGGGGTGGGAGGGAGAGGGAGGTTGGTTGGGGGTCTTTGTGGTGCTGGGGGGGTAGTGAGAGGGGGGTTGATTGGGGGTCTTTGTGGTGCCAGGTGCAGGGGGGGTGGTGAGAGGGGGGTTGGTTGGGGGTCTTTGCGGTGCCGGAGGGGGGGGTGTTGGTCTTTGAGGTACCAGAAGGGTGAGGAGAGGGGTGTTGGTTGGGGGTCTTTGCGTTGCCAGGGGGTGTTGGTCTTTGCGTTGCCAGGGGGTGTTGGTCTTTGAGATGCAGGGGGGGGTGGTGAGAGGGGTGTTGGTTGGGGTCTTTGCAGTGCCAAGGGGGTGTTGGTTTTTGAGGTGCTGGAGGGGTGGTGAGAGGGGGGTTGGTTGGGGTCTTTGCAGTGCCAAGGGGGTGTTGGTTTTTGAGGTGCTGGAGGGGTGGTGAGGGGGGTTGGTTGGGGGTCTTTGTGGTGCCTGGGGGGTGGTGAGAGGGGTGTTGGTTGGGGTCTTTGAAGGGGGGGGGGGGTGTGTTGGTCTTTGAGGTACCAGAAGGGTGATGAGAGGGGGGTTGGTTGGGGGTCTTTGCGGTGCCAGGGGGGGTGTTGGTCTTTGAGATGCAGGGGGGGTGGTGAGAGGGGGGTTGGTTGGGGTCTTTGCAGTGCCAAGGGGGTGTTGGTTTTTGAGGTGCTGGAGGGGTGGTGAGAGGGGGGTTGGTTGGGGTCTTTGCAGTGCCAAGGGGGTGTTGGTTTTTGAGGTGCTGGAGGGGTGGTGAGGGGGGTTGGTTGGGGGTCTTTGTGGTGCCTGGGGGGTGGTGAGAGGGGTGTTGGTTGGGGTCTTTGCAGTGCCAAGGGGGTGTTGGTTTTTGAGGTGCTGGAGGGGTGGTGAGAGGGGGGTTGGTTTGGGTCTTTGCAGTGCCAAGGGGGTGTTGGTTTTTGAGGTGCTGGAGGGGTGGTGAGGGGGGTTGGTTGGGGGTCTTTGTGGTGCCTGGGGGGTGGTGAGAGGGGTGTTGGTTGGGGTATTTGCTGTGCCGGGGGGGGGGGGGGTGGTTAGAGGAGTACTGGTTGGGAGTCAATGGGATGCCGAGGGGTGGTGAGAGGGGGGTTGGTTTAGGGTCTTTGCGGTGCTGGGGGGTGGTGGTTGTTTGCTGCCCCCCCAAACAAAAAACCATGAGCCGCCACTGGAAGCAGCTCTGAAAGTGCAGGAGCCAGCAGCATTTAATGTTGTTAACTGCAAGTCCCGGGGGTAAGAATTTTAACAAATATTTTACTGGGGAATGTTTTTTTTTTGTGCTCTGGTTGTTGAAAAACGTTAAAATGCTGAGACTTTCTTTTTTCTCTAACACATGCATTGTTCTTGTTTTTAGTGTGAACAAGCCCCAGCGGCGGATATTACCAGCCTGCCGATGTTTAAATATCCCAGATATTAAAGGAAATGTAAAACAATTGGGGTCACTAAGCTTTTACTGCCAGAATAATAAGGAGGATGATTCTCTTTCATAGCTGCAGGTATCCGGGTCTGTGAGCGTCTCATCTGGCTTGCAAATGAGCCGGTCCCCGACCTGACAACTTGAGATTGGCTGCCGGAGACGATGCGGAGTTTGCCTCTCTGCCTGCGTCCTCGGTGATGGATTTCTGTTATCTCCGTCCATAACACTTAATTCCTCAAGTCCTCTGCCGGCTCTCACAGATAATGGCCATAATGTTCCTAATCTGCTTCTAGAAAGATGGGGGAAAGTACGCGACTCGCGGCTAATTTACAGCCATAAATGTTCTCCAGGCCTTTCCATATAATTTGCTGGGAAATGGCTATAAAAAAATAAATATTAGATTATGACTTTTCAACAACAAACAGATTTGCGCTCATCTCTCTCCGTATCCTTATTACTTACACATGATGAGCATAATGTTTCAATACACCGACCCTCTGTAATACCCGGCCAACCGACTGTGGACCATCACCTAATATATGACCAAAAGTATTGTATGTGGACCCCCCCCCCCCCAAATAACTATTTATTAACCAGCCGATCGCCGCAAGGTTCACCCCCCCCCTCCCCGGCCATTTTTTGTAATACGGCACTGCGTCGCTTTAACCACTTAAGCCCCGGACCATTATGCAGGTAAAAGGACCTGGCCCCTTTTTGCGATTCTGCACTGCGTCCCTTTAACTGACAATTGCGCGGTCGTGCGACGTGGCTCCCAAACAAAATTGACGTACTTTTTTTCCCCCACAAATAAAGCTTTCTTTTGGTGGTATTTGATCACCTCTGCAGTTTTTATTTTTTGCGCTATAAACAAAAATAGAGCGACAATTTTGAAAAAAAATGCAATATTTTTTACTTTTTGCTATAATAAATATCACCAAAAAAGATATAAAAAAACATATTTTTTCCTCAGTTTAGGCCGATACGTATTCTTCTACATATTATTGGTATAAAAAAAAAAAATCGCAATAAGCATTTATTGATCGGTTTGTGCAAAAGTTATAGCATCTACAAAATAGGGGATAGTTTTATGGCATTTTTATTAATATTTTTTTTGTTACTAGTAATGGCAGCGATCAGCGATTTTTCCGTGACTGCGACATTATGGCGGACACATCGGACACTTTTGACACATTTTTGGGACAATTTGTCATTTTCACAGTGCTATAAAAATGCACTGATTACTGTGAAAATGTCAATGGCAGTGAAGAGGTTAACCACTAGGGGGCGCTAAAGGGTTAAGTGTGCCCTAAGGGAGTGATTCTTACTGTAGGGGGGGGCGGGGCTGGACGTGTGACGTCACTGATCGTCATTCCCTATAACAGGGAACAGACGATCAGTGACAAGCCACAGAGAAGAACGGGGAAGCTGTGTTTACACTCACCTCACCCCGTTCTTCAGCTCCTGTGACCCAAACGCGGGACACCGGCGGCGATCGGGTCCGCGAGTCGAATTTCATCATAAATTGAGGCCAATATGTATTCTGCTACATATTTTGGTAAAAAAAAAACGTATATTGATTGTTTTGCGCAAAAGTTACAGCGTTTACAAACTATGGGATATTTTTATTATAACTAATAATTGCGTGGATCAGCGACCGATAGCGGGACTGCGATATTGCGGCAGACAAGTTTGACACCTAATGGACAATTTTGAGGGACCAGTGACATTATTACAGTGATCAGTGCTAAAAAAAATGCACCGTCACTGTACTAATGACACTGGCAGGGAAGGGGTTAATGTTTAGGGTGATGAAAGGGTTAAAATATCCCATAGCATCCCTGTAAAGGCTTGTTTTTTTTTTTTTAAATAACAAACATGTTACACTTACCTGTGCAGTTGGTTTTGCACAGAGCAGCCCAGATCCTCCTCTTCTCAGGTCCCTCTTTGCTGCTCCTGGCCCCTCCCTCTTTTGAGTGCCCCCTAAGCCAGCAGCTTGCTACAGGGGGCACCCAAGCTGAGTCACAGCTCTGTGTATCCATTTAGACACAGAGCCCCAACCTGACCCCTCTCTCCCCTGATTGGGTGACCGACTTTGATTGACAGCCGCGGGAGCCAATGACGACGCTGCTCTGTCTCAGCCAATCGGGAAAAGTGAACTGGATGGCTGAGCGGATCGTGGACACTGCTGGAGAGAGAAGGAGCTCTGGTAGGTAATTGGGGGGGCTGCTACACATAGAAGTTTTTTTTTTATCTTAATGTATAGAATGCATTAAGATAAAAAACCTTCCGCCTTTACAACTCCTTTAAGAAGCTGTAAGAAGCCAGTGGGTGATTCTCCACACCAGACTCGACCCGACCTGTAAACAGAAATGTCAGTTTTGGGAGGAACTACCCTCAACACAGATGAACTACTACCCTCAACTAGAGCTGCACGATTCTGGGAAAAATGAGAATCGCGATTCTTTTGCATAAAATGAAGATTACGATTCTCAATTTTTTTTTATTTAAAGCGGTAGTAAACCCCGTTCTTGTCAATATTGCCCATGTTGTCACCTCTACTCATGTTGTCACCATTGCCCATGTTGTCACCCCTATCCATATATTTATACTCTCGCTCAGGCCCCCTGGTAGTACAATGGTTCTCTCTCTCAGGCTCCGGGTTACACGGAACCCCTCTGCCGGCCCTCACCTTGGTGCTATCCCGCCTTCTGCCTCCTCCAGCGGTAAAGCTCCGGCCGGGCTCCCCCAGCACCTGCCCTCATCTCCCCGGCTCCGGTCAGCATTCTCTTCTCCGCTCCCTGTCTGGAACCAGGCCCGCTAGGAATCCTGGGATTGGTAGTTCTACAAGGAGACCTCCCCCCTCACTAACAACAGAGGCGGGACTACATATCCCGGCATGCCATGCGGCGCAGCAGCGGGCGGCGGATGATGACGTTCCTGCTGCGGATTGGAGGATGGTGGTGATGGGGAATGTGAGCGACTTCCGGGACACATGGGACAGGTGAGAATAATTTATGGCCGCACCCGAAAATCGCGGGTCATCCCGCGGGGAGATCGCGGGCGGGGAGAAACGAGATCGCGATTCTCTCCGCGATTATTCGTGCAGCTCTACCCTCAACACAGATGAACTACTGCCCTCAACACAGATGAACTACTACCCTCAACACAGATGAACTACTACCCTCAACACAGATGAACTACTACCCTCAACACAGATGGACTACTACCCTCAACACAGATGGACTACTACCCTCAACACAGATGGACTAATACCCTCAACACAGAAAAACTACTACCCTCAACACAGAAGAACTACTACCCTCAACACAGAAGAACTACTACCCTCAACACAGAAGAACTACTACCCTCAACACAGAAGAACTACTACCCTCAACACAGAAGAACTACTACTCTCAACACAGATGAACTACTACCCTCAACACAGATGAACTACTACCCTCAACACAGATGGACTAATACCCTCAACACAGAAGAACTACTACCCTCAACACAGAAGAACTACTACCCTCAACACAGAAGAACTACTACCCTCAACACAGATGAACTACTACCCTCAACACAGATGAACTACTACCCTCAACACAGATGAACTACTACCCTCAACACAGATGAACTACTACCCTCAACACAGATGAACTACTACCCTCAACACAGATGAACTACTACCCTCTACACAGATGAACTACTGGTCAAACAAAGCCTGTATTTGGCCAGTGACAGTGGCGAGGGCAGTAAGATTTGCCACCGTACAACTTTCACCAGACGCACCTCTCCGCTGATGTCTGATGACAAGAAAGCCTGTCCTTAATTCTACTGGCAGGAGGATCCTTCTCTCCGTTTCCACCTCCACACATCAGCCTTACCATCAATGAGCCAATTATGTGCTCCGGAGACCAAATGAAGTCACTTCCCCTTCTGTGGCTTTATAAGTGATATTGACAAAGTAAGATGTACACAGCCTCTGTGCAGGGGGGGTGCATTGGAGCAATATCATCAGAAGGACCGCACAACCAGGGAATGGGAAGACACAGGCTCTGCAGTCAGTAGTTGATGATTATCATCTTCAAGGAGCTGGGAGAGGGGGGGGGGGGGGAGACCTCCATTTTCTGTGTGAATAGGGCACAGCTTGTAAAGCCCCCCCACCGGCAGATGGGACTGGGATGAAAGGGACGGTGCCCCCCAGGCAGTGCATCTGCATCCCCCCACCCTCCTCTCTTTTCGACGGCATCTAATTGCTTGGCTCTGACTTACCTCTTCTGCTGCAAGACTTGATTGAAGGCATCCTGCCGGTCTTGTAGGAGCCAGTGGAGGTGCTTCATCTCCCGCTGGGATCGGGCCGCCTTCCCGGCAAAATCTTCCTCCTGTTCCTTCAGCGTGTGAGCGATTCCTCGCACTGTGCTGGCCGCTTTATTCTTGTACACCTGTAAGCGGAGGAAGAGTGACATGGGTAATAAACGCCTGACAGATCTCAGGATGGCTGCAGAAACGCACAGATGTTCGCTCAAATCTACCCGTCAGCTGCTGCCTGAGCGTGTCCCGCTGACACCTTAAAGTCAGGTATGTCTATCAAATCTTTTTACAGCATCCATCCTCCTCACCCCCCCCTTCTTCCCCTTATTGCAGCTGTCAAATGGAACTACAATCCTCAGTATGTCCTGTTAGGGCATGCTGGGACTTGTAGTGATTTAATTTTATAGATGGCTACAGGTTGCTTTTTGGGACTTATAGTTCCCCACTAAATGAGAAGTTGCAGCTGGCAGCAAATGTTCCTGGCTAGCCATGCATGTACAGTATGTAAAGCTGCAATAACTGTTCAGGTATGCTGGGGCTAGTAGTGCTTTAACAGCTGAATATCATAAACCTTGTTCACATCAGTCTTTGTCAATCACCCTAATATGCTGTGACTTGTAGTCCCATGCTGGCTAAAGACGCTGAGACTTGTAGTCCCCTGCTGGCTAAAAATGCTGAGACTTGTAGTCCCATGCTGGCTAAAGATGCTGAGACTTGTAGTCCCATGCTGGCTAAAAATGCTGAGACTTGTAGTCCCATGCTGACTAAAGATGCCGAGACTTGTAGTCCCATGCTGGCTAAAGATGCTGAGACTTGTAGTCCCCTGCTGGCTAAAGATGCTGAGACTTGTAGTCCCCTGCTGGCTAAAGATGCTGAGACTTGTAGTCCCCATGCTGGCTAAAAATGCTGAGACTTGTAGTCCCATGCTGGCTAAAGATGCAGAGACTTGTAGTCCCATGCTGACTAAAGATGCTGAGACTTGTAGTCCCATGCTGGCTAAAGATGCTGAGACTTGTAGTCCCATGCTGGCTAAAGATGCTGAGACTTGTAGTCCCATGCTGGCTAAAGATGCTGAGACTTGCAGCTCCTCATCAGATCGCAAGCTGAGCCTGTTTTACAGCAATCACTTATAGCTGGTAGGGAATGATGTGACTTGTAGTTCTTGAGAGCTATAAGCTAAAGACTCCTATCTACAGCCTGTCAGCTGTAATGCCTCTGCAGGCTATGAAATGAGAAGATCTGGCAGTCTGATGCACATGCAATAGATTTGCCCAAATAGGCGCCAAGTTGTAATAGAAATGATTGATATCCTTATATTATATGTCCAGTTTATGTATCCCAGCCCAGTGTTTATTGATACAGGAGACATTTACTACCAGAGAATTGGGCAAATACAGGCCGATCAGATCATGGAGGTGCCTGGTTTACTATGACAAGCGTTTATTTATTGATGAACGCACCAAAAGGCGCACTAAAAAAGGGCCAACTCTATTGATCAGAAAGGAGCCGACTAATACACGTTTATGTAGGATGCACCTAAACAGCACTGTGTGCGTCTGTAGTTGCAGCGCCGCGCAAACATAAATATAGACCCAATGTGATCAGTAGTAACAGCCTGCCAATGCAGATATATTCCAACTAGAAGAAAAATCACTGCAGAGTTAACAAGTAAAGCCCCATACACACTGGCCCAGATTCACGAAAGAGATATGGCGGCGCATCTCCAGATACGCCGTCATATCTCTGCCTAGCGCCGTCGTATCTATGCGACTGATTCATAGAATCAGTTACGCATAGATATTCATTAGATCCGACAGGCGCAAGTCTCTTACGCCGTCGGATCTTAACTGCAATTTTTTTTTTGCCCGCTAGGTGGCGCTTCCTTTGATTTCCCCGTCGAGTATGCAAATTAGCTAGATACGCGAATTCCCGAACGTACGCGCGGCCGACGCAGTAAAGTTACGACGTTTACGTTAGGCTTTTTCCGGCGTGAAGTTGCCCCTGGGTCTATGAGGCACAGTCAATGTTAAGTATGGCCATCGTTCCCGCGTCGAAAATAAAAAAAAGTTACGTCGTTTGCGCAAGTCGTCCGTGAATGGTGCTGGACATAATTTACGTCCACGTCAAAACCAATGACGTCCTTGCGACGTCATTTAGAGCAATGCACGCTGGGATATTTTAGGGACGGCGCATGCGCAGTTCGGTCAGCGCGGGGACGCGCTTCATTTAAATGATACACGCCCCCTACCCGCCGAATTTGAATTCCGCCGGGTGATTTACGTTACGCCGCCGCAACTTTACACGCAAGTGCTTTGTGAATAAAGCACTTGCCTGAAAAACTTGCGGCGGCGTAACGTAAATCAGATACGTTACGCCCGCCCAAATTTACGCCCATCTACGTGAATCTGCCCCACTATTAGATTTTCTGCAGATTTTTGTCCTCAGATTTACCAAAACCATGTAGTGCAAGGGCCTGTCTGATTGCATATTAATTGAAACTCTAATGCCGCGTACACACGATCGTTTTTTAGGTTGTAAAAAATGTCGTTTTTAAGGGTCTAGAAAAAACTATGTTTTTTTCAAACCGATCATTAAAAACGGCCTTGCCTACACACGATCGTGAAAAAAAAATGCTCTAGCAAAGCGCGGTGACGTACGACGGCACTATAAAGGGGAAGTTCCATTCGCCTTGGGGCTGCTTTAGCTGATTCCGTGTTAGTAAAAGACGATTCACGCTTTTCTGTCTGTTACAGCGTGATGAATGTGCTTACTCCATTACGAACGCTAGTTTTACCAGAACGAGCGCTCCCGTCTCATAACTTGCTTCTGAGCATGCACGGTTTTTTTCACGTCGTTAAAGCCCACACACGACCATTGTTTACAACCTTAAAAAACGACAACGTTAAAAAACGCCGTGAAAAAATAGAGCGTGTTCGAAAAAAAGTGACTATTTTTTAGGATTGTTAAAAAAAATGCTCTGAATCCCACACACGATCGTTTTTAATGACATCAAAGAAAAACGTTGTGTTTTAGAACCCGAAAAACGGTCGTGTGTACGCGGCATTAAGGCTGGATTCACACCTATGGCATTTTTAGCGCTTTTTGCAGATTTGCGCTACAGAACGTGTTCCATAGGAAATGGACTGTAGTGCTAATCTGCAAAAAGCACTAAAAATGCATAGGTGTGAATCCAGCCTTAAAGCGGAGGACCACACAAAAATGGAACCTCTGCTGTCCAGACCCCCCCCCCCGGTGTCCCCCCCCCCCCCCCAGTGTCACATTTGGCACCTCTCAGGGGGGAGCAGATACCTAAGACCAGAGCTTTTTTTCTCAGAAAATAGGTGCAGGAACTCAACCACGACCCCGTTCAGATTTCAAAAACAGTAGAAGGGTCTTAAAGGGGCATTAAATACCAGGATTGCATTACATACAGAGTGCAGAGCTGTCACTTGTAAACACAGAAACTGGACTTCTATGTTTACAAGTGATTGTGGTGAGCAGGCACCAAAGGGTCTGAGCCAGTTGCCCCAAGTTCCCCCTGAAAAAAAGCCCTGCCTAAGACTGGAATTTGCAACCACTTCCGGGCATAGACCCCCACATTATCTGCAGGAGTCTACGCCACGTCTGGCGCCCTCTCTGTCTTCTGGGAGACACACGGGTCCCAGAAGACAGCAGAGACCAGTGGCATTGCTCAGCGTGAGTCGCGCATGTGCAGTAGGGAACCAAGAAGTGAAGCCTCAGGGCTTCACTTCCTGATTCCCTCACCGAAGATGGCGGCGGCAGCACCCGAGAGCCGAGATCGGCTTCGGGTGCCGACATGGCGGGTGCGCTGGACAGGCAAGTATCCTTTTTTTTTAAATCAACAGCTGCAGTATTTGTAGCGGCTGACTTTAAAAATAAAATTGGTGGAACTCCGCTTTAAGGGTTTGACCTCATATTATATGGTTTTGGTAAATCTGAAGACAAAAATCTTCAGAAAATCTAATGGTGTGTATGGGGTCTATAAAGCAAACCTCCTGCCATGTTAGGGCCATATAACGGCACCTCTACCATAACTGAGCCATGACTGTAGGCTGGCAACCCGTGGGCCAAAATACAGTCCCCCGGTAAACATTCAGGCCTAGATTCACGTACGACCGATCTACGTTGCGCGGGCGTAGCGTACCGTATTTACGCTACGCTGCCGCAACTTAGAGAGGCAAGTGCTGTATTCACAAAGCACTTGCCTCCTAAGTTACGGCGGCGTAGCGTAAATGGGCCGGCGTAAGCGCGCGTAATTCAAAGTAGGCCGTAGGGGGCGTGTTGTATTTAAATGAGGCTTAACCCCATGTAGATGCATGTCCGAACGAACGGCGCATGCGCGAGCATGCTCAGTATCACGTCGTATTTACGCCCAAAGATACGTCGGCTCAATGCCTGTGACGTGAACGTAATTTACGCACAGCCCTATTCGCGTACGACTTACGCAAACAACGTAAAAAGATACGCTTGTTCCGACGTCCATACTTTGCATGGGATGTGCCACCTAGAGACCAGCTTTATCTTTATGCCGGCGTATCTCTAACGTAAACAGCGTAACTAATTGCGACGGGCGCACATACGTTCGTGAATCGGCGTATCAAGTTTTTTGCATATTCTACGCCGAACTCAACGGAAGCGCCACCTAGCGGCCAGCGTAAATATGCACCCTAAGATACGACGGCGTATCGTATCTTAGCCTAATTTAAGCGTATCTGGTTTCCAGAATACACTTAAATTTACGACGGCGTAGATTCAGAGTTACGACGGCGTATCTACTGATACGCCGACGTAAGTCTCTGAGAATCTGGCCCTCATTCTTTAAAATATTATTTTTCATTTATTTTTTCTTTTACAAAAATTAATGACAGACTGAGCCCAAAGCCTGACACAGGGTTGAAACTGGCATACAACTGGCATTATAATGAATTAATTGGTTAATTATAGAGCATTAATGCCCCCGATTACATGGTGTGTAATGTTACCCCTACAGCTCCCAATTTATGGGTTACTATAGAAGTTAATCATTTTACTGTAGGCAAAATAAAGAACTAAAAAGATACAGGAAGACTATACATACATTAGTCTCACTTCCTTGAGGGCTTTTAATCACTAGAGACAGCTGTGGCTCGCTGTGATGTCATGCTGGGCATCAATGGGCCCTGCTGCCTGATGACCAGGTGGCCCCTGCCCCCAGTGGCGGATTACCTTATGGGCAAAACCCAGGTGGCTGCCCAGGGCCCAGACCTCCTGTGGGGGGCCCATGGCTGCCACAGTCTGCACCAAAATATATATGTATATATACACACACACACATACAAATTTTTTTTTTTTTTTAGAAAAATAAATTACAAAAAAAGGGGGGGTTGCCATCTGGGACCTCTGGGCCCTTTAATAAAAAAAATCAATAAATAAAAAAATAAATATAAAAAAAATAAAAATAAACATTTATAAAAAAAAAGGTGGGGGCCCCTTTAATAAAAAAATAAATACAAAAAAGGGAGTTTGCCACATGGGGCCCTCTGAGCCCTTTAATAAAAAAATATATATATATAAATAAAATAATAATATAAAAAATATTGTTTTTTTTATAAAAAAAAGGGGGGTTGCTATATATATATATATATATATATATATATATATATATATATATATATATATATATATATATATATATATATATATATATATATATATATATATATAAATATATATAAATAAATAAAAAAAATAAAACAAATATAAAAATAAACATTTATTAAAAAAAAAGGGGGGGCCCTTTTTTAATAAAAAATAAATACAAAACATGGGGCCCTGGGGGCCTCTGAGCCCTTTAATAAAAAAAAAAAAAAAAAAAAAATATTATATATATATATATATATATATATATATATATATATATATATATATAAAAATAATAATATAAAAAATAAATAAACATTTTTTTATTAAAAAAGGGGGGTTGCTATATATATATATATATATATATAATTATATATATATATATATATATATATATATATATATATATATATATATATATATATATATATATATATATATATATAGCAACCCCCCTTTTTTTATAAAAAATGTTTATTTATTTTTTATATTATTATTTTTATATATATATATATATATATATATATATATATATATATATATATATATATATATATATATATATATATATATATATATAAATAAATAAATAAATAAAATAAAAGAAATAAAAAAATATATAAAAAAAATATATTTCTTTTTATAAAAAAGGGGGTTGGTTGTCATCCAGGGCCCTGGGGACCTCCGGACCCCTAAAAAAAAAAAAAAATTGGCCCTTTAATAAAAAAATAAAAAAAAGGGGGTTGCCATCTGGGGCCCTGTGGGCCTCCAGGCCCCTTACAGGTGTACTGCCTGTACCCCCCTGATGGCGGCCCTGCAGACTATAGCCCAATCAATGCCTTCAATCATGCATGTTAGCAGTTGTAGTACCTCTGCTGGCAGACCAGGAATAGAAATAGCTCTATAATCAATGTCAAGCTTCTGGCTCAAGGTCATAAAGCTTAACGGTTACTTGAGGAATGATGATGTGAGTGTGCACATTAATTATGAGACATAATGAATTGTCTAATCCATATTAAAAAAAAAGAAGAAGAATGAAAAGCAGGCTCCTAAATTATTCAACCCATCAAAAAATCCTACACCTCTCTGCATTTAAGTTGGCTGCTGTACATGCAAAATCCATAGCTAGCTTTTATTAACCACGGCATGGTTCAAGGTTTACCCATAGCGGGGATAATAGGAAGATGCTAGATATAGCTGGGGGGCTGCAATCCAGAAGAGACCGTACTTTCTCTGGAGACCAACCAGCAATAGTCATGACTGCTTAACCCGTCTGATGCCACGGGGGATTGGTGGCATATTGCAAGGCAAGGAAAGATGGTGACCCCCCCCCCCCCTCCTCTATACTTGAAAGTGTTACAGTATACGGGAGATGGTCCTGGACAGAGCATCCTTCTCATTGATAAAAAAAAAAAAAAAAAAAAAT
Organism: Rana temporaria; assembly: GCF_905171775.1. Taxonomy (NCBI): domain Eukaryota; kingdom Metazoa; phylum Chordata; class Amphibia; order Anura; family Ranidae; genus Rana; species Rana temporaria. The sequence continues at coordinate 151,137,253 of NC_053499.1, read as the reverse complement.
TGGTTTCTAAGGCAACGTGCATCGCCTCATCCGACGAGCTGCACCCCTTGGCCTCGCTTAATTGAATTGAACATTACTAAAAGGTTTTCTATGATGAATTAAGCAATTTAGTGTTGAAGAGAACTCATTGACGTCAAAAATGATCCACCCATGTTTAAGGACCAAAGACACTCTAATAGAGAACTGGAGTAAACAGCTTAAAGGGGTTGTAAACCCTCCTGTTTTTTCACCTAGGTCAGTCAGTGAACCCCCCCCCCCATTTTACTTACCTGAGCCCTGGAATGTCCCACGCCGAGGACACGCAATCCCTCTGCCCGGGGTTCTCGGCTCTTCATTGGATAGATTGATAGTTGCTGTCAATCAAATCCAATGATGCACCCGCCGGTTGGCGGGGCAGAGTCCTGCATTCGGCAGCTATGGCTGTACTCGGGAGCGCGCCCGCATGGTAACCCCCCTTGGGAGAGCGCGTCTCCTAGAGGGTTATCTAATGCAGGGAGGAGTCGTGAGAGCCACCGAGGGACCCCAGAAGAGGACGATCGGGGCCACACTGTGCAAAACGAACTGCACAGTGGAGGTACCATATATACCCGAGTATAAGCCGACCTGAGTATAAGCCGAGGCACCTAATTTTACCACAAAAAAATGGAAAAACTTATTGACTCGAGTATAAGCCGAAGGCGAGAATGCAGCAGCTACTGTAAGCGGAAAAGAGGGTCAACAATGCCCACTTGCAGCTTTATTGTGCCCATTTTCAGCCAGACCTCACTGTGCTCATTACAGCCAGACCTCACTGTGCTCATTACAGCCAGACCTCACTGCGCTCATTACAGCCTGACCTCACTGCGCTCATTACAGCCTGACCGCACTGCGCTCATTACAGCCAGACCTCACTGCGCTCATTACAGCCAGACCTCACTGCGCTCATTACAGCCAGACCTCACTGCGCTCATTACAGCCTGACCTCACTGCGCTCATTACAGCCAGACCTCACTGCGCTCATTACAGCCAGACCTCACTGTGCTCATTACAGCCAGACCTCACTGCGCTCATTACAGCCAGACCTCACTGCGCTCATTACAGCCAGACCTCACTGCGCTCATTACAGCCAGACCTCACTGCGCTCATTACAGCCAGACCTCACTGCGCTCATTACAGCCAGACCTCACTGTGCTCATTACAGCCAGACCTCACTGCGCTCATTACAGCCAGACCTCACTGCGCTCATTACAGCCAGACCTCACTGCGCTCATTACAGCCAGACCTCACTGCGCTCATTACAGCCAGACCTCACTGCGCTCATTACAGCCAGACCTCACTGTGCCCATTGCAGCTCTTCAACTCGACCATGGCAAGATCCAGTTGGTTCCCCCGGCAGGTCCTGTTACCTTTGCAGCCTGACCTCACCGTGCCCATTGCAGAATCCGATCTGTGTACCCCAGTCCGTGACATATTTAGAAGGCGGCCGTGCAGTTTTAAAAACTCACGCTCCTCCTTGTGCTGTTCTGCGATAGGTTGCAGGTTACAGGTTGCAGGAAAGGAATTTGCACCGTCTATGGCCAGTCTAAGCCACTGTGCTGACAATTTTTTACGTGTATAACCTTAACCGCTTTCCAACCTCCGCACGCCGATATACGTCAGCAGAATGGCATTTGCAGGCAAACGTGCGTACTTGTACGTCCCTTTTGAATTTGCAGCTTTTTTTTGAGAAGATATACAAAAAGAAAGACATGTTGGTACAAGGACCAAGGTTAGGCACTCACTGAATTTCTGGCAGGATCTCCAGGTATTGTTTTTGGAACCACTGGACAGACTACTTTTACATACATACACACACACACACACACACATTTATATATATATATATATATATATATATATATATATATATATATATATATATATATATATATATATATATATATATATATATATATATATATATATATATATATATAGTTATATACATACACACACACATATTTTTTTTTATTTATATATATATATATATATATATATATATATATATATATATATATATATATATATATATATATAAAAAAAACACACACACATACATATATACACACACACACTAATTAGAACCCCCAAACATTATATATATTTTTTATTCTAACACCCTAGAGAATAAAATGGCGGTCGTTGCAATACTTTCTGTCACACCGTATTTGCGCAGCGGTCTTACAAGCACACTTTTTTGGGAACATTTCGGGAAATTGTTTATTTAATAAAAAAATAACACACCAGTAAAGTTAGCCCAAACATGTTACGCTTCAAAATTGCGTCTGCTTGTGGAATGGCGAAACAAACTTTTACCCTCTAAAATCTCCATTGGCGACGTTTAAAAAAAATTCACCAGGTTGCATGTTTTGAGTTACAGAGAAGCTCTAGGGCTCGAATTATTGCTCTCGCTCTACCAATCGTGGCGATACCTCACATGTGTGGTTTGAACACCGCTTTCATATGAGGGCGCTTCTCACGTATGCGTTCGCTTCATCGCGCAAGCTCGGTGGGACGGGGCGCCACTCCTGGCTCCTAACTTTTTGAGCTGGCTCCTAGATTCCAAGCAAATTTGTCAAACCCTGCCTTAGCCTTTAGAACCGCTTTATTTTCTCATCACTTTTAGTCCCCTTGACAATGGTCACCAGGACAAATAAGGGAGGGTGAACCTTGATACAACCCCACTTTACACTGGTATGGCTCTGCTTGCACCCAATGCCTCGGTCTGCACTCAAAACATGATAAGGCGGCACAGAAGGCGAAAAGAAAAGTGTTAATTGCGTTCTGACCTGGAATCACTGCAGTGATTTGCCTCGGCTTATTTGCAGGACGTACGCTCTCACACTCTCAGATGAGCTGTTCCCCGAGCCGATAGCAACTTTAATTATGCGACACTGATACCATTCAATGATAGCCGGCGCCGTTAATAGCAGTCTGTCATTGGGTCTCAGTCGTGAGAGTACAAAATTATGCCGCTAATTTAGTCTCTCTTGAAGAACATTTGTCAGACAGCTAATGCACGCTCTCAATCTCCCGGCGTATTAATAATGGATGAATCACAATCAAATATAATATTAGTGGAAATTAATATTAATGAACGTTTTTTTGGAAAGTGGTGCCCTTGACTGCTGGTTAGGAGGCGGGGTCCTCCGGCAGTCAAAGAGCCCATCTGTCCTATTTAATCGTCCAACAATTGACACCTCAATTAGAAGTGTACCTGTAATGTGTACTACGGGGAACATCATGAGCGGGATAAATGTTTCATAAAATTAGTACCCTAACACCTAACGACATCACAGAAGCGTGTAAAAAAAAAAAAAAAAACACACACACACAACAGGGGGTCGCATACAATATGGCTATTGACACACACAGCAAGTTAATTCAGCTGTGATAGAAAAGGGGTGCGTCGGAGCCGAATGTCATCGTTCGCAGCCGATCGGCGTCATTTGGAAATGCACGGAAAGTCCAGAGGACAGCTGAGGTCAGCCGATGTGTCCTCTGGCCTTTTGGGCAGTTTCCGAGGCTCTCCGGCACCCCCTCCGCCTCTGGCCGCATGCGGTACTGCATCCCATTAAAGTCAATGCGGAACAAATTATTTTCGTTTCCATTGACTTCAATTGGGGAAACTAGCTTTGATATGCGAGTACTTTGGACTACGAGCATTCTCCTGGAATGGATTATGCTCGTAATCCGAGGTTCCACTGTATCTTTGTGATGTTGTCCTTACCATAAATACATGAAATGCATTCATTTGAAGTGCTAATGTTTTTGTATCTTCTTACCAAGGAGAGTGTGCACCACTGGGGGCCTACATTGAAGGTGATCAACTAACCAGATTGAAGATTACTAGTAGTAGAAATGACTGTAGCTCTCCTCCCTTTTAAATCCACATAAACATGTGGTTTTTGACAAATTTTTTTTTTTGGAGGCTTTGGGCCAGATTCTCAAAGGACTTACGACGGCGTATCTCCACGTACGCCGTCGTAAGTCCGAATGCGAGCCGTCGTATCTATGCGCCTGATTCATAGAATCAGTTACGCATAGATTTGGGCAAGATACAAGCGACGTAAGTCTCTTACGCTGTCGTATCTTAATTGCATATTTACGCTGGCCGCTAGGGGCGTGTACGCTGATTTACGCCTAGAAATATGTAAATCAGCTAGATACGCGAATTCACGAACGTACGCCCGGCCGCCGCAGTACAGATACGCCGTTTACGCTAGGCTTTTCCCGGCGTAAAGTTACCCCTGCTATATGAGGCGTAGATGCGGCGTACCAATGTTAAGTATGGACGTCGTTCCCGCGTCAAATTTTGAAAATTTTACGTTGTTTGCGTAAGTCGTTCACGAACAGGGCTGGGCGTCATTTACGTTCACGTCGAAAGCATTGGCTTCTTGCGGGTTAATTTGGAGCATGCGCACTGGGATACTTTCACGGACGCCGCATGCGCCGTTCGTAAAAAGCGTCATTTACGTGGGGTCACAGTAAGTTAACACAACACACGCTCACATCTACCACATTTGAACTACGCCGCCGCAACTTTCGTTTGAGAATACGGCACTTGCCTGTAAAAGTTGCGGAGGCGTAGCGTAAATAGGATACGTTACGCCCGCACAAAGATACGCGATTCTACGTGAATCCGGGTCTTTATATTCTGCATCCAGGATCGCTGGCTCCATAGGTGGGCTTGTTTCTTGCAGGAAGGCTGAGAAGATGACTCCAATGAAGGATGGACTCTACATGCTATAACCCTTCCGGTTCTGTGATATTAATAAAACCATTGCGTCAATGAAATGAGTCAATAAGTACCAGAGGCCTTTGCAAAAAAAAAAAAGAAACAGCAAATGAAAAAAAGAAAAAATTGTGTTTAAAGCAACCAGTCAGGCGCTAATTTTCACTGCACCAAAAAATGAGAGGACTAATATTGACAAGATAATTGATGGTAGGGATGCTGCAGAAGCATTAGGGCTCATGGATGAAAAATGGATTTATTACCGGGAGGTTGGTTGTTCCTGCTACAAACAACCTCTTGATATTTATCCATTTTTCATCCACGAGCCCTACTACTCCTGCAGAGTCCCTACCGCCAATGACCTTGTCTATATTAGCACGGCCTGCAAAATGGCAAGGACACTGGAAGGACGCGTGAAAAGCTTTTGTTGGGTAACCGCACAGTTCAGGATAGAAATAAACTGCTAGTGAAGTACACACTTCCCCTCCAAAGGAGGCCTATGTGGGATTTCTCACACAAACGTATGTCACATCAGTTACTGTGTATTACGTGACCTCCTGCCGCTGCTGGGACTCGGCTGACACTGGGGAACGGCTGTATGTTTGTATTCATTATCGACCCACATCCAGCACTGGAGAAGACAGAAGTACCTCCTCCCTTCTCCTCGCTGAGAAATCACTGCTTCCCTTTAGGCCTGAACTTTGCCAGGCTAATTAAAGCGGGAGTACACCCGAATTTTTTTTTTTAACATTAGATTCATGCTCATTTTGTGAAGGAGAATCGGGTTGTTTTTTTAAAATCGAAGCAGTACTTACCGTTTTAGAGAGCGATCTTCTCCGCCGCTTCCGGGTATGGTCTTCGGGACTGGACGTTCATATTTGATTGACAGGCTTCCGACGGTCGCATACATCGCGTCACGAGTAGCCGAACGTCGGTGCGGCTCTATATGGCGCCTGCGCACCGACGTTCGGCTACTTTCGGAAAATCGTGACGCGATCTATGCGACCGTCGGAAGCCTGTCAATCAAATAGGAACGCCCAGTCCCGCAGCCCATACCCGGAAGCGGCGGAGAAGATCACTCGCTAAAACGGTAAGTACTGCTTCGATTTTAAAAAAACGACCCGATTCCCCTAGACAAAATGAGCATCAATCTAATGTTAAAAACATTTTTTCGGGTGAACCTCCACTTTAACCACTTCCATACAGGGCACTTATACACCTTCCCGCCCAGACCAATTTTTAGCTTTCAGCGCTGTTGCACTTTGAATGACAATTGCGCAGTCATGCTACACTGTACCCAAACTAAATTTTTATCATTTTGTACCCACAAATAGAGCTTTCCATTGGTGGTATTTGATCACCTCTAGGATATATATTTTCTGCAAAAAAAATTAAAAAATTACTGAAAATTTAGAAAGAAAAAACGTTTTTTTTTGTTTCTGTTATAAAACATTGTAAATAAGTACGTTTTCTCCTTCACTGACGGGCACTGATGGTACTGCACTGACGGGCACTGATAGGCGGCACGGATGGGCACTGATAGGTGGCACGGATGGGCACTGATAGGTGGCACGGATGGGCACTATTGTATGTGTTGTACTAATGGATGCCAATCAGTGCCAAACAATGCCTGCCAATCAGTGATGCCCATTGTGGGCACTGATTAGAATCCATTGCGGCACTGATTGGCATCCATTTTTTGTGTCCTCCTCATCCCTGGTGGTCTAGGATGGCATCCTTTTATTTTTTTTATTTTTTTATTTCTGTGCGCGCAGCGGCTCAGAATCCGAGGACATCATATGACGTCCGGTCAGGATTCTACAACCACTTTGCCGACGTCAATATGTCATTGGCGGGCGGCAAGTGGTTAAAGAAGAACCCCAGCCTGAAGGAACAAACATATGGGAGCCTCAACTGCTAACCTGTCAGGCTGTGGGCAGTCAACAAAGAAAGAGAGAGACCGTTTTTAGAGCAAATTTAGATTAGGGTGACCAGACATCCCTGCTTTCCGGGGACAGTCCTCAGATTGAGGACACTGTCCCCGGACCAACTCTGTGCCCGGTTTTGATTTGAACAGGGGCTGGGGTAATTTCAAAGACAGTGGGCTAGATTCAGGTAGCTGTTACGGCCGCGTATCTCCAGATACGCCGCCGTAATTTCAAATCTGTGCCGTCGTATCTGTACGCCGATTCTCAAAGGCAGATACGTTCAAAAAATAGGCTTCCTCCGCCGACGTAACTTGAATACTATAATTGGGTGCAATATTACGCTGGCCGCTAGGGGGCGCTTCCGTTGTTTTCGGCGTAGAATATGCAAATGACCTAGATACGCCGATTCACAAATGTACGTACGCCCGGCGCAATTTATTTACGTCGTTTACGTTAGGCTTTTTCAACGTAAGGTTGCTCCTGCTATTAGGAGGCGCAGCCAAGCTATTAGGAGGCGCAGCCAATGTTAAAGCGGAGGTTCACCCATAGCTTACACATTTTCCCCCTAGCTTCATGCTCGTTTTGTCTAGGGGAATCGGCTAGTTGTTTTAAAATATGAGCAGTACATACCGTTTACGAGATGCATCTTCTCCGCCGCTTCCGGGTATGGGCTGCGAGACTGGGCGTTCCTTCTTGATTGACAGTCTTCCGAGAGGCTTCCGACGGTCGCATCCATCGCGTCACGATTTTCCAAAAGAAGCCGAACGTCGGTGCAGTATAGAGCCGCACCGACGTTCGGCTTCTTTCGGCTACGAGTGACGCGATGGATGCGACCGTCGGAAGCCTCTCGGAAGACTGTCAATCAAATAGGAACGCCCGCTCCCGAAGACCCATACCCGGAAGCGACGGAGAAGATGCATCTCGAAAACGGGTAAGTACTGCTCATATTTTAAAACAATTAGCCGATTCCCCTAGACAAAACGAGCAGGAATCTAAGGGGAAAATAGAAAAAAAAAAACGAATTGGGTGAACTCCCGCTTTAAGTATGGATGTCGTTTTGAATTTTTTACGTCGTTTGCGTAAGTCGTTCGCGAATAGGGCTGGACGTAATTTACGTTCACGCCGAAAGCAATGACGATTCGCGTCGGAATTTCGACGCATGCGCCGTTCGTAAAAAACGTAAAATACGCTGGGTCAACCTTAATTTAAATAAAACACGCCCCCTGATCATCATTTGAATGACACGCGCTTACGCCGGCCCCATTTACGCTACGCCGCCGTAAGTTAGGAGGCAAGTGCTTTGCGAATACAGCACTTGCCTCTCAAACTTACGGCGGCGCAGCGTAAATGCGAGGTCCCTGGTGGCTGCAAGAGGTCCAAGCATGAATGAGTGAATATGATTATTTTTGATTCTGAAGAGGTAGGTGTATTTTTAGGACCTCTGTTTTAATTCATTATGGCCCACCTTCAATTAAAAATATCCGTAAAAACAGGTATCTTGTGTAACTTGCAGGATTTTTTCAATTAGCTGTCCTTGGAATAAGGAATCTCATTCTAGAAATCAAGAAAAAAAATGAGATGGATGTATACACGGCTGTTGCTGTGTTCATCTCCTCGTCTATCATGGAGGGATCCGACAGACTGAATGGTAAATAATAAAGTGTAAGCATTCTATAGACTTCAGCACAACCCTTGGCTTCCCATCATGCAGTCAGTGCATTATTCAGAAGAGTAGAACCGCACAGTGGCGATCGGGACGTCACGGCAGCTGGTATGTCATTATTATGACAGTTTTGCAGATAGCGAGTGACAGGCCGCAAGTGCCCTGCTGCCATTATGTCTTCATGAGGGCTGCAGCCTTTTGCAGAATAAAGAATCCATCTGCATTTGTTGGCTCAGAATAGAAGGTATAGACATATACAGTATATTTAATAAGATTCTCTTATCCCGTTATAGTTTTATCTATATAAGGTATGTATCAAGAATCATCAAATTTAGAGTGTCAAGAATAGAAAAAAGAAAAACACAACTGGGGTATATTAAAGGCCGAGAGACACCTTAGACACTGAAAGCCGCCGTCATGTAGATGTAAATGCAAATTGCTAAAATGTCACATAATGTCATTTTATTAAGCAGTTTTACACATTTGTAAATCTGCAGCATTCTTTATGATAATGCCTGGTGCTCCTGCCATAAAAGTCCTTGTTCAGGTACTTCCTGTTTTGGGTGACAACACTCTGTTCATGTCTCCCAATCCTGCTCCTGTGTTGTCACCCAGGTTTCCAATGGACACTGCAAGAAGCCATTTGAACAAAACATAATACAACTAGGACCGGATACCACTTTTTTAGGACCGAGTACAAGTACCGATACTTTTTCTCATGTACTCGCCGATACCGATACTTTTCCTCATGTACTCGCCGATACCGATACTTGTTTTAATGCCATGTGACAGTTTGACTGATGGGCACTGATAGGTGGTACTGACTGATGGGGACTGATAGGTGGCACCTATGGGCGCTGACAGGTGGCTGGCACTGAGGGACGGTACTGACAGGTGAAACTGATAGGCGGCACTTATGGGCACTATCAGGTGGCTGGCACTATTGGGCGGCAGTTATAGGCACTGATAGGTGGCTGGCACTGTTAGATGGCACTGATAGGCGGCACTTATGGGCACTGACAGGTGGCTGGCACTTATGGGCAGGCACTGAAATGCAGCAATAAACTACATGAGGAAATGCTATGCTGCAGTGCCCATCTTGGTACACCCTGAACTTGGCATCAGTAAGCATCAGCAGACATCTTGTTACACCCAGCTCGAACTACATGGGCAGCTGACATCTTGTTACACCCAGTAACAAGATGTCAGCTGCTGGCTTACTGTGGCCAAGTGCAGGGTGTGCCAAGATGACGGCGACCGCTCTGCCCATTGAGGCCGTCCGCCCGATCCGCCTACTGACGACAGACCCGCCCTCCCCGCCCACTGAGGCAGCCTGATCCGCCTACTGACAGAATTCTCACCGCTCCAGGTGAGCCTCGTGATGATCAGGGGTTGTTGAACCACCAGGGTGCTGGCAATGCGGTAATAGCAAAAAAACAAAAGAACAAAAGCTGGACAGCCGCACTCCAAAATTTTCTTTAAAAGAGATGTCTTTATTTTCAACTGTGCATACAGTCACTGCAAGCCCACAAAACCCAGCCATGACTAAGCACTGACGCCAGTGCGAAACGTTGGCCATACTGATTTTTGTGGGCTTGCAGTGACTGTATGCACAGTTGAAAATAAAGACATCTCTTTTAAAGAAAATTTTGGAGTGCGGCTGTCCAGCTTTTGTTCTTTTGTTTTTTTGCTGATCCGCCTACTGACGCTGCCCACCATCTCCGCCCAGAGTCCGCTCGCCGCTGACCAAGTATCGGGTCAGGCAGCAGGAGCATTTGTGTGAGTACAAGTACTCACACAAATGCTCAGTATCAGTCCCGATACCGATACTAGTATCGGGTCAAGCCTAGATACAACCATAGTCATTGTTGCTGCCAACAGCAAAATCTCCCTGAGAAATGCCCGGCAGCCATAACTGGAGTGCATGTGGGCAGGAAGTGGCTGCAGGAGTTCAGCTGTACTGAGAAGCTTTAAAGTGGTTCTAAAGTCTGAAAGTTTTTTTTTTTTTTATCTTAATGCATTTAAAGATAAAACACCGTCTGTGTGCAGCAGACCCAGCCCCCCTAATACTTATCTCAGCCCCACCCCGATCCAGCGATATTGCAGGAGAGTCTCGGCTGGCCGAGACTCTCTCTCCTCTTTGGCTCAGGCTGTAGCGGGGCACTATTGGTTCCCACTGCCGTCAAAGTTAGTGAGCCAATGAGGAAAGAGAGGAGGCGTGGCCGAGCCATGGCTCCATGTCTGAATGGACACACAGAGCAGCGGATTGGCTCGGGTGCCCCCATAGCAAGCTGCTTGCTGCGGAGGCAGGAGGGAGGGGCCAGGAGTGCCGGCGAGAGACCCGAGAAGAGAAGGATCTGGGCTGCTCTGTGCAAATCCATTACAGACTTTAATAGCACTTTAATCATAATAATCTCTAGGAGAAGATCCTTGTTCAGATATTTCCTGTTATAGGATGACAACGCTCTGTTCTAGTCTTCCAGGTTTTGCTTCTGTGTTGTCAATGTATCACACAGCCCTCAGTTGGAGACTACAAAGAACCATTTTCACACACATAATGCAGGCATGGTCCTTTTGTCCTAGGTTGTCACCCTGTTATTCAGGCTTCCTATGGAGACTACAAATGGCCATATCAACACACATAATGAAGACATGGTCCACTGTTGTCACTGTCAGGAAAGCTGCAGAAGAGGTGCAAGGGCCACATGAAATAGCCTGGTGGGCCGGATTTGGCCTGTGGGCCTTGCGTTTGACACACGTGCTCTATAGTGTGTACTTGTTTCAATCCAGAGCACGAAGTGCAGTTTCTGTCTGCTGCTTTGTTCCCTTGCGATCAGCGTTAATCACTTCTGACAAGTTTTCCCTGACACAAAGAGAAAAATGGTGACAGGGGAGGGACCTCCAGCTGCTTGACAGCCTCAGCTCTGTCCCTGTGTGCCGTGTGAATCCAATCAGCTCTCAGAGCTCTCCTCGCTGAGCTCTGCAGAGTGTGACTTCAGCTCTCCGCCCTTTTTCTGAACTCTCAGACAAGCTTATAAATTGAGCACTTTGAATGGATGTAGAGAAGAGAAGGCTGCAGATACACATGTACAATACTTATGTAGAAGGATTTGTTTCATCTCTGTACATCACCTGAGGATAGTCCCATCACAGGAAATATATAAGGATTTACAACCACATTAAAAGGTAAATCTTCTCAGATCAGTAGAGGGAATTTCGTATCCACATGCAATACATCATCTCTTTCCTCCCCAATGAGTCAGAAACACAAAACACACATAAACCAGAAGGGGCTTCATCGCCTAAAACCCTGAATTTTTATAAAAAAACAATCAATCAATAAAACAAATGCACAATCACATCATATATTGCCACACAGTCCGGACACAAACAAACGCACAGCCGCTCACTTTAAAGCCAGCGCAAGATCCACAAATTCGACTTTTTATACACTATATATATTTAATATATTTTTGATATCTGAGTGCTGCCAATTTTGTCATTAATGTTTGCTGAATGTCAGATTCACTGCATTATAAATATACCCCCTTTTAGTGCAATTTAAAAAAGCAGACTCGGTGTGATCACTTTTTTTTTTTTTTTTTTTTTTAGCTACGCAGAGATAAAAGATGAGCGCAGAGGAGGTGCCGACATCGGACGAGCTGGAATGTAAAATATGCTACCAAAAGTTCACCGCTCACAGCCGCAAACCCAAGATCCTAAACTGCCTTCACCGTGTCTGTGCCAGATGCCTATCCAAAATCCTTCTCATAGGCGGAGGGGCGCCGTGCATCAGCTGCCCGTTCTGCCGCAACGAGACCGAACTTCAGGAAGAAGAGGTGGCGGGTCTCCCGGACGACACCAATATCTTGTCTAAGCTCGCTGAGCGCACCATCTGCAATTCAGACAGCAATGAGGTGGTCCTAACCCCCAAAAACCTTGCGTCCTCTAGCCCTTCCCATGGATCTTCGAACTGCCTAGTGATCACCATCATGGAGGTACAAAGAGACTCCACGCGGACACCCAGTCAAAACACGATCTCGGACTACTACGCGGAGCACAGCATGGACTCGGCTTCAGTGAGTTCTCAAGGCCAAATGGACCACGACCTTTTTTCCAAATTGTGCAAGCATGTCCCCAGGATACTGGTCTGGCTGCTGGGCTTCTTTTACTTTGGCTCTTTGCCCCTTGGGATATATTTGCTCGTGATTCAGAAAGTGACACTTGGAATTGTCTGCGTCAGCCTGGTACCCTCCAGCCTGACCGTGTGCCTGGTCTACGGCTTCTGCCAGTGCCTTTGCCAAGGCATATGCGACTGCTCAACCAGGAGTTGACGAATGGTGACACAGCAATGTGTTATGTCGGCCATTAGAACTAGACACTTGGGAGGAATGGATGGGTAGCACTGGAACCCTAGAATTTTCCGATTGGTGTTACTATCCAGTAGTGTTGAGGTGGTGTTTGAACGGGGTGTCTGGATTCTGTGGGTGCTTCTACACACCAGAGGATCGCCACAGTTTCCTTAGTCTGTGATGCAACTCAATAGATCTGAGATTTGAAGTGCCACACCACAGGTTAATAATGGTCCAGCAATAAAATGTATTCCAATGCAAGGTCAAGTAGAAGACTAGAGTAAAGATTCAATGCACTTCAGGAGCCAGAACTCACCCTCTCCATCATGGCTAGCCACACCACCCATTATTGGTCCAAAAGTAAATTTATTCAAATGTAAGATCAAGTAGACTATAGGAATGAGCACATTTTGTGGTCCAGAGCCCAGCCACTTCTCATCAGGGCTAGCCGCACCGCCGATTATTGGTCCAGATATAAATATATTTCAACATAAGCTCAAGTAGAAGACTATAATAACTAGGGTTGTCCCGATACCACTTTTTTAGGACCGAGTACAAGTACCGATACTTTTCAAGTACTCGCCGATACCGAATACCGATCCTTTTTTTTAAATGTATCCCTAAATGCAGCGATGTCCCCCACAAATGCAGCCATGTCCCCCACAGATGCAGCCATGTCCCCCACAAATGCAGCCATGTCCCCCACAGATGCAGCCATGTCCCCCACAGATGCAGCCATGTCCCCCACAGATGCAGCCATGTCCCCCACAGATGCAGCCATGTCCCCCCACATATGCAGCCATGTCCCCCCACATATGCAGCCATGTCCCCCCACATATGCAGCCATGTCCCCCCACATATGCAGCCATGTCCCCCCACATATGCAGCCATGTCCCCCCACATATTGCAGCCATGTCCCCCCACAAATTGCAGCCATGTCCCCCCACATATGCAGCCATGTCCCCCCACATATGCAGCCATGTCCCCCCACATATGCAGCCATGTCTAGCCCTGTCTCCCCATACCTAGATGCCATCGCCGCCTAGTTAATCAGCGTGCGGGGAATATTACAGCTTTCATTTGAATAGCTGTGTGTTCCCCGCTGCGCCGCATATAGACACTCCCCCTTGCTCAGGATTGGACGGGTGATCTGCACTTTGATAGACAGATCACCCGTCCAATCCCGAGCAAGGGGGAGTGTCTATATGCGGCGCAGCGGGGAACACACAGCTATTCAAATGAAAGCTGTAATGTTCCCCGCACGCTGATTACCTAGGCGGCGGCGTTGCGGTATGCGGCGGCTGGGTGTATAGTATCGGATCTGGCATCGGGGGCATTTGCGGGAGTACAAGTACTCCCGCAAATGCTCAGTATCGGTCCGATACCGATATAACGATCCATTGTGTTTCGGGATCCAGAGTTAACCCTCTTCATCAGGGCTAGCCGCACCACTGATTATTGGTCCAGATATACATTTATTCCAGTGAAAGATCAAGTAGTAGACTGTAGGAAATCAAAAAATGCATTTGGGGGGTCCAGAACTCACCGCCTTCATCATGGCTATACCTGATGAAGTAAGTGTGTTCTGGACCCCGAAAAGTATTGTCTCTTTCCTATAGTGTAATGCTGCGCACACACGGTCGGAATTTCCGATGGAAAAATAGCTTTTCGTCGGATATTCCGACTGTGTGTATGCCCCATCTGACTTTTTCTGTCGGAATTTCCGACGGACTTAGATGGAGAGCAGGTTCTCATTTTTCCGATGGAAAAAAAATCTATTCGGAAAAAACGTTTGTCTGTATGCAATTCCGACGCACTAAAAAGCATGCATGTTCAGAATCAAGTCGACGCATGCTCGGAAAAGCATTGAACTTCATTTTTCTCGGCTTGTCGTAGTGTCGTACGTCACCGCGCTCTTGACGGTCGGAATTTGGTGTGACCGTGTGAGTGCAAGCCAAGCTTGAGCGGAATTCCGTCAGAAAAAAAAGACGATTTTTTTTTCCAATGGAAAATCCGTTCATGTATACGCAACATTACACTTGATCTTACATTGAAATAAAATGTATAACTTAATCAATAACCTGTGGGGTGGTACTTCTCTCTCAGATGTATTAATGTAGTCATTAGAAGACTGTTGACAGGAAAACCGAGTGAACCCCCGATATTATTTTATGTCACTTTATTTTGTAATTAATCTGTTGGAACCCGGAATTAAATGTCTAAAACACAGTAAAAAATGCCATCTTGTCCTGCGGATTGTTTACAAACTCTGCTTTCGGATTTGTGCCCACATGTGAAACTTTAACATGCGGTTGTGTCCATGCCAGCGCTGCGTGTGCATCCACTTCAATGGGCTGCCTGATGGATGAACACGCATCTGCCAATCGGATCTGCATGGAAGACAGTACTAATATGCTGTCTAAATGAGCCCTAAATAGTTTTTTTTTTTTCATTATTATGTCAGTAAGTGACAGAGAACTTGTGAATGTGTGAGGAGCAATGCCTCATGGGACATGTAGTTCTAGGCAGGAGAAGAAAGCGAGCGATTCTAAAAAGGCAAAATATATTTTTTACCTTGCTATAGGGCAGGGTTTCTCAAACAAAAAAAACGAAACATTTTCATGGCACACCTGAAAAGATTTAACAATTTTTGTGGTGAAGAACTTAATTATTTTTACATATATATTAAAAATTTTAATTTAATGTGAAGGAGAGCAAATCAGATTGCTTGCTTCCTTGCATTTCATTTGCTTTTCATTTAAAAGTTTCTCTTTCAGCGTTCCAGACTATTTCGCCATCGCTAAACAATGAACAAACTTTATTTATAAGCATCAAAGATGGAAGGGAACGGTCTCTATTATTATAATCGTTAGAACAATTTAGTTATCCCGAGATCTCACACGTTACGAAAGGAACCAATGAATGACAGACTGACAGAGGATGTAGTTTTATATATATAAAATTTTACCACAAAAAAATTAGAAAACGTATTGATTCGAGTATAAGCCTAGGGTGTCCATGTGCATGCCTCACTGTGCTAATGCCTTACTCTGCCTCACTGTGTCCATGACTAGACTTACGTTTAACATGGGAGTATATAGAAGGGGTGCCCGGCTTTGAAAAATTGGTGCTCCCCGGCCCTAGGTCCCCCGGACAACAAACTTTGTCCAAAACAAGCCTTGGAGGGGCTACTCCTGGGGTGTCTGACCAACAATGCCAGATATTTCCAAATGTTGGGGGGGGATTTCCTTTGATAGCAAGTGTTCTCTAATAAGTATGGTATTCACCGACTGGATTCATTGTGCCTGTGAAGGGGACTGTGGGGATTTAAACATTCTTGCTATTCATTTCTTGGCTAGGTACAATAACCGAATACGGGGTATGTAAACATGCAGGTGATATACCGGTAGTTCCTCATCTAAACTCCCCAACAGGCACTTTAACGGATCCATAGTCATTTTCACCTGATATACTGTACAACATTAATAGTTGTTATAACATCACTCCAATGTGGATCAAGTCACCAGGGTGTATTTAACATTTGGGGCGGATAAGGGAATTCTGTCTTCCCCAATTGTGTTAGTAGGCCCTAGATTGGAAAGGTAAAAGGATAAAAAAGGAGGTCAATATTCACATTCCCCCCACTAGGGATATAGGAAAAACCGTCAATAGCTACCAGGTGAAAGGAGATGGTCATAAAGCCAGTGCAAGTGAATATTAGAAAGATGTTGTCCTGCAGCATTCTAGAAAAACAGGTATGTTTCAAACTCGGGTGCTCATAACCGGCAAGCACCCAGAGGGACAAATAGAAAAATTCTTAGTAACCATCCTCAATGTGAAGAAGGAAGAGACACAGGTCCCTCGCTTTATGTCTACGTGGGATAGGGAGTTTGGGTGGCCCCAACATCTCAGAACTTGTCTGTGATTCAAAGGAACTTACAGGTATCATTTCTTGGGTTCAACAAAAGAACCAAAAAGTGCCAGGCACTGAGGGACATCCGCCTTACCAGGATAATCATGGGCCATTTCAACTGTGCACGAGGCACCAAAAACCAGGTAAGTGGGTCTGTGTAGTATCAGGTCATCTGACGGCGTTTGGTCGCCTCCTCCTGGAGACAGCGCTCTTCTCTATCCAGCCATTGCGACGCCAGAGAGGGCTTTTTAAAGAAGTGGAATTTATCCTTAGCTACCACACGTAGTCATGCTGGATAAAGCATAGCATACTGAAGATCCAGGGCCCACAGACGTTCCTTCACATTCTGTGAACTGGGATCTGTGCTTTTGGACACCTGCTAAAAAATCTGGGAACAGCGAAACTTTAGAATTGATGATCACCCAGGCTGACCCCAAAGACCTCCCTTTAAATACTATTGCATCACGGTCTTTATAATTCAGCATTTTGAATAACAATGGTCTAGGGGGAGCCCCGGGCAGTAAGGAACGAGAGAGCACCCTGTGGGCTCTTTCCACAGAGAACATGGGCGAAAAGGTATCCTTTCCAAAGATGGTAAGCAGCCGATTCTCAATGAAGATGACAGGATCCTTCCCTTCAATTTTCTCTGCAACACCAATGGCCCTAATTTTATTTCTGCGTAGGCAGTGCTCCATGTCGTCCAGCCAGGCGGCATTTTTAGCAGCCAAGGACTGCACAACCCGTTGTAATGGTGCCCACTCATCCTCCAATGTGCTCAGATGCCCTTCCAGGGCCACTGTGCGGTCACGCAGTTTTTGCAGGTCATGGCGAATAAATGATATTTCAGTTTTCACTATGATTTCGGATGCAATTTCAGTAATCGAGGATTTGCATGAGGTGACAGCTAAAAGAATGTCAGAAGCCTGAACAGGCCATGCAGCAGCAGGTATATCAGGGTTACTCACTGTGTCCCAATCCAGGAGAGTGATATTCGGATGCTCCAGCGGTGCTTTATTGTCAGTTCAGGCTGTGCAGGTGGGTCTCTGGTCATAGCCTTGCTGAAGAACTTGGAGGCCGCCTTCTTGTACTTCTCCTTTGCCTGCCTCATGACGGCGCTGCCATCTTGGTCAGCAGGGTCTCGGGCCCGTCAGGTACCCGTGCTTTCGTTATGTTTAAGGTTTTAAAACGCTAGCAGTTTTGAATATTTTTCCAAACTCCCACGACACAACTGCAAATCTCACACAGCACATAGTTTAAGAATCACTGCTATAGGGGCAATCTATATTATAAATGTGCAGCTTACTATAGTGGCACTCTGAAGGCAAAAACCATTAGAACTCTTTTAGACGGAATCCGTCAAGTGGATCTGCGTGCTCAGTGGGGGATCTCTCCGCTGATCCCCACTAAGCAGGCGGATGACAGGTCCGCTCCATTGTGCAGAGCATACATGGACACAGCCTGCTGTTCTCTATGGGGCGGTAGGAATGGGAATGGACCACCTGTTTGTTTCCATCCAAAGGTTATCCGATCCGCCGAACGGATAGGGAACGGATCTCCATCCATCTGTTTTTAGCAGACAGGATCGGATCGGAAGCCGGCGGGTGTCAGTGGACACATCCATGCATTAAGACAAAAAAACCTTCTGTCTGCAGCAGCCCCACTATTACTTACCTGAGCCTCCTCTAGATCCAGCGATGTTGTAGGGATGTTTTGGCTGCCCGGGACTTCCCTCCTCAATGGCTGAGACAGCAGTGAGGTGCCATTGGCTCCCGCTGCTGTCAAAGTGAGTCAGCCAATGAGAAGAGAAAGAGGGTGGGGCTGGGCCACGGCTCTGTGTCTAAATGGACACAGGGAGCTGTGACTCGGCTTGGGTGCCCCAATAGCAAGCTGCTTCCTGTGGGGGCACTCAATAGGAGGGAGGGGCCAGCAGCCCAGAAGAGGGACCCGAGAAGAGGAGGATCAAAGCTGCTCTGTGCAAATCCACTGTACAGGGCATGTAAGCATGACATGTTTGTTATTTTCACCTACAAAAACCTGAGACTTTACAATCACCAAGGTACAAAACATTATTTGACTTCAGAACCACTTTAAAATGGAGGCGAGATAGCTAAAGGGCCTGTAATGATTTGGCGAATTGGGGCACTGAGATATATATTTGTGCATCTGAAAAGTTTTTTTTTTTTTTTAACTAAAAACGTATTTAGATAGATATGGAGACGCACTTTAAAACCTGCATATTTTTTTTTGTAAAGGTGCTCTCTGCCCTCCGTTTTACTGTAGCTGTGATCTTCCGCAGACAAAGACGGGTAAATTCTAAAGATAATGATCCATTAGAACAAAGTGCACACAGAAAGCAGGCGCTGTAATCATCTTAAGAACTCTTGTGCAGATGAAATGCGGCAGGACGCGCGCACTGAATGGGGCTTTGAGCGACTCCATTGTGCGGCGTCTGTAGGCGCGATTCTGCAGGAAAACTAATTGCAATGTGTTGAATAGAAAGGGGCAGCCGTTTAGCCTGACTTGGGTACTTCAGCGCTTATAGCGAAAGCCTCTTCAGATGTAACTGATGAAAGGGAAGGCATTAAGGTGTCCGGATGGTCTAATTTCAGGGAAAAAGGAGACTTTTTCCATGATGAGCTCATTAGCGGTCATATTACATGGAAGCGAAAAAAAGAACCGAATTAGCAATTACATTTAGTTTTCTTTTACCATTTTGTTTTTTTGCAGCCGGGTTGAAAACCAACATATAATTTGATTTATGAAGAAGTAGGTTTGCAGTAGTGATTGCTGGTCTTGTTAATGAGAATATGGACTTACTTTGCATGGACAGCATAGGAAGACTGGTGTTCTAGCACAGGGATAGGCACCTGCAGCATTGCAGCTGTGCTGAAACTACAAATCCCACCATGCCTTTGCTTCTGAGAGTCATACATGTGGCTGTCAGAGTCTTGCAGAGCCTCATGGGACTTGTAGTTTTACAACAAATAGAGGGCAATGAAAATGGAGTGTAGGGTCTGATGTTGTGGATCTTTTTATGCTACAAGGCAATGTCACCAAGAGAGGAGTGCCTGCACTGCATTGAGGGATAAGGCAGGTGAGATTAGCTGTTAAAGTCCCTCTATAGTGAAAAATATTGTATTCTGATAACTGTAAGTGGTTAATGCCTGTAATGATTATATATGAAACTACAGAATATATATATATATATATATATATATATATATATATATATTATATACAGTGAAACCTCATATTACGATCATTATCCGTTCCAGGAGAATGCTCGTAATCCAAAGCACTCGCGAGTTTCCCCATTGAAGTCAATAGAAACGAAAAGAATTTGTTCCGCATTGACTTCAATGGCATGCAATACCGCATGTGGCCAGAGTCGGGGGGCGCCGGAGAGCCTCGGAAACGGCTGAAAAGGCCAGAGGACACCTCGGCTGACCTTGGAAAGACTTCGTTACCAAGATTTGCAGAGGACAGCAGAGCTGCCCTCGGGCCTTTCTGTGCATTTCCGAACGGCGCCGATCTGCAACGTTCGGCTCGGTTCTGGCGCCCCCCCCACCTCAGGCCAAACGTGGTACTGCACACCGATTTGGCCTGAATCGTGCTCGTTTTGCGAGACAACACTCACAAATACAGTGCTCATATTGCGAAACGCTCGTTAATCGCGTTACTCTCAATCCGAGGTATATATACCTGCGCTAATCACAGGCAGGGAGTAATTTCCCGATGCTCGGCTGCACAGATCGGGAAATGTCTCCCTGCCTGTAGTTAGCGCAGCGCCGTGCAGACTTCCTGGTGGGCTTTGCACCTTCACTGTGCGAACAGGCCCCCAGGTAGTACAATGGTTCTCTCTCTCAGGCTCCGGAACCCCTCTGCCGGCCCTCACCTTGGTGCTATCCCGTCTTCTGCCTCCTCCAGCGGTAAAGCTCCGGCCGGGCTCCCCCAGCACCCGCCCTCATCTCCCCGGCTCCGGTCAGCATTCTCTGCTCCGCTCCCTGTCTGGAACAAGGCCCGCTAGGAATCCTGGGATTGGTAGTTCTACAAGGAGACCTCCCCCTTCACTAACAACAGAGGCGGGACTACATATCCCGGCATGCCATGCGGCGCTGCAGCGGATGATGACGTTCCTGCTGCCGATTGGAGGATGGTGGTGATGGGGAATGTGAGCGACTTCCGGTACACATGGGACAGGTGAGAATAATTTATGGCCGCACCCGAAAATCGCGGGTCATCCCGCGGGGGGAAAAGAGATCGTGATTCTCTCCGCGATTAATCGTGCAGCTCTACAAAGGACCCATTGACACCAATGAATTACCACATCTGCCACAACCTTTACATAAATGTGGATATGCCCTTAAAGAAACCTGCTAAGAGAGAACTGCTGACTAATTTACAGGCATGGGATTATGCACACAGATCCAAGAGTACTGCCATCACTGGCTGCATGCATACTGGAGTCATTGTCTCACAAACAAGCAATATTTATTTCCTCCCGCTGTCTCCGCTCGTCTTCGTCGTCCAATCATGCAAAGCTTGTTTATTACGTTCTTTAATTGTTGGCTGTGTACTGAGTAATCCTGATTTATATGATGCCGATATTTTGAGCTTGGCTTCTTCACCAATCCTCCCATTCTGCTTCACTGCACCCTCCAGGGGATAATAAGCCAACAGTCACAGAAGACGGAGATTTGGAAACGTCACCTCCGTCTTTTTGTGTGATCTCACTGCGGCATCCGCGCTTCACCGACAGGCTGTCACCGTTCCAAAAACTGCAGAGCCGTACACTAAAGCTCAGAGATGTATTTTTTTTTTTTAAAAGAGACCCTGTCACCAAAACATCGATTTCAACAAAAATCTTCACATTTTACTGTATATGCGCATTTAATGTGTTGTATTATGTACACTATGGGGGTTATCCACAAAAGGGATACGCCGTCGTATCTCTGTTTCTATCTTTGGAACTGATCCATAGAATCAGTTTACCATAGATAGGCAGAAGATCCGACATGTGTAATTGAATTACACTGTCGGATCTTAAGGATGCAATTCTAGGCCGGCCGCTAGGTGGCGAGGCCATTGCGGCCGGCCTAGAATATGCAAATGAACACTTACGGCGATCCCCGAACGTTCCGACGGGCCCGTCGCGCTAAATCTACGTCGAGTTACGCGGCGTAAAAATAGGGCTGAGTATCTATGGATACGCAGACGCAATTGCTTACTGAATCTATAGCATTTTTATTATCATTATTATTTTTTTTATTAGTAATGGCAGCGATCTGCGATTTTTATCATGACTGCTATTTTTCAGAATAGATCATACCTATATACTTCAATTTCTCCACTCATCCATATCGTTCTCTCTCTCGTCTCTCTTTCCATATCAATCTATCGCACTCTCCATCTCTATCTGTCCTTGTTTCAGCTGTCATCATGGTACAGCTCTGTAGTTTTTAGAAAGGATGATCAGAGTAAGTTGTGTGGGAGTAGCAGCAAGAAAAACGAATGATGTGCCAATTTTAAGTCTTCCCCCCCAGTTTTGTGAT
Source organism: Rana temporaria (assembly GCF_905171775.1). Taxonomy (NCBI): domain Eukaryota; kingdom Metazoa; phylum Chordata; class Amphibia; order Anura; family Ranidae; genus Rana; species Rana temporaria. Next base: position 151,115,092 of record NC_053499.1, on the reverse strand, counting down.
GTTTGCTGTCAACTTATCCAGCGAGAACGCAATGGGAAGATTCGTAGAGACCAAAATAAGACCGCGGACGCGGTAAGCTTAAAATATCAGCAACAAAAGAATTAGGATTACTCATTACACAGCCAGCTTAAAGGTACAGAGTAAACAAGTGCAACATGGCATCTTCAGGCAACAGTTGCAATACTGGAGGAAAGATATATTAACCCCTTCCTTACCGGGCCATAATAACATGACGACGGCAAGAACCCTCTCTCCCTCCGTGTGGACGTCATATTACGTCCTTTCTTCCCGGCCATCTAGGGGGAGCGTGCGCAACGCGGGTGGCGTGTGCGCCCGCGGCACCGCTCGTGACCCGGTGCGCCTCCACATTTCTGTCCTTTCTAAATATAACAAAAAGAGGATTATAACCTTCATCTTACCTTCACCATCTCTTCTAGTCTTCCCAGACGTACGCTGCCTTCCATCATCTTTGATAAGACTCCATGCTTTTCTGCTTCCAAGCCTTTAGCCTAAAACAAAACATTGTGATAAGAGATGGCTTCTTCCGAAAAACACAAAGGGACACACCTGACCTAGATGTATAGAAAACATCTCCAGGCCAGCAGCTACTATTTGATTCTCTAATGCAGGTGTCTGCAACCTGCGGCTCCGGAGCCGCATGCGGCTCTTTTGAACCTTAGTTGCGGCTCTGGGGCACCTTTTGAGAGTAACGAGTAATCTACCTGATTACTCTTACCCTTGCGGTAACGCCGTTCCCATTACTTGGGCGGCTTTACCGCAATTACATCTACCGCGCGGCGTGCGGGGGGGCAGGTGGGGTCATGTGGACCAGTCACATGACGCGCCTGTGATTTGGTCACGGCGCGTCATGTGACTGGCCACAGAGCTGGCCTGTCTGTGCTCGCGGCCCGGGTGGCGCTGGCGCATGCACAATATCAGATAAGATTCCACCTCCACATGCCCAGCAAATGCAATACTGTCCAATATCAATTACATCAGATAAGATTCCACCTCCAAATGCCCAGCAAGTTATTTTTATAATGACGAGGATGACATTGGGCCCTCATTAATTATTATTTACATCAGGCACCGATTATGATTAATGGTACACTGGGGCCCTCGTTAATTTTCTATGGCATTTTGGTGCATTTTTCATTTGGGGGCATTGGTCATTTTCTTTGGCACTTTGGGGCAGTAATTCGTTTTTTATGGCACATTGGGGGCATCGTTATTGGCTGTGTAATGTGCTGTTCAATTGCATTCTTTTTTTTTGGTTGGAGTGCACGATCCTGTATATAGCATTAAGGTAAGAAACAATATATGCAGTGTTATATTTGTTTTAAAAGTCGCAATGTTTTTTTCTTCGTAAACGGGTCTAAGTGGCTCTTTATGTCTTAAAGGTTGCAGACCCCTGCTCTAATGCCTGGAATGGAACAGAATGGAATTTGCTATGGAAAACAGTAAGGCCGCGTACCCGCGATCGGTCAAAACCGATGAAAACTGACTGAAGGACCGTTTCCTCGGTCCAAACCGATCGTGTGTGGGCCCCATCGGTCAGTTAACCTTCGGTCTAAAAAAATTTGAACTTGCTTTAAAATTGAACCGATGGACGCCTAAGCGATAGGTCAAAACCGATCGTAAGTATGCAAAAGCATCGGTTAAAAACCCGCACATGCTCAGAATCAAGTCGACGCATGCTTGGAAGCATTGAACTTTGTTTTTTTCGGCACGTCGTTGTGTTTTTACGTCACCGCGTTCTGACACGATCGGTTATTTAACCTATGGTGTGTAGGCACATCTGACAGCTTCTTTGGTTAACCGATGACAACGCTCCTTCGGACCGTTCTCATCGGATGGACTGATCGTGTGTACGCGGCCTTAGGCCTCATTCACATGGGCAATGACATACATTCTTCAGATGGCTGTTTATTTGCGCTCTGTTTAGAAAAAAATAGAAATCTGTGTGTCCGGGGGCAGATTAGATACTCGGAACACATCTAAAACTATGTGTAATAACTGGGTAATAAAAGTGAGTTTGAGGCCCACGTGAATAAGGCCTCATTCTCGCACTCTTGTGCATACCCTCTCTGTCTCTCTCAAGCCTCGTACGCACGACCCGTTTTCTTGGCAAGAAAGCTGCTGGGAAAGCTTTTTGCCATGAAAATCGTGCGTGGGTATGCTTTCTCGCTGAGAAAACTGCCATCAATCCCGACGAGAAAAATAGAGAACCTGCTTTCTATTTTCTCGTCAGAATTCTCGGCACAGTGTTTCCTGCCGAGAAAACCATACGTCAGTATGCTTGCCTGTCCCCAGGTAAACCCGCGCATGCTCGATGAGACTTCGACGCATGCACGGTAGCATACAAGGGTAGTGTAGGATGTAGCAAGATGGCGGCGATGGCATTGAATGTGATAAGCGCCAGCTCGTTGTAGTCAATGACATCACCGCGTTCTTGCCATTCAAAAGAACAGCGGTTCTTTTGAATGTTCCGTCTGTATGCACAGCAAGCTTGCCAGGAATCCCGTCAGGAAAACCAATGTTTTTTTCCTGATGGGATTCGCAGCCGTGTGTACAGGGCTTAACGCTTGCTCACTGTCTCATGCACACCCACTCAATCTCTTGCACGCTCTCCTTCTCTTGGCCTCGCTTTTGCAAATGACCTCTTTTTCTCTCTCCTTGACTTTTTTTTTTAAGAGATGTTTGGGATTTATATATAAAAAAAAAATTCACAATCATACTTACCTAGGTGGTGTTTGATGCTGCATCTGACCCCTGCCAACTCCAACACTAAGAACCGAGCGATTATACACCGCCGATCACTTGATTCTCAGGGCTCCCTAAACAGCGAGCTAGTGATGGTCAGTCACTGCTCTCTGCTCTGCCCCCCCCCCCCCCGAGCTGTGGAGGGGGTGGGCGCGCTGGTTTGGGCTCTCGGCTGAGCCGGGTGCCGGTGACTTGTCCTAAATGTTCCCCTATGGGGGAAGTTCCACAACCGACTGCGCAGTCTCCGGGCATGCGCAGTAACATTCTACGGGCAGGCTACGGAAATAGCCGAACAAAACAGCTGTTCGTCAGCTGTGGAACACGGAATCGGCAGCTAGCTGCTGAGACAGATAACCCGGCTTGTGGAGCGTACCATAAGTCAGCAGGGGAGGACGGAAAGCTTCACTGCACCACACCGTCAATTTCATAACATTTCCTCCAGACATGTATATTTATTACATCATTTAAATTGTGTTTCTCTGTAAAACGTCGGGTTTGAAACGGATCGTAGAGGGGGGGGGCTGTGTGCGGCTCTATGGGGCTGACAGAGCAGGAGGAGCTCACTGACTGACAATAGAGCGGCCCATCCAGGGCACCAGTCAGCGAGCACCCGGGCGGGGGAGGCTTCAGGGAGGGAGGAGGAGAAGATGACCATCGCCGAGCTTGTTCCACAACCGACTGCGCAGACTCCGGGCATGCGCAGTAGCAGGCTACGGAAATAGCCGAACGCAACAGCTGATCATCAGCTGTTGAGTGGAACAAATACCATAGGCGGAACCAGCTTGTTAAGTCACCGGTCCAGGCATGTAGGCAGATCCTGACTCCATTGTCGCGATCTTGCCCCAGCCTGGACCGGCTATGTGACGTCAGCAGTAGTGCCGAAACAACTAATCGATTATGAAATTAATCGATTACAATTTTCATAATCGATTAATCGGCCAGTAACATAATGGTGTTAAAAAAACTAAAATTAGCCCTTTATAGTACAAAAAAGCAAATCACTACTGTAAAATATTAATTTTACTGTCCCACAGTAAAAAAATGAACCCCTTACAGTAGCGATTATTTGCTCTTTTTGTACTTATTTTTGTTTTTTTAACCCCATTATGTTACTAAACATCTCGGACCGGGTCACACCTCTGTTTTTTGGTGCTTTTTGCAAAAACACACTACAGTTCATTTACATGTTTTCCTAAAGGGCAAGGACTTTTTTTTTTTTAAGGCTATTATCCGATTAATCGAAACAATAATCGGCCAACTAATCGATTATGAAAATAATCGTTAGTTGCAGCCCTAGTCAGCAGATAGCGGACTTCGGCCCTCTGTCTGCTGAAAATGGGTCACTTCTGTACTGGCTGTACTTCTCCTTTAAGTGTGAAAAAGGATATAAGAAAAAAAAAAATGAAAAATCTGCGACTGTCTGCCTAGGCACAACATTTTCACCTTAAAGCACTTCTCTGCCACACATGAATGACTCGGAAATCACAGAGTGGCATTAAGAGACAAGCAAGCTTTGATGTTCCAGAGTAAATGCCGGGATAGCTTGAAAGCTACAGAAAGGAGTAAATAATTCACTAATAACTTAATTGTTGGGAAGCTGGCAGACTCTCTGTACAGAACATGGAGGAAATAAGAACTCACTAAAGAGTCTAAGAGTTTATTTTTTATATTTTAAGAATATTAGATGCATGCATATTTCAAGTAATATCTTCAAAAATGCATCTAAAAAATATTTAATGCTAAACTCCAGGCAGAGCAATTATTATAATAATGCATTGGCAATACTTTGCTTTCCAGCATTTCCTGTTCCTTTCATCAGTAATTCAGCAGAAGGGTCATAAAACCTCTTCAAAGTTATCGAATATTTGACAGAAGGCGGCAATTTCCATTGTCCATGACCAGTTACTGGTGCCTGCTGTACAAGAGCAAGCAACCAGTCATATAACAGTCCTACTGAGGTTCAGCTTACATCCTTGCTGCCCATGGTGGGGATGATTTTATATCTGATTCTGACCACTCATTGCTCCGCCCATTCATTCCCTTACCCATTCTTGCATACCTAAAATCTCTGGGAGGTCCGCTAATTGCATATCCCTGGTTCTAGGAGGACCAGATCGACGTCATCATGTTACTTCTGGTTCTGGCCCAATGTAAACAAAGCCTTTTTTTTTTTTTTTTTTATGCATTAGATCAATGCTGCTCTCTCCAATTCCCCCTTCTGTCCATGTCCCCAATACAGCTAGGGATTTTGCAGAGCAGTGTTGGCAGCTCTGCACATGCTCAGTTTCAAGTGAGTTTCCATGCTGAGCATTTTCTCCCTATCACAATTTAGCAGCCCATGTGACTATAGGGTCACACATGTGGGTGTATACGCAGTGGTAAATGACAGCCCACTCGCTTCCTCCTACCCCACGCCCACTAACCAGCTAAACACAATGGTGGGAGGGAAATTACAAATAGACTGATGGAGGCTTCACCTCCCTGTTATTCTAAAACACAGGCTGGAGGGTTGGGACATGTTACTGCCAGAAAATATATATTTGAAATTAAATCTTTTTTATTTATATGACCATTTAAAACGGTTTATTGATATTAAAGGGGAGGTTCACCCTAAAAACGACTTTCTCTTATTACACTGGCCCCCCACATTACAATACGATTATGCCCATTAGTTTTTTTTTGATGCTGTACATACCTTCGCACAGCTAATTCACCCGTGCTTCCGGGTTGCGAGTCCCGCGGGAGTGGGCGTTCCTAACAAGCTGGTGATTGACGTTTTGACAAAAAACTAGCTCCCCCCGTCGCGTAAGCCGCGTCACGATTGGCGAAAGGAGCCGAACGGCGAGTCGGCGCTATACTGCGCCTGCGCATCGCCGTTCGGCTCCTTTCGCCAATCGTGACGCGGCTTACGCGACGGGGGGGAGCTCGTTTTTTGTCAAAACGTCAATCACCAGAGTACAGGAACTCCAGAGTGCCTGTCCTCTCCTGACGTTAGGCAGAAAGAAACTGGAGCTGCTAGAGCAGGGTGTGGGTTATACCCGGGGAACCACGCCCCCTGGGAGGAGCTACACTGAGGAAAGTTTTGTTAACACTTAAAGTGCTTTGTTTCTGCCTAACTCTCCTGAAGAAAGCGGATATAACTCTAAGGTCAAAGGCTGCTGTGTCCGTTCATGAACGGAAGAGAAAAGAAGGATTTTCATTCTATTCATCTGGCCTAGATGACGACACAGTAAGATGGGAAAGTGTCTCGTCTGATCATACAAGGCGAACGCGGCTTTGTGCGCCTCTCAAGTCGGTAGGATTCCCACAGGGAGGATGTTTTAGCTTCTAGGTAACCTTAAAATAGATGTGAAGGCACAGCCATCAGAAGAGATCAGGCTCTGTGAAGCGGAATGTCACAGGGATGGCTGCCGCTCAGGGCAGGGAGTTGCTGCCTTCCATCTGTGATGTCACAATCTATTAGAAATGTTCAGTTCTTTGATTTACTAAGGATACAGCCTGTGCAGGGCCTCTTCCCACTGCAAAGACAAACTGAATGAGGACAAGCAGGCAGACAATGGACCGGCATACCTCTTATACAAGATAATGGCCCAGAAGCATTCCAGATGGATATACAAAGGGGAGAGGGAAAAAATAAATAAAAAACGTTTGCATTCTAAGACCCCTATGGCTTAAAGTGGATGTAAACCCGATTTATTTATTTTTTGCTGTCACAATGTAGAGTATACAATTTCCTATCATCTGTGCCCAGTCTTGCCACACATGGTTAATCCAGCTCTGAGCAATCCTCTTTTCTTTTTTTCAGTGAGATAAACGGACAAACAGGAGAAAACCTTTGTCCGTTCTTCCCCCTTGCTGTGAATGACAGGTTATTTACGTAGCCTGGAGACAGGCATTCTTTTTTTAATTCCCACCCCCACTCCTTTTCTGAAGTCATGTGGTTACTTTTCTGGATTTTGACTGGATGTTAGCGATCATACTTTCTGGAATTACATAGGTTTTTATAGTTCTTTGATCTACTAACTATTTTCAATTTGATCTGTTCCGCTGCCTGTGTGTTTTTTTTGGTTGTTGCTGTATTGTTGTTCTCGGCGCATCAAAGCCTACGGGTAACTGACTGCGTTTTGTACTTTTTTTTGTACTTTTAAGAATTTTAATAAATAAATAAATAAATAAATAAATAGCAGAATTTAGTGTAAGGAATACACAGGAGAAAATGAATGTTGACAAGGGGAGTGTAGAGGAGGGCGGAGAGTCTACTGACATCACAACTCCACCCACCGAGCTCCAGACAACAGACTCACCCACAGAATCTGCAGTTTTTCAGTTCTTATAACAGACAGAGGGGAGACATTTGACAGGTAAGGATACATGCAGGAGGCGTCTATATCCTTATAGATCAGCACTATGGCAGTAGTTTAGAAAATATGAGAGTTCATTCAAGCTGAGATCCGGACAAAAAAAAAAAAATAATACATTTAAAATAAATTCTCCAATAGCCAACAAGTGATTTACTGTAAATGTACTTTGTGTGCAACAAATGCATTTGCAAGTCCAGTTATTAGTTTGTAAAATAAAAGTGACATCACTGTGCTGAACACTGCTTGAGCAGAGCTGTGGGAGGGAGTCAGTAGGCTCCACCCACTATGCCTACAAGAGGGGGCGGGGACAAGACCAGTCACCCTAAGAGAGAGAAGCAGTGACCGGACCTTACACACTCCCTTCTCCCCCTCCAATGGTTTCCCGGTGGTTCTCGGGCTTACCATAATGAATCGGGAGCCCAAGCCGAAGAGTCAAGAAGCCCAAGAACCGATCCGGCGGTTGCGGCAGGAAAGGTGGTCTCTGCTTACCTCTATGGCATGGGTCTTCAAACTACGGCCCTCCAGGTGTTCAGGAACTACAATTCCCATCATGCCTAGTCATGTCTGTGAATGTCGAAGTTTTGCAATGCCTCATGGGATTTGTAGTTCCGCAACAGCTGGAGGGCCGCAGTTTGAGGATCCCTGCTCTATGGTCTAGGTCAGAGATGGAGAACCTCGGCACCCCAGATGTTTTGGAACTACATTTCCCATGATGCTCATGCACTCTGCAGTGTATTTGAGCATCATGGGAAATGTAGTTCCAAAACATCTGGGGTGCCAAGGTTCGCCATCACTGGTCTAGGTACAGGGATATGCAATTGGTGGACCTCCAGCTGTTGAAAAACTACAAGTCCCATCATGCCTCTGGGTGTCATGCTCGTGGCGGTCAGAGTCTTGCTATGCCTCATGGGTGTAGTTTTGCAACAGCTGGAGGTGCGCTAATTGCATATCCCTGGTTCTAGGAGGACCAGATCGACGTCATCGTGTCACTTCTGGTTCTGGCCCAATGTAAACAAAGCCTTTTTTTTAATGCATTAGATCAATGTTTAGTTTTTTTGGATCTAATGCTTTACATTGTAGAGGAGATGTCTGGGGTCTTATTGACCCAGATCTCTCTGTAAAAGAGGACCTATGATTAAAGTGTATTTTGTGCGTGTACTCGAGAGAGGAGCCGGACTGCAGGAGTTGGGAGTAGGCAGGCCTCCCCCAGAGGCATTCTGCCACCTTTCTCCATGCCCCGGGTGGCAATGGCGGGTGGGTGAGGGGGTCCTCCCACACAGCCCGCCCTACCTGCTCCGCTTTGAAGCCCAACAGGGCAGAGGGACTCCCTATAAGGGAGTGAGAGGATCTAGCCCGCTCAACCAGCCCCGTTAGTCCTTCGCCTCTCTTTTTAGAGACCGCGTGGTCAAAGTGCGTGCATGTTAACCCAATTTCGAGTGCGTGTGAAGTGTGGTGGTTTTTGTGGGGGGGGGGGGGGTGTGGGTGGGCGTACTAAGCGCAGGCTTACCTCGCAGAGCACACCCACCGGGAGCCGGGCTGAGACCACCAAACTCAATTCACATGTAGCCGAGACCGGGATCCCAACCCCTAGCTGCAGAGGCGAATGGCTTGTCAGCGCAGTGCCAATCGCGTTGAACCACCACAGCTCCCTGATTCCTATGATTCTAAAGTACCCTAGTTTTCTGCAATTCCACAAGGGCATGCAAAATTTTGTGACTACAAAAGCTTATACGTATTCAGTATAGAGCAAACAGTTCGTAAAACAAAGGCGCACTTTCCACCTACCACATGTATGAGCTGGTCCCTTTCTCCAGCGATAGTTTCCGCAAGAGTGATGAGATTGGCCAGATACTGGTGAGCCGTCACCTCCTTCTCCATGGCATCCTCCAACTCCTGCCTCAGTAGGCCGATCCTCCTCTTCATCTTCCTGAATGACAAAAAAAAGTGTGAAAGCATGCTTCTTTACTGATTAATAACAAATAAACTGATTTCATTGATGTAAGCATTTAGCACCCTACAATAAACATTGGGGAAAAAAAATTGAATGAGGAGTTTTCCTTTAACAATCAAACGATAAGAGTGGACTCTTCACTACTTTTGTCTCTTGCAAAAAGTGTAGCTACAGAACATATACTGTACTCCCACTTCCCTTTTGCATATGCATATACCATACCTGGTTAACCACTTAACCCCTGGACCATATTGCTGGTCAAAGACCAGAGCACTTTTTGCGATTAAGCACTGCGTCGTTTTAACTGACAATTGCGCGGTCGTGCGACGTGGCTCCCAAACAAAATTGGCGTCCTTTTTTCCCCACAAATAGAGCTTTCTTTTGGTGGTATTTGATCACCTCTGCGGTTTTCAGTTTTTGCTCTATAAACAAAAATAGAGCGACAATTTTGAAAAAAAATGAATATTTTTTACTTTTTGCTCTAATAAATATCCCCCAAAAATATCTAAAAAAACTATTTTTTTCCTCAGTTTAGGCCGATACGTATTCTTCTACATATTTTTCGTAAAAAAAATAATCGCAATAAGCATTTATTGATTGGTTTGCGCAAATGTTATAGCGTTTACAAACTAGGGGGTATTTTTATGGCATTTTTATTAATATTTTTTTTTTTACTAGTAATGGCGGCGATCAGCGATTTTTTTTCGGTACTGCGACATTATGGTGGACACTTCGGACACTTTTGACACATTTTTGGGACCATTGGCATTTTTATAGCGATCAGTGCTATAAAAATGCATTGGATTACTATAAAAATGCCACTGGCAGTGAAGGGGTTAACACTAGGGGGCGGGGAAGGGGTTAAGTATGTTCCCTGGGTGTGTTCTAACTGTAGGGGGGGTGGGACTCACTAGGGGAAATGACTGATATTCTGTTCATACATTGTATGAAGAGAAGATCAGCATTTCTCTCCCTGACAGGACCGCAGCTGTGCGTTTACACCCACAGCTCCCGGTCCCCGCTCTGTAACGAGCGATCGCGTGTGCCCGGCGGCGATCGCGCCCTCCGGGCACGCGCACGGGATACGGGGCGAGCGGGGGCCCCTAGTGGCCTGCGCGAGAGCCGACATTACATGACGTGCTCTCGCGCAGGGGAGCCGACCTGCCGCCGTTAAACTGCGGCGGCTGGTCGGCAAGAGGTTAAAGTGGTTTTAAAATCTAAAACATTTTTTAAGGTAAAAAAAGAGATTTTTAATACAGCTTACCTGTAAAATCTTTTTCTTGGAGTACATCACGGGACACAGAGCGGCATTCATTACTATATGGGTTATATGGAGTACCTTCAGGTGTAGACACTGGCAATCTCAAACAGGAAATGCCCCTCCCTATATAACCCCCTCCCATAGGAGGAGTACCTCAGTTTTGTAGCAAGCAGTATGCCTCCCAAAATGGTCCTCAAAAAAGAGGGGTGGGAGCTCTGTGTCCCGTGATGTACTCCAAGAAAAAGATTTTACAGGTAAGCTGTATTAAAAATCTCTTTTTCTTTATCGTACATCACGGGACACAGAGCGGCATTCATTACTATATGGGATGTCCCAAAGCAATGCTTACAATGAGGGGAGGGAGAACATCTCCAAGACAAAAGGATTTAATTTAGAGATATACTCAAATCATAATAAATCCAACTTAGTTGAGAAAAATAATTTTAAATTTTAAATTTAACTCAAAAAAGAGGAGCCCCCGGAATCCGAGGGTCTCAAACTGCAGCCTGCAGCACTGCCTGCCCGAAGGCAGTATCAGTATTCCTTCTTACGTCCAACTTGTAGAATTTTGTAAACGTGTGGACAGAAGACCGGGTTGCCGCCTTGCAAACTTGAGCCATAGAGATCTGGTGGTGTGCTGCCCAGGAGGCGCCCATGGCTCTAGTAGAATGAGCCTTTAATGATACTGGAGGAGGCAACCCTTTCAAGCCGTAGGCCTGAGTGATTAATTGCTTAATCCACCTAGAAATGGTGGACTTTGCAGCTGCCTGCCCCTTCTTGGGCCCCTCCGGTAGAATGAACAGCACATCTGTTTTCCGGATCTTCTTTGTAGCTTTAAGATAGGCCTTCATGGCCCTGACAATATCCAAGGTATGCAGCAACCCTTCCTTTCTGGAAGTAGGTTTAGGGAAGAAGGATGGTAATACCAAATCCTGGTTCAAATGAAAACTGGATATGACCTTCGGTAGGAAGGAAGGATGAGGGCGGAGAACGACCCTGTCCTTATGAAAAACAAGATATGGTTCCTTACAGGATAAGGCCGCTAGCTCCGAAACTCTTCTTGCGGAAACTATGGCAACCAAAAATACTAACTTCCTTGTCAGTAGAACCAAAGGAATTTCAGCCAACGGCTCAAACGGTTGTTTCTGTAAACTTGACAGAACAAGATTTAAATCCCACGGACAAAGCGGGGATTTAACTGGAGGTCTAATACGTAAGACCCCTTGAAGGAAGGTCTTAACCAGCGAGTGGGTGGCCAGCGGCCGCTGAAACCACACTGACAGAGCAGAAATCTGTCCTTTGATTGTGCTTAATGCCAATCCTTTATCCACTCCTAGCTGGAGAAAACTTAATACTCTATCGATGGTAAATTTGCGAGAAAAGCCATCGCTTGGACTCACACCAGCCTACATAGGCCTTCCAGACCCTGTAATAAATCACCCTAGAGACCGGTTTCCTGGCTCTGATTAGGGTAGAGACTACTTTCTGAGACAGACCTCTACCCCTGAGAATCAGGGATTCAGCTTCCAGGCCGTCAAATTTAGATGCCGTAAGGCAGGGTGGAGGATCGGACCTTGCGATAGCAGGTCTGGCCGTAGAGGAAGAGTCCAAGGGTCTCCCACTACCATCTTTAGGATGAGTGAGTACCATGCCCTTCTGGGCCATGCTGGAGCTACCAGGATGACTGGTATGTGTTCCACCCGGATCCTGCGCAGCAGGCGGGGTAGTAACTGGAGCGGGGGAAACGCATAAAGAAGTTTGAACTGATGCCAAGGGCAAACCAACGCATCGGTTCCGCAGGCCATCGGATCCCTTGAGCGGGATATGAACCTGTCTAGTTTCTTGTTGAGTCTCGATGCCATGATATCCACGTCCGGCACTCCCCATCTTTGGCAGAGTGCTTGAAAGACTTGTGGATGCAGAGACCATTCCCCCGGCCATAGAGTCTGGCGGCTTAAGAAGTCCGCCTGAAAGTTGTCCACTCCTGGAATGAATATTGCCGATATGCAGGGCACATGCGCCTCTGCCCATAGGAGAATCAAGCTCACCTCTCTCTGAGCGGCTTGACTCCTGGTTCCCCCTTGGTGATTTATGTATGCCACGGCCGTGGCATTGTCTGATTGAATTCTCACTGGGAACCCCTGCAATTTTGACGTCCAAGCCCTGAGGGCTAGTCGAGCAGCTCTGAGCTCCAAGATGTTGATGGGCAACTGCTTCTCTGGCTTTGCCCAAGTACCTTGGCGAGTGCAACCATCCAAAATTGCTCCCCAGCCCGTCAGGCTGGCGTCTGTGGTCACTATCTTCCAAGCCACTGGGCTGAAAGACTTCCCCTTCAGTAGATTCTGAGGGTCTAACCACCAACACAGACTTTGTCGGACTCTTGATAAGAGCGGCAACGGGATATCCAAGGCCTGTGGCCTTCTGCTCCATGCTGACAGGATGGCTGCCTGTAGGATGCGAGTGTGGCTCTGGGCGTATGGTACCGCCTCGAACGTGGCCACCATCTTGCCTAGTAACCTCATACATAGGCGAATAGTCGGTTCTTTCTTGCTTAGAACCAGTAGGATTAATTCCTTGATGGCTTTTACCTTCCTCAGAGGTAGGAACACTCCTTGTTGTTCTGTGTCTAATCTCATGCCGAGATATTCCAACTGCCTTGTGGGCTGGAAAGCTGACTTTTCTCGATTTAGGACCCAGCCGAACCTCTCGAGGTATTGGACCGTGAGGGCCACTGCTCGCTCCAAGCCGGGAGACGAGTGGTCTATGACTAGGAGGTCGTCCAGGTATGCTAGGATCGTGACCCCTTGGATCCTTAGCTTGGCTAGGATCGGAGCTAGGACCTTCGTGAACACCCGGGGGGCCGTAGCCAACCCGAAGGGAAGCGCCACGAATTGGAAGTGACGCGAAGCCACCATGAAGCGTAGATATCTTTGATGTGGCTGATAAATTGGAACATGAAGGTAGGCATCCTTTATGTCTATGGACGCCATGAAGTCGTCCTTCTGGAGTGTGGCAGCTGCTGACCGCACGGATTCCATCCGAAATGAGCGGATCTTTAGATATGCATTTACCATCTTTAGGTCCAAAATTGGCCTGACATCTCCATTGGGGATGATGAATAGGTTGGAGTAGAAACCCAGCCCCTGTTCCAGGACTGGCCGGAATCCGAGGCGGATCGTTTGGAATCCTCGACTCCTGGAAATGAGGAGGAGGAAACCTTAGGAAATCTAATTTGTAGCCTGTGGCCACGGAAGACCGTACCCACTCGTCGGGAATGCTGGCTTCCCAAATCTCTGAAAAGAGTCGCAGCCTTCCCCCCACCTTCGTGGGTGGGGGCGCCCCTTCATAAGGTTGGCTTGGGGGCTGGTTTTGCTGGTTTGCGAAACCACTGCCTTTTGCCTCTAACAGCCTGTCCTTGTGATTTGCTGTTGAAGCCGAAGTTTGCTTTTGCAGGAGGCCGTCGATACTGCTTGGCATTAGAGGGCCCCTGCCCAGGGGAATACTGTCGTTTAAACGCAGGCCCCTGAACCTTCTTCTTAGTTGGCAAGAGAGTACTCTTGCCGTTTGAAATGGTCTGAATGTATTTATCTAGGTCTTCTCCGAAGAGTCGTCCTCCATGGAAGGGGAACCCTACCAGGAGCTTCTTGCATGGGGGCTCAGCCTCCCAGCTTTTTAACCATAAGAGTCTTCTCATATGGATAAGGGATAACGATAAACGTGACGCTTGCTGGATAGAATCCTTGATTGCGTCTACCGTAAAACATATGGCCTTAGGGACATCCGAAAATTCTTCTGCCTGCTGGGCAGGAATAAGTTTAAGCATCTGCTTAAATTGATCCGATAATGCTTGAGCGACCCCAATCGCAGCCACAGCTGGCTGTACTACTGCCCTGCAGTAGTGAAGGAGTTCCTAAGTAGTGCTTCCAAGCGCTTATCAACTGGATCCTTGAACACCTGTATGTTTTCTACAGGGCATGTTAACGATTTGTTAACACATGAGATGGCTGCGTCCACTGCAGGAGTAGCCCATCTTTTGGAAAATTTTTCTTCCATAGGATATAGGACAGAGAACTTCTTAGGTGGTAAGAAGATCTTATCTGGCTTGTTCCAATCTTGGAACAAAACTCCCTCTAATAGAGGATGGATCGGAAACACAGCATTGCTTTGAGGCGCCCTCAGTGAGCCCAAAGCTGAAACCGTCGATACCTGGAGATCTGGTACTGGCAAGTTGAATGCCCTATGGACCAAGTCCGACAATCCTTGAATCCACCAGCTCTCCCTCAGGGAGACTGCCCCAGACTCCTCTGTATCCGGATTTTCGATCCCTGAACCTACTTGGTCCTTGTCCAAGAGGTCGTCCAATTCCCCTGAGGAAAGGACCTCCTCTTCTGAGGGTCCGCGCTCGGGCGACGGAGATCTATTCCGCTTACTGCCCCGCATAGCTGCGGCTATCATTTTACCCATGCTTTTCTGCATCTCTTTTAAAGAGGTGAGTAATACCTCCTCCGTGACCATCTTAGGGTTGGACTGACCCGCGTCAGCTCCAGCCCCAGATGGCCCCAAGGCTCCCTGTGGGGAAAGCAGCGGCATAGCATTGTCCGAGACCTCAGACTCTCTGGGGGAATCCCCACCTCTTGTACCCTTGTTTTTTGATGCCATGGTACAATACCGAGGTACACCTACTACTTATTGGTACCTGGGACTTATAAATAGTTAAATGCCCAAACACCTGTTTGGGGGATAAAAAATGCTTCCTCTCCCCTAGATGACACTTTTTTTTTTTTTTTTTTTTTTTCAAATCTAGGAAAGAAAAAACATTCTGTCCCCCTGAGTAGTATTGCAAGAAAAACTATGAGATGGAAAAGAAACAGCCTATTCCTAGGCTTGAAAACAGTCTTTCTGAAGACTGCAATATTCTTTCTGGCCACTGTGTGTCCTCGGCGCCCCGTGCTTGCCGTTCTGGTCTTTCCTC
Source organism: Rana temporaria (assembly GCF_905171775.1). Lineage (NCBI taxonomy): Eukaryota > Metazoa > Chordata > Amphibia > Anura > Ranidae > Rana > Rana temporaria. The sequence continues at coordinate 151,099,784 of NC_053499.1, read as the reverse complement.
CTCAGTTCCAAAGTATTGAATGAGCTATATGGAACAAACAAGGAAGGGCCGCCCCTTCCTTAAGCCACTGACCCGCCCTTCCCCCCCAGCAATCTCAAACAGGAAATGCCCCTCCCGACAGGGGGGGGGTGGGGTTGGGAGGAAGGGACCTCTCTGCTCCAGCAAACTGCAGGCCGTGAGGAGGAAGACTGAATGGAGCATCGCCTGGAGGCTTGCAGGTAAGCACAGCTCTCTGACACACACATATACTTTTATATCACAGGCCCCACTCAATGCTTTTCCAACACTACAAGGGAGGTCACATCTTATGGGGAATAATACATATAGAGCCATCCTATCTTTATGATATGTGACTAGTTTGCCAGATGCAGTGCATAACTTTAGGCATGTCCCCTGTGACCCCCCAGAAAAAACCTGCTAAGAACCAAGTTCCGCAAGTTTTTCCCCTCACTTACCTGCTCCATGCCGCAGGACTTTGCCAAGCAAGAGGCCCAATCTTCCCCCATCTCGGTGGGGATGTCTAGACCTTCAGGCCCTGGGTTCCTATGAAGGATCCACTGTCCTGGGCCCATATAGCACTCTGGCAACAGAAACATTAGGCACCCAAAGGTTTCTAAGTTCTGGGCCCAGGGTCCAGCTCTCTAAAAAGAAAAGCATTATGGGCTATACCCCAAGGGTTTGGGGTCCGGTTACTGACCACTTTAGCGCTGAGGCTTTTTTGGACAGAACCGGTTAGCTCACCTAATCCCAAGGATGTGGAGGCAAGCTAAACCATGACTAACACCTAAGACACTGGCGGAAAAACTGAGGTACTCCTCCTATGGGAGGGGGTTATATAGGGAGGGGCATTTCCTGTTTGAGATTGCCAGTGTCTACACCTGAAGGTACTCCATATAACCCATATAGTAATGAATGCCGCTCTGTGTCCCGTGATGTACGATAAAGAAAAATATTTAGGCATCAGCACCCCTTTTACTTATCTGAGCCCTCATTTTAACCAGCGCCGTGCACGTCTGCAACTCTTCTCTCCCTCCACTTTCGGGACTCACTGGCTTTGCTGGGGCACTGGGAGCCATTGGCTCCCAATGCTGTCAATCAAAGGCAGTGACAATTCCATTGCACAGAGAAGGCAAGTATAGACAAGTTTGTTATTTCAAAAATAAAAACATATGTAAGTTTACAATCTCTTTAACCACTTAAGCCCCGGAAGAAATTTACCCCCTTCCTGACCAGAGCATTTTTTTGCAATTCTGCGCTGCGTCGCTTTAACTGACAATTGGGCGGTCGTGCGACGCTGTACCCAAACAAAATTGACGTTCTTTTTTTTCCCACAAATAGAGCTTACAATGCCTTCAGCCAATAACCTTTTATTTCTCCCATGAATTCATCCCTCGCAGTTATTATCTATTGTTCCACCAGACCCTCCCTATTAATTATGAGCTCCCAGGAGCAGGGCCCTCCTAACCCTCTTGTATTGAATTGTATTGCTACTGTATGGTCTCCCTTTATATTGTAAAGCGCTGTGCAAACTGTTGGCGCTATATAAATATTGAATAATCATAATATTAGAAATAATAATAATAATATTAAATATAATAATATTTAATTTTATATATATATATATATATTATTATTATTATTATTATACAGGATTTATATAGCGCCAACAGTTTACGCAGCGCTTTACAACATAAGGGAAGACATTATAGTTATAGTACAATTTAATACAGGAATGATCAGAGGACCCTGCTCGTTAGAGCTTACAATCTAGAAGGGAGGGTGAAGTGGAACAGAGGGTAGTAGATGTGGGGGGTGATCAGGTGGGCAAAGTTAAGATACAGTTGTTAGATGTGGGTAGGATAGGCTTCTCTGAAGAGGAGGGTTTTCAGGGATCCTCGAAAAGCTGAAAGAGAAGGAGATAGACGGATAGTTTCGGGTAAGGAGTTCCATAGGCTTGGAGAGGCTCTGGAAAAGTCCTGTAGACGAGCATGGGAAGAGGTGATGAGAGAGCTAGAGAGCAGGAGGTCTTGAGAAGAACGAAGAGAGCGATTAGGTTGGTATTTGGAGACAAGGTCAGTGATGTAGCAGGGGGCAGAATTGTGGATGGCTTTGTAGGTTGTAGTTAGTATTTTGAATTTAATTCGTTGGGTGAGCGGAAGCCAGTGGAGGGATTGACAGAGGGGAGTAGCAGAGACAGAGCGGTTGGTAAGGTGGATAAGTCTGGCTGCAGCATTCATGATAGATTGAAGGGGGGTTAGAGTATGGAGCGGTAAGCCAATGAGAAGGGAATTGCAGTAATCAAGAGCTGTATATATATATATATATATATATATATATATATATATATATATATATTAGAGCTGTATATTATAGGCCCTTCAAGAATATACATTTTTACTATATATAAAATATTAAACTCTTTAGGGGAAAAAAAGCCAACCTATTGGATTTCCGAACTGCCTCCAGCTCGGCCTCCAGCATCTTGTTGTCGGACACAAATTCATTTTTCTGGAGCAGAAGAGTCTTTTTGTGGGTCTGCAGATCTCTGATCTTGTCCATCATCTCACGCGCTTCTCTCTCACTAGCGTTCCGCTGCTGCTGCAGTTGGCTGCCGGAAACAAGCACATCAAACGCCAACATTTTTATTTGTGAAACAGACACAAATGCTCATTACCCTCCGAGCGGTTCAATTTTGTGCGACATTGACTTGGAGCTCGAGAGAAAAACATGACACGGAGTCATACTTTATTAAAAGAGAGTCGCACGTTAGCCTCTGTGCCAGTCAAAACAAGATAAAAAAAATAAATAAAATAAAAAAATGGTAAAAATAATAAAAAATAAATAAATAAATTAACCACTTCAATACAGGGCTTTAAACCCCACCTCCATACCGGGCCTATTCTGGTACTTCTCTCCTACATGTACAAACCACCATGCTTTTGCTAAAAAATTACTCAGAACCCCCAAACATTATATATGTTTTTTTAGCAGACACCCTAGGGAATAAAATGTAACTTTTTATCTTGCACGGTATTTGCGCAATAATTTTTCAAACGCCTTTTTTTTGTAAAAAAAATGGTTTCATGAATTAAAAAATAACAAAACAGTAATAAAGTTAGCCCAATTTTTTTGTAAAATATGAAAGATGATGTTACGCTGAGTAAATAGATACCCAACACGTCATGCTTTAAAATTGCGCACACTCATGGAATGGCGCCAAACTTCGTTACCTAAAAATCTCCATAGGCGACGCTTTAACATTTTTACAGGTTACCAGTTTAGAGTTACAGAGGAGGTCTAGTGCTAGAATTGTTGCACGCGGCGTCACCTCACATGTGGTTTGAACGATGTTTACATACGTGGGCGGGACTTACGTGTGCGTTCGCTTCTGAGCGCGAGCTACCGGGGACAGGGGCGTTTTAAGTTTTTTTTATTTTTTATTTTACTTATTTATTTATTTTTTACACTTTAAAAAAAAAAAAAAAATTTGATTGCTTTTATTCCTATTACAAGGAATGTAAACATCCCTTGAAATGGGAATAGTGTGTGACAGGTCCTCTTTAAAGGAGAGATGCAGAGTCAATAAGACCTCACATCTCTCCTTCAGGCTGGAAAGAATGAGATCGTGAAAAAAAAACCCCACAGATCTCATTCTTACTAGCCACAATTGCGGTTTGTTTACTTACGGGTACCTGGGCGTGACGTCATCACATCGCGCCCGAGCCTCCGACGGTCATAGAGATGACTGGTGACCATCTGGTCACCAGTCATCTCTATGCTGCACATCCGGCGGATGGCGATCATCTCTCCGGGCCCCCTATAGGACGGGAGAGCCCGGAAAAGCACCAGATGGCGGCGGGAGGAGTGGGGGATGTCCCCTCCCGCCGCCTATAAGAACGATCAAGAGGTGGAACCGGCGCTATGATCGTTCTTACGGTGCGCAGGATCGCCGCCGGAAGAAAATGATATCTGAATGATGCCTCTAGGTGCAGGCATCATTCAGATATCCCCGCACAAAGTACAGGACGTCATATGACGTCCACCCGGGATAACAGATCCCCTTTTTGGACGTCATATGACGGCGTGCGGTTTTAAAGTGGTTAAAAAATTAAATTAAAAAAATAAAATAAAAATAAAGATCTTAAAATGGAACCATGGGTAAAATAAAAAGGCCAGGGGACACCTCGGCAAACCTCTGAAAAGCTCGGAAACTGAGTATTTCCATGTCTTACCATGCATTTCCGCACGGCTCCGGCGCCCCCCCCACCTCAGGCCAAACGCGGTACTGCACACGGCTTTGGCTTGAATCCTGCTCGTTTTGCGAGACAACACTCACAAACCGAGTTAGGATTTTTTTCAAATACAGCGCTCGTATTGCGAAACGCTTGTTAACCGCGTTACTCGCAATCCGAGGTTCCACTGTATAGTAATGTAACAATTCCTATGCTAATGCAGTATTGATTGGTTGATTAAAAAAAAAAAATATATATATATTTCGTAATTTTTATTGCGGTCGATACAAAAATTTAAAAATGTTCTTTTCCTCTTTGAGACAACAATCATTATTTTCAGAGATTCCCCCCCTTTTTGCAGCTCAAACATTACCCTTCTAATAAATTCTGACCTTTAACCCCGGTTATGGAACCATTTTTCCCCTCAGGGGGGGGGCTATAAAGCTTTTAAATGTTGATGAAGACATTAGTACTCATTACCTGGGGCGGAGGGAGCGATTACCTTTTTAATTCGTTCACCATGGCAACGTGCTCCTCTGCTGCAACTCTGCCATCCACATCTGCTTTCAACTCGTTGCACTTGGAGCGTAGAAGTTCATGCTGCTTCTGTAATTCTAAGAGCGCCCCTTCGCTGCCGCGATTCGCAGCTTCCAGAGTCATTAGCTGCTTCGTTAATTGGGAGACTGCAGGCAAGCCAAAGAGTAATATTAAATCTATGGCAGACCCGGGGGTTGTGCATGACAAGGTCACTTTTCTGCCCAATTTCCTGTTCTGCCTTGGAAATCAATAAGCTGCCACCCAGGATGCAAATATCGCATTTTAAGTATTCTGCTACGTAGCCGGCGTGAGTCAAAGATGGATGGGGGCTATTAATGTACCCCTCAGAGCATTCACACGCTATCTGTGTAATAATATGTTACATGCTCAGCAACGCCGGGCCGCAATCTTTCTTCCTGCATTATGTTAATAAGTTTTAAAGTGAAGCTGAGCAACCCTCACTTTTAAAGTGAACTTGTACTTAACCACTTAACCCCCGGACCATATTGCTGGTCAAAGACCAGAGCACTTTTTGCGATTAAGCACTGCGTCGTTTTAACTGACAATTGCGCGGTCGTGCGACGTGGCTCCGAAACAAAATTGGCGTCCTTTTTTCCCCACAAATAGAGCTTTCTTTTGGTGGTATTTGATCACCTCTGCGGTTTTTAGTTTTTGGGCTATAAACAAAAATAGAGCGACAATTTTGAAAAAAAAATAATATTTTTTACTTTTTGCTATAATAAATATCCCCCAAAAATATATATAAAAAAATAGGATTTTTGTACTCATCGTAAAATTTCTCTGAGTTCATAGACGGACACAGCATTCATTGACATTAGGGTTATGCTTCTTCCTACCAGGAGAGTAAGAAGCATAACCCTAAGGTCAATGAAGGCTGTGTCCGTCTATGAACAAAAGAGAAAAAAAAAATTTTTCCTCAGTTTAGGCCGATACATATTCTTCTACATATTTTTCGTAAAAAAACAAAAAAAAAAAACGCAATAAGCGTTTATTGATTAGTTTGTGCAAAAGTTATAGCGTTTACAAAATAGGGGGTATTTTATGGCATTTTTACTAGTAATGGCGGCGATCAGCGATTTTTTTTCGGTACTGCGACATTATGGCGGACACTTTTCTCCTCCCCCTGCCCCACTCCTCCTCAACCACACAGACCCCCAACCATCTCCCATATTGGATCATCTAGAGGTCAACTTTAAACCAATCAAAATAATTTAAGTTACCACTTGGGATTTAAAAGGCTTCTTATACATCACTTTCTATATAATAAACATGGAAGGATCTTATAACAGACACGGGAGGAGCTTATAACCGACACGGGAGGGGCTTAAAACAGACACGGGAGGGGCTTAAAACAGACACGGGAGGGGCTTAAAACAGACACGGGAGGGGCTTAAAACAGACACGGGAGGGGCTTAAAACAGACACGGGAGGGGCTTAAAACAGACACGGGAGGGGCTTTAAACAGACACGGGAGGGGCTTTAAACAGACACGGGAGGGGCTTTAAACAGACACGGGAGGGGCTTTAAACAGACACGAGAGGGGCTTAAAACAGACACGGGAGGGGCTTAAAACAGACACGGGAGGGGCTTTAAACAGACACGGGAGGGGCTTTAAACAGACACGGGAGGGGCTTTAAACAGACACGGGAGGGGCTTTAAACAGACACGGGAGGGGCTTTAAACAGACACGGGAGGGGCTTTAAACAGACACGGGAGGGGCTTTAAACAGACACGGGAGGGGCTTTAAACAGACACGGGAGGGGCTTAAAACAGACACGGGAGGGGCTTTAAACAGACACGGGAGGGGCTTAAAACAGACACGGGAGGGGCTTAAAACAGACACGGGAGGGGCTTAAAACAGACACGGGAGGGGCTTAAAACAGACACGGGAGGGGCTTAAAACAGACACGGGAGGGGCTTAAAACAGACACGGGAGGGGCTTAAAACAGACACGGGAGGGGCTTAAAACAGACACGGGAGGAGCTTAAAACAGAGACGGGAGGAGCTTAAAACAGAGACGGGAGGAGCTTAAAACAGAGACGGGAGGAGCTTAGAACAGACACGGGAGGGGCTTAGAACAGACACGGGAGGGGCTTAGAATAGACACGGGAGGGGCTTAGAATAGACACGAGAGGGGCTTAGAATAGACACGAGAGGGGCTTAGAATAGACACGAGAGGGGCTTAGAATAGACACGGGAGGAGCTTAAAATAGACACGGGAGGGGCTTAGAATAGACACGGGAGGGGCTTAGAATAGGCATGGGAGGGGCTTAGAATAGACATGGGAGGGGCTTAGAATAGAGGTAAATGTGGGCGGTGCAAAGATGACCTCACCTTCCTGCAGGTGCTTTCCGTGACCCTCTCGGCTCTTCATCTCGTGGACCTCCAGCTTTCCCACCAGGACCGTGTTCTCCTCCGAGAGAAGTTTATTCTGACTCTGCAGCATCTCCCTGCCAGGACAAATCATAAGAACGTGATCTGAGCACCTCACAGAGAAAAATATGAGACAACTACAATCCAATCCTGACTGCATGCATGGAACTATAAAACCCTCCAGCAGCTGAGGAAGACAGAGCTGGTCTTGTTCACTGGCAGAGACATTGTTGCACACCTTCAAAAAATAATTTTAGGCCTGAAGATTGGGTAAAACCTCCAAACATTACAGATTTTCTGAAAGCGCTCCCATGATACAGTATTTGGTTAGAAGTTTATTCAGCTCAAATTTGTAGTAGAAAATACATGAAAGTTCATTTTAGGGAGCGTTACGGTATCTCACGTATGCGTCTTATTTTTGCCAAATCTCTAATCTGAAAACTAAAATTTCACCTCCCACAATCCATGCATTTCTATTGCAACATGCTGTTAGGGGACAAACAGGACCTATGGGTACAGTCGCCCCCCCCTATGTCAGATACATAGGCATTGTATGTGCCTTGCTGTGTACAGAGATTATAGTCCTCACTATTGAATGTTTAATACGGATATGTGATTGCCATTTAGTTATTGATAACATTCCTATAAGACAGGGCTCGACAAATCCCGGTCGCCAGGGCGACTAGAAATAGCCTCCTGGCGACTTGGCTTGGAAGTCCCCAGCTCTTCCTTGTGTGAGCTGGCGCCATCTGGTGGTGGCCGTTGGTATTACAAGTTAAGCATTACAAGTTAAACAGCAATTCTAATGTCATTTTTCACTATTTTCAGTGCCATCTTCTTCCCTCGAATTAGAACCCCCAAACATTATATATATTTTTTATCCTAACACCCTAGAGAATAAAATGGCGATTGTTGCAATACTTTGTCACGCCATATTTGCGAAGCGGTCTTACAAGCGCACTTTTTTGGGAAAAAAATTACACTTTTTTAAATTAAAAAAATAAGACAACAGTAAAGTTATCCCCATTTTTTTTTTAATATTATGAAAGATAATATTACGCCGAGTAAATTTATACCCAACATGTCACGCTTCAAAATTGCGCCCGCTCGTGGAATGCCGACAAACTTTTACCCTTTAAAATCTCCATAGGCGACAATTAAAAAATTCTACAGGTTGCATGTTTTGAGTCACAGAGGAGGTCTAGGGCTAGAATTATTGCTCTCGCTCTACCAATCGCGGCGATACCTCACGTGTGGTTTGAACACCGTTTACATATGCGGGCGATGCTCGCGTATGTGTTCGCTTCTGCGCGCAAGCTCGTCGGGACGGGGTGCGTTTTCTGGCTCCTAACTTTTTTAGCTGGCTCCTAGATTCCAAGCAAATATGTCAACCCTGCTATAAGAAATACCATTCTGAACTGTAAACTTGAGTCGACTTCCCAATCATTTCCATTTCACCAAGTAAACAAGGTTTATTGGTTTAATCAATTCTGGTCTACCCATTTCCTTGTCATTGTTACTAAGAAGGGAAAATGTATGAACCCAGAGTGTCAGAGGTGGCAGAGGACTTACAGGGTCAGGGCAAGCAGAGGGGTACAGATTTAGTGTGGAGTGTCGTGCTCGCCCCCTCCCTTGGAGTACAGGAGAGTCAGGACGCTCTCTATGTTGCAGATAGAGAAAGGAGCTGTGTGTTGGTGGGCGTCCTGACTCTCCTGCTCACCCCCTCAAAGGAGGGGGGCGAGCACGACACTCCACACCAGGAAGAAAGCCTTGCATTACTGTGTGGAGTTACAGACAGAACAGGAAGTGAGGATTTCTCAGAAGAAATAAGGACATTTAAAAGCAAAATGGAAGGATGAGGTAAGTGAAGGAGGACTGCACTAAGGGAAAGGAAGCCATTTAGGATTTTTTTTTTTTTACCTTTACAACCCCTTTGTCTTCCCCTCCGTCCTGCAGATGGCAGGACGTAGCAAGCGTTGGATGCGCAGTTCGTTCCCTACCCGCGCATGCACAGTCTGCTCAGCCCCAAATGAATCTCAGATTTATAACTTAATCTTGTAAAAAACAAACATTTACCATTCCTTGGCATTTACGGGTCTTTCTTGCTCTAACACCTGGTGTAAGGTCTCATTCTCCTCAATCACCTGCTTCAGACGGCGCTTAAAATTTTTCATTTCCTCCTGAACAAAAGAAAATGGAAGAGACTCACTTACAACGACAAAAAAAAAAGAACTTTTATTGGACAATACTCAACATGGGACTGATGTGAATGCACAAAATATGTAAAGTGCTGGGTAAATTGGCGGCGCTATATAAAAGTACCTGTAATAAATAAAATAAATGTTTATCCACCTTCCTACCACCATACTGTAAGGAAAGTATATTTCTGGAGTGATGTTTATAAAGCAATGAATAGCCATCGATTTCACAAGGCTGTGAACGGAGTCACCATGGGACGGCTCGACTCACAGACACAGTGTACAGAGCCGATCCGAGCAACTCTGTACCATGTAATCACTGTACCAATCACAAAATGTGAAACATTTGGAAGCCTGCCATTTTCTCTTACAATGGAGGAGAAATAAATGGATAGATTATTAGCTCCAGAGCAAAAGAAGCTGCAGATTCAAGTGGGTGGTGGGTTGGTTGGGTGGGTAGGAGTGCGTGTTGATTGTGGAATCTTTTTTTTAACCCCTTCCTCCCCTGTATATCTGATCCCCATCCTGTCTATTGACTTGTATATTAACCCCTTCAACTCCATCCTCCCACTGCATGTGAACAGTGCAATTAACCCCTTCACCTTGTCCTCACTTTATGTATGACCTATGATGCTGCTGTATCTACGGAACGATTACCAAGCTCCATGTGTTAACACCCCCCCAGGGGTCATTTATACTGTCCTGGCATTTTATTTGATAGGTTTTAGAAAGGGAAACTGGTTTGGTCGAGAGAGAGCGAGAACGAGAGAGAGAGCAAGCGAGTGCGCACACGAGAGAGCGCTACAGAGAGAGAGCGCGCACACGAGAGAGTGGAGAGAAGGAGAGAGCGAGAGAGACAGAGAGAGAGAGTGTGTGTGTGTGTGTGTGTGTGTGTGTGAGTGAGCGAGGAGCGAAAGAGAGCGTGGATTAACAAGACCATGTCTGCAGCTCCAGCCATGTTCTTGTTTTTTGCAGCTGCCGATTGGCTGTTTTATTAAAGTGATCTGAGCAGTTTTGCAGGCAACCAATCATATTTCCAACACTGTGAAGAGACTGCCCCCCTCCTGCTACCACCTGTAGCGTTTCTGGGGCTCTCGGTAAGTGACTGGGGTGGCTTTACACAGAGGAGGTGGAAGAACATCCATTTCCTGATCACTTTTGTGAGGATAAAATTCGGAATCAATGGGGATTTTGTCACTGGTATAGCGGTGGTTTCTAGCAGTCTCATGTAATATGTTCACAGTCTCAAAGTCTCTTGTATCATACAGTCTCTGACCATCGCCCGTCTCAGGTCTGCAGCCTCTGACCATCGCCCGTCTCAGGTCTGCAGCCTCTGACCATCTCTTGTTTCCTGTCTGCAGCCTCTGATCACCTCTTGTTTCCTGTCTGCAGCCTCTGACCATCTCTTGTATCCTGTCTGCAGCCTCTGACCATCGCCCGTCTCATGTCTGCAGCCTCTGACCATCGCCCGTCTCATGCCTGCAGCCTCTGACCATCGCCCGTCTCATGCCTGCAGCCTCTGACCATCGCCCGTCTCATGCCTGCAGCCTCTGACCATCGCCCGTCTCATGCCTGCAGCCTCTGACCATCGCCCGTCTCATGCCTGCAGCCTCTGACCATCGCCCGTCTCATGCCTGCAGCCTCTGACCATCGCCCGTCTCATGCCTGCAGCCTCTGACCATCGCCCGTCTCATGCCTGCAGCCTCTGACCATCGCCCGTCTCATGTCTGCAGCCTCTGACCATCGCCCGTCTCATGTCTGCAGCCTCTGACCATCGCCCGTCTCATGTCTGCAGCCTCTGACCATCGCCCGTCTCATGTCTGCAGCCTCTGACCATCGCCCGTCTCATGTCTGCAGCCTCTGACCATCGCCCGTCTCATGTCTGCAGCCTCTGACCATCGCCCGTCTCATGTCTGCAGCCTCTGACCATCGCCCGTCTCATGTCTGCAGCCTCTGACCATCGCCCGTCTCATGTCTGCAGCCTCTGACCATCGCCCGTCTCATGTCTGCAGCCTCTGACCATCGCCCGTCTCATGTCTGCAGCCTCTGACCATCTCTTGTACCATGTCTGCAGTCTCTGACCATCTCTTGCATCATGTCTGTAGTCTCTGACCATCTCTTGTATCATGAGGGCAGCACAGTGGTGTAGTGAGTAGCACTTTCGCCTAGTAGCAAAAGGGTCGCTGGTTCGAATCCCGACCACGACACCATCTGCCTGGAGTTTGCATGTTCTCCTTGTGTCTGCGTGGGTTTCCTCCGGGTACTCCGGTTTCCTCCCACACGCCAAAGACATGCTGGTAGGTTAATTGGATCCTGTCCAAATTGGCCCAGTATATATGTATATATGACTGTGTGTCCCAAACGTGTCAATATCCTACGGGGTAAAATGACCGCACCAGCCAAGTAGACCCTGGCTGGAAAAAGCGCCCAGAGGCTATTCAGTTCGCATGTGTAGCGCTATACAAGTCACTCGTTCATTCATTTCTGCAGTCTCTGACCATCTCTTGTATCATGTCTGCAGCCTCTGACCATCTCTTGTATCATGTCTGCAGCCTCTGACCATCTCTTGTATCATGTCTGCAGCCTCTGACCATCTCTTGTATCATGTCTGCAGTCTCTGACCATCTCTTGTATCATGTCTGCAGTCTCTGACCATCTCTTGTATCATGTCTGCAGTCTCTGACCATCTCTTGTATCATGTCTGCAGTCTCTGACCATCTCTTGTATCATGTCTGCAGTCTCTGACCATCTCTTGTATCATGTCTGCAGTCTCTGACCCTGCTGTGTGTCTGCGGTCACCGATACTGAATTTTATGCATGGCCCTTTGGTAATGTTGGGGGGCATACTTGAGGTCTTACTAAGAAATCTGATCTTTCCCAGACCTGAACATCCAAGCATCATACTGTATGAGCCAAAACAAAAATTCTCATACAAAACAATGGATAAAAAAAAAAAAACAGAAGATCCAGCTTTGTACAGTAAGACACAGCAGCCAATCATCTGATATCTTCCTACTGCCGCTAAAGGAACCCAGTTCTGTCTATGTCTCTCCCTAGGCTCTTACACATTAACCATTAAAAAGGAGAAAAATAGAAATGTTTCAAAAAAGATGATAAAACAAAACATTTGAAAGAGAGAACATCAGTGGAGCCAGCTGAGCACATCAGTCATGACAGATTTAGGTCAGCGACATACAAAGTAAAGAGTTTTCTAAATATTTTTCTAATAGGGAACTGAGCTCATCTCAGATCAGACAATCAGACAATTTCCTCCAGTCTGGTAAAACCTCCCCAAAAAACAAAACCGAGAAAATAAACCTTTGTTACAACTGAAAAAAGGAGAATTTTTTTTTAAATTAAAAGTTGTTGAAAGTACTGAAGGCAAAAAGTTGTCACTTGTCCCTTTGCATTCACACCTGAGCGTTTTGTCGCCTGAAGCGCGACGCTCAAATACGCTAGAGGGGAAAAAATACATTATTCCCTATGGACATGGTTCACATCTGCACGCCGATACGCCTGGCGCCGAACGCCTGAAGCTCAAACAAGTTCCGGACCCTTTTTTGTCGCGCGTATCGGTCGGTTTGGGCGTATTTGAGCGTTTCCATTTCCCATAGAAAGTAATGGAAACGCTCGATTCAAGCGACTAGCGCGACAACGAGCGTTTGCTATGGGCGTTTCGCCGCTTTATTCAATAGAACTTTTCACCCAGGCAGAAGATTAAAAAATTCTACCAACATAGCAACAAGTCATGAAAAGATGATCATTTTTCCTATTGGCTAAAATAAAAAACGTTGAAGTACAAAAACGTCGGACAACGCTGTATGCAAACGCGCAAATAAGCATGAACTGCTACAACTAGCGACAGATTGTTGGCGAAATCAAAAATGAGTGCATGCTGCAGTTTTATTTTGTTTGGTTTGTTTTTACAGTCCCCCCTGTAATATTTTTAAGCAGTTGTGGGCACTACACATGCCCAAAAAAAACTGCATTGAAGTACAGCGGTGTGAGAAGTTTGTCCTATCCCAATGCCCCGTGTCAGCTCCCCCCTTGCGCTACCCGGCAATTCATAGCCGCATGGAGTTGTTGCATAAATCCAGCAGCTATAATAATAGTTGAAGGGGTTAAACCGGGATGATGCCTGCAGCTACAGTCGATATCCCGGTATTTTTCATTTCAGCCAGCGATTCCCTAAAATGTAAAAGTCATCCTAGCGGCTGATTAGCTGCTGGATGGCTATTACAGGCGGTGAAAGAGGTTCACGGCCCCCCCACCGCAACCCACACCCTCCCGACGCCTTCCACAGCTATCTCCGATTGTCCCGTCCGACCGGGAGACCGGAGTGTTCAGCCAGCGGTTGTACTAGCACAAGTGTTCAGAGACCTGTATAGGTCGCTTCCGGTTTCAGTGTTTTGCTTACAAACTTTTTCTAGCTTCAGACAGATCTTGGTCTGATCTGATGCTGTTAAAGGGGTTGTAAAGCTTCAATTTTTTTATTTATTTTTTTAAATAACAAACATGACATGCTTACCTCCACTGTGCAATTCGTTTTGCACAGAGTGGCCCCCGATCCACATCTCATGGGGTCCCTCGGCGTCTGTCTCCGCTCCTCCCCGCTTCTGGTAACCCCCTCTGGGAAGCGCTCTCCCAAGGGGGTTACCTTGTGGGTGCGCTCCCGAGTCCTGTATCCGGTGTCCATAGCCGCCGGATACAGGACTTAGCCTCGCCCCCCACATCATTGGAGTTGATTGACAGCAGCGCGATCCAATGACAGCTATGCTATCAATCTATCCAACGAAGAGCCGAGAAGACCGGGCCAAGATCAATCGCGTTCTTGACGCTGGACATTTTCGAGGGCTCAGGTAAGTAAATAAACCGGGGGGTTGGGGCCTGTAATCATTGGATGTTTTTTCACCTTAATGCAGGTTTACAACCCCTTTAAGGTCAAAGGAGACATCTGGGGTCTATTGACCCCAGATGTCTCAGTAAAGAGGACCTTTCACTGCTGATTGTTATCACAAAAGATGTTTAACACTCCTTGTGTCAACAATAGAAGCGTTAGAATTTTTTATTTTTATTATTTAAGGCCAGGGGGCCTCAGATTATGAAAAATTCACTGAGAGCTGCAAGCCATCTGCTGCAGTGGCAGAGGGACTTGTAGTTTATTCATTCTCAGAACACTGGGAATGAATGACGCTCTTGTAGGTGCATGGCTCCTCTGTACCGTATTTAAATCGTGACAGCGGGTACAGGGAGAGGATCCCCTGCCTAGCGGCACAATGGGGAATTGGGTCAGGGCTTCAGTAACAGGTTACATCCTGACTAGGGTGAACTTATCATTTAATCTCCTGATATAAAGCATTGCAACGTTCTATACAATAAAATAGGAGCTTTTTTTTTTTGCAACACATGAGCTCCTCACTGTGCGCCTTTTCCTCTCACTGCCAAGCAGGCCCGGACTCAGACTTTGAGGCGGTGGTTAATGATGGGATGTGGGGTTCCAGCACCTTGTACCTCTGAACCTCTTTACATTACACAGCACCCTGCACCTCTGGACCCCTTTACGTTACACAGCACCCTGCACTTCTGGACCCCTTTACATTACACAGCACCCTGCACCTCTGGATCCCTTTACATTACACAGCACTCTGGACCTCTTTACATTACACAGCACCCTGCACCTCTGGACCCCTTTACATTACACAGCACCCTGCACCTCTGGACCCCTTAACATTACACAGCACCCTGCACCTCTGGACCCCTTTACATTACACAGCACCTTGCACCTCTGGACCCCTTTACATTACACAGCACCCTGCACCTCTAGACCCCTTTACATTACACAGCACCCTGCACCTCTGGACCCCTTTACATTACACAGCACCCTGCACCTCTGGACCCCTTTACATTACACAGCGCCCTGCACCTCTGGACCCCTTTACATTACACAGCACCCTGCACCTCTGGACCCCTTTACATTACACAGCACCCTGCACCTCTGGACCCCTTTACATTACACAGCACCCTGCACCTCTGGACCCCTTTACATTACACAGCACCCTGCACCTCTGGACCCCTTTACATTACACAGCACCCTGCACCTCTGGACCCCTTTACATTACACAGCACCCTGCACCTCTGGACCCCTTTACATTACACAGCACCCTGCACCTCTGGACCCCTTTACATTACACAGCACCCTGCACCTCTGGACCCCTTTACATTACAAAGCACACTGCACCTCTGGACCCCTTCACATTACACAGCACCACACAGTTTGTTACACAGACACCCCCCTAACCGTTCTGGACTCCCTGCATGTTACACTGGGGGGAGATGTGACATGCAGCCCACCGGCATATGCCCGGTATGCCCTATGGCCAGTCCAGGCCTGCTGCCAAGTCACAGGCTAGCGCTGGGCCCAGGAGGACCTGGACTCAGAGGAAGTGGGTTGAATGATGTTGGCCATCATACTGAGGACATCTAGTAGCAGACATAAGTACTGCAGGGAAAATCTCTGATTTCAAGGTGAACATTGTAGCAAAAGCCATTTGTTTTTTTATATATCTTTTAAAGATCTATTCAGCTTTATCTTGTTTCTTTTGGTAGGAGTTTTGTTTTAACACACAGATAAGAGAACTTGCGTTGAGCCGATACAAAAAGAAAAAGAAGAAGAAAATGATAAATTCACTTTAAATGTGTAAAAAATCTATTTGCACTCACCTCGAAGGACAGGATCAAGTTGTCTTTTTCCTTCAGTCGGTCTTCATATGCCAGTAGCAGTGGTGACAAGTATTTCATATCCAGCTGCACAACAGAATAATATCTCACTGATCGTATTTCAGCAAATGGATTTCAGAGAACTTGATAATGGAGTGCTGATAACTCTGCTGATAATCTCACTCATGCCAACCACTACTGAATATACGATGGAACAAAAAGGATTTTTCTAGAAAAATTATAACACCACTGGGTGTCGATACACTATATTGTCAAAAGTATTGGGACGACTGCCTTTACACGCACATGGGGCCAGATTCAGAAAGAGATACGACGGTGTATCTCCTGATACGCCGTCGTATCGCTGAGTTCTGCCGGTCGTATTTATGCGACCAATTCAGAGAATCAGTTACGCATAGATATTCCTAAGATCCGCCAGGTGTAAGTGTCTTACACCGTCGGATCTTAGGCTGCAATTCCAGGCCGGCCGCTAGGTGGCGTTTTGTTTTTTTACGCGACGAATATGCAAATGAGGAGTTACGCCGATTCAGAAACGAACGACCGTCCGGCGCTTTTTTTTTTACGTTGTTTGCGTTTGGCTTTTTCCGGCGTATAGTTACCCCTGGGTCTATGAGGCGCAGTCAATGTTAAGTATGGCCGTCGTTCCCGCGCCGAGTTTTGAATTTTTTACCTCGTTTGCGAATACGGATGGACGTAATTTACGTTCACGACGAAAGCAATGACGTCCTTGCGACGTAATTTAGAGCAATGCACACTGGGAGATTTTACGGACGGCGCATGCGCCGTTCAAGTAAAACGTAAAAAAACGTGGGGTCAAGGGAAATTTAACTAAAACACGCCCCCTACATCCCCATTTGAATTAGGCGGCCTTACGCCGCAACACATACGCTACGCCGCTCTAACTAAGGGCGCAAGTTCTTTGTGAATAAAGAACTTGCGCCCAAAGTTAGAGCGGCGTAACGTATCGGAGATACGGCCGCTAGGTGGCATTTGGGCCGGACAGATACGCCAATGTATCTGAATCCGGCCCATGAACTTTAATGGCATCCCAGTCTTAGTCCGTAGGGTTCAATATTGAGTTGGCCCCAGCTTCACCTCTTCAGGGAAGGCCGTCCACAAGGTTTAGGAGTGTGTCTATGGGAATGTCTGACCATTCTTCCAGAAGAGCATGTGTGAGGTCAGGCACTGATGTGGACAAGAAGGCCTGGCTCACAGTCTAATTCATCCCAAAGATGTTCCATTGGGTTGAAATCAGGACTCTGTGCAGGCCGGTCAACTTCCTCCACCCCAAACTCGCTCATCCATGTCTTTATGGACCTTGCTTTGTGCTCTGGTGCTCAGTCAGGTTGGAACAGGAAGGGGACGTCCCCAAACTCTTCCCACAAAGTTGGGAGCATAAAATTGTCCAAAATGTCTTGGCATGCCGACACCTTAAGACAGGGGTGCTCAACCGCTGGCCCGTGGGCCACCTCCTGCTCTGGGATGGTGAGTCGGCGCCAGGGACGGACTGACAACTCATGGGGCCCCCGGGCAATAGGAGATTATGGGGCCCCCGGTCAATAGGAGATTATGGCCCCCCCCCCCCCCCCCCCGAGTATATACACACACACACACACACACACACACACAGTGAAAAAGGTACTGGAGAGGCGGGGCAGCTATAAACTTGGGATTTTTTTTTTTTAAAACACAGATTTTTACATACTGTCCCTAGTTTTATGAAGGCTGGCAACCCTGATGGGGGCCCCCTAGTGGCATGGGGCCCTCAAGCAGTGCCCGAGTGACCAAATGGTCAGTCCGCCCCTGTTCGGCGCTAGAGGAAGCGGAGCCAATGCTTCCTGTATAGCGCCGGCTCCTGTCACAGGCGGAATGATACCAAATGCAATAAAAACCTGAAAGGGGATCTATTTCCTCTCCGCACAATCCAAAACATGTAATTTTTTTATTTTGCCCAGAGTTCCACTTCAACTTACCAGCCAGGGTGGCGGAGGTCCTCTGGGTGGCAACCCGCCAATCTTCAGATTCTAAAACAAGAATAAAATAAATGAATGACTGACTGACTGACTGACTGAATGAATAAAATAAATATATAAATAAATAAAATAAAAAACACAACACCCACAACAAGAATCAGCTTTTAATTGGTATGTCAAGGGGTCAATCGCATCCTTCAAAATGCAGTTCTGTATTCATTAACACACAGAATTATTATTTTTTGGGGATTTTTATTCTTGAGTGCCTTAACCCATCATCCTTTTGCTCCCTTTTTTTTTTTGTTTTTGTTTATATTGAAAGTGTACTGTACTCTGCACTTTATGTACATATTCATATCAAATAGATTTTTCCGTTTCTACAAAAAGTGACCGGACCTCTTTCAATTCTCTGTGTTGGCGTTTGGAACATTGGCAATTGTGAATTCCCACTTGAAAATGTTCCTTTTCCTTCAAAACAGCTAAAAGCCATTAGATAAAGTCATATCAGGGGAAGTGATAAAAGAACACAATAGTAACAAAAAGCCCGGTGTATAGCTTTTTGTTTCTTCCATTCTGGCATACAAGAACAGACAGTCCTCTCCAGCCTCGCCTGTGTACTGGGAGAACAGACTGTCATTATTTGCGGCACGAAACAAAATGAACCACGGCTTTTACAGGGGAAAATAAATAAATAAAAATAAAACATTTCTTCAGATCACCCGGGGTAACAAATATTTAAATTTTTTCTCCTTTTCTTCAGCTATGACTAGTGTGTGTATATTACATATATATATATATATATATATATATATATATATATATATATATATATATATATATATATGTGTGTGTGTGTGTGTGTGTGTGTGTGTGTGTGTGTGTGTGTGTGTGTGTGTATGTATGTATGTATGTATGTATGTATGTATGTATGTATGTATGTATGTATGTGTGTGTATATATATATATAATATATATATATATATATATATATAACAAGATACGCCTGAAGCTGGGCTAGATCCGACACTGGCGTACGTCTTAATACGCCGTCGGATCTAAGGTGCATATTTAAGCTGGCCGCTAGGTGGCGCTTCCGTCGATTTCCGCGTCGAGTATGCAAATTAGCTAGATACGCCAATCCACAAACGTACGTCCGGCGCATTTTTTTTTTACGTCGTTTACGTTAGGCTTTTTCCGGCGTAAAGTTACCCCTGCTATATGAGGCGTAGCCAATGTTAAGTATGGACTTCGGGCCAGCGTCAAATTTTCCGTAAAACGTTCGCGAATAGGGCTTTGCGTAGAATTGCGTTCACGTCGAAAGCATTGGCTTGTTGCGGGTTAATTTGGAGCATGCGCACTGGGATACCCCCACGGACGGTGCATGCGCCGTTCAAAAAAAAAACGTCATTTACGTCGGGTCAAGACGTATTAACATAAAACACGCCCACAACTTAGTGATTGAATTGCGCGCCCTTACGCCGACACATTTAGACTACGCCGCCGTAACTTACGGCGCAAATTCTTTGTGGATACGGGAAATACGCTGTAAGTTACGGCGGCGTAGTGTATCTGAGATACACTACGCCGGACTTACAAATGCGCTGCGCTACGTGGATCTGGGCCATATAAAAAAAATATATAAATAATAATAAAAAAAATGTACTAAAGCTCCAATTCACAGCTCTTTGTTGCGGCGAGAAGATCAACTGGACCAGAGTAGCTAAGGGAATCTCACGGGAAGAGCGTTGTGGGATGTCATCTCACAGGAAGGATGAGGCAATATGGCGACATTGGGAGTCTGTACATGGCTATAAGGAGGTGTCATTTGAAGTTCACTGAGCTTCTGCAACCATGGGAGACAGCGGGAGAGCGAGAAGCCGTCAGTGTTTAGGAGGAGTTTTGGTGTAAATAGAAGGACCTTATGATGTGAGATATGTTTTATATGTATCCTTGTGCTTTTTTTACATATGGAAATAAAAATCTTTAAAAAAAATATATATATTAAAAAGGGAATCTACAAAGTTGACAATTTTCTTATTGAGATACACATGCGAGTGCAATCTGCTAAAGTAGTAGTCTCCAAACTGCGGTCTGGGGGCTGAAAGCGGTCCTCCGCATACCCTTATCTGGCCCTTGGGGCACTATTCCTCCCACTGACACCAACAAGAGGGCAATCATTTCTGCACTGAAACCAGCAGTGGGGCATTATTCCTCCTAATGACACCAACGATGGGGCATGAATATTCCCCTTAATACCAACGATGGGGCATTATTTACTCCCACTGATGCCAGGGCATTTTTTACTTCCACTGGCCATGGTCCGGCGCCCCTAAAGTCTGAAGCACGGTAAACTGGCCCTTGTTTGGAAAATTTGGAGACCCCTGTGCTAAAGTATAGAGATATTAATTGTATTAAACACAGCAAATGCCGTTCTCTCAGCAGCGTAGCTCCCCCCTCTCGGCAGCGCAGCTTCCCATGCTCCCCTATTTCGGCAGCGCAGCTTCCCATGCTCCCCCCTCTCAGCAGCGCAGCTTCCCCCTCTCGGCTGCGCAGCTTCCCCCCTCTCGGTAGCGCAGCTCCCCCCTCTCGGCAGCGCAGCTCCCCCTGCTCCCCACTCTCGGCTGCGCAGCTCCCCCTGCTCCCCCCTCTCGGCTGCGCAGCTCCCCCTGCTCCCCCCTCTCGGCTGCGCAGCTCCCCCCGCTCGGCTGCGCAGCTCCCCCTGCTCCTCCCTCTCAACAATAATTCAGCAGCTTAGCTTCCTTTGCTTCAAACTGTCAGCAGTGACTCAGCAGCTCAGCTCCCTACTAGAGTGACTCAGCTCTCCCTTATCCTCCCTCTCAGGAGTAACTCAACAGCACAGGCCCCCCTTATCCTCATTCTCAGCAGTAGTTTAGAAGCTCAGCTATGTAGTGACTCTGCAGCTCAGCTCTCCCTATTCTTCCTTCTTTGCAGTAATCTAGAAGCTCAGCTACCCATGCATCTCCCTCCCTCCCTCCAAGAATTGACTCAGCAATTCAGCTCCCTCTGCTCTCCCCTCTCAACATTGACTCAACAGCTCAGCTCCCCCTTCTGTTCCCTCTCACCAGTAGCTCTGCAGCTTGGCTACCTCTGCATTTCCCTCCTAAAGTGACTCAGCAGCTCAGCTCCCCTGCTGCCCTCTAGTGGGCTGTAGCTAGGCTTTTAAAGATCATAAGTGCCATTAGTAATTATAGCAAACTTTTATTTTAACAGGATTTTTATTTTTATATGAATAGATGACTGTGGTTTTCACCCGTTGGCTCTCCCTCGTTACTGTAAATAGGAGATCGCATTACCCTCAGAACAGACACTATCTGCATTATTTATCACCGAAGACTGCAACACAAATTACCTAGCGAAAGCAAGCAACACGAGTGCAAGGTGATGGAAAGGCAAGGGAGAGTCGGCTCGCTCTCCTCCAATACCGCTATTCAAATGTCACTTCACAGACCGGCTCAGCTAAAGCTATGTGATCTCAAACACTTGGCCGGCACAGGCAGACGACTGGAGCCGGCGCAGAAGTTATTGGGGCAGAAAATGGTTTTCTTCCAGTACAGTTACTTCTGAATTGGAAGTCACAGCTATAGCTGAAACAACCATTTCATTAAGCAGGGAAATTTAAAATTTCTTCCATATCACGTATATTAACCGGTTAAGACCCGGACCATTATGCAGGTTAAGGACCCTTTTTGCTATTTCGGCACTTTAACCAAAAATGTGTAGAAAAATACGTATCGGCCTAAACTGAGGAAAAAAAAAAAAAGTGTTTTATATAATTTTTGGGGGATATGTATTATTATAGCAAAAAGTAAAAAATATTGAATTTTTTTCAAAATTGTCGCTCTATTTTTGTTTATAGCGCAAAAAATAAAAACCGCAGAGGTGATCAAACACCACCTAAAGAAAGCTCTATTTGTGGGGAAAAAAAGGACGCCAATTTTGTTTAGGAGCCACGTCGCACGACCGCGCAATTGTCAGTTAAAGCGACGCAGTGCCGAATCGCAAAAAGAGGCATGGTCCTTTCGCTGCATAATGATCCAGGTCGGTGGTTCCCCTAAAAATAAACTTTTGACATTGCATTTGCTATAATAATTACAATTAGAATCGGCTGGTTTTATGTAAAAAATACCTCCGTACGACGCATCCGTCACGAGATGCCGAAAGAAGCCGAACGTCGGTGCGGCTCTATACGGCGCATGCACACCGACGTTCGGCTTCTTTCGGCATCTCGTGACGCGATGGATGCGTCGGTCGGATGCCTGTCCATCAATAAGGAACGCCCACCGCCAGCATCGTACCCGGAAGTGGCGGTGGGAAGGAATATACCAAACGCTACGTACGGAGGTATTTTTTACATAAAACCAGCCGATTCTAATTGTAATTATTATAGCAAATGCAATGTCAAAAGTTTATTTTTAGGGGAACCACCCCTTTAAGTGGTTAAAAAAAAAGAAAAAATATATATATAATAATAATAATAATAAAAAAAAAAAAAAAAACAAACACACACAGAGCCAAAAAGTACCTCTTCTTTGGTTAACGGACGATACTTGGTTTGATAGCGGCTCAGCTCAACGTTGAGACGGTGGATTGTCATCTTTAAAGCGTCATTCTCATCTACCAATTCTTGTGCCTGTTCCCGAATTGAGATCAGTTCTGCAGCATCTGCTGTGATTGAAGAAAGGAATCATTATTGAAGGAATTCTTTTATCCAAGGCTGCCTCCTGTATTTAGGTTACTTGTGTTCCTTAACGAGCCAGCTGCTATGGAACCAACAGACCCAGCAAACCTCATACTATGGCAACAGCTCCACTCTTCTCCACAGAGCCCCAGAATTGCACTTTATTACTATGTGGTGGGTGCAAGTACTTGTGTTAGGCTGGCCATGCATTATACAGTAAAACCTTGGTTTGCGAGTATAATTCGTTCCAGAAACATGCTTGTAATCCAAAGCACTTGTATATCAAAGCATTTTTTTTTTTACAGGGTATAAAAGAGAAGAGAGGCGCCTCTAAGTGTAGCAATACGTTGCTAAATGTTGTACCTTCATTAAAGGTAACCATATTGCTACACTTAGAGGCTCCTCTCTTCTTTTTTATACTCAGTTGTGACATGACGCTACTCAAGACGTCACTTGTATATCAAGGCAAAATTTATTAAAACATTTTGCTTGGTCTTGCAAAACGCTCTCAAACCAAGTTACTCTCAAACCAAGGTTTTACTGTACAATTTTCCTTTAGTTTTGACCTCATAATATGTGGTTTTGGTAAATCTAAACACTTTCAAAGTGTATGCAATCAGGCAGGCCATTGCACTCTCATCTCAAAAAGTTGGGAGGTTTGCAGACTGCAGCCTGCCGACCACCTGTGGCTCTTTGCTTGACTTTATCTGGCATTTGGGGCACTCACTATTCCTCCCACTGACACCAACTATAGGATACTATTCTTCCCACTGACACCAACGATGGGGCACAATTCCTCTTACTGACACCAAAAATAGGGCACTGTTCTTCCCACTGACACCAACGATGCGGCACTATTCTTCCCACTGACACCAACGATGTGGCACTATTCTTCCCACTGACACCAACGATGGGGCACAATTCCTCTTACTGACACCAAAAATAGGGCACTGTTCTTCCCACTGACACCAACGATGCGGCACTATTCTTCCCACTGACACCAACGATGTGGCACTATTCTTCCCACTGACACCAACGATGTGGCACTATTCTTCCCACTGACACCAACGATGTGGCACTATTCTTCCCACTGACACCAACGATGTGGCACTATTCTTCCCACTGACAACTGTGAGGCACTATTCCTCCCACTGACAGAAATAATGGACACTATTTCTCCAACTGAAACCAATGATGGAACACTATTTCTCACACCGACACTAACTATAGGACACTATTCTTCCCACTGACACCAACTATGGGGCACGATTTCTCCCACTGACGCCAACGTTGGGTCACTATTCCTCTTACCAACACAAAGGATGGGGCACTATTGTTCCCACTGACACCAAGGATGGGGCACTACTCCACCCACTGACACCAACGATGGACACTATACCTCCCACTGATACCAATGATAGGATGCCATTGCTCCCACTGACACCAACAATGGGGCACCATTCTTCCCACTGACACCTATGATGGGGCAAAATTCACATGGCTTTTTTTTTATTTTTATCTATATCACTAGTTGACCAAATATTGTTTTAAGTTTAATTTTAAACAAATCACGTTAATTCTACCCAATGGATATATATATATATATATATATATATATATATTTTTTTTTTAATGGCTTATAGAACATCGGCAGATAAAACCAAATTCACCCGGAGATATATAAATTCTATAGTTACCTCCAATTTGGGATTTCTTGCAGGCTTCTTCCAGCGCCTTCTTCTCATTCTTTAGAGTCTTTATCTTCAGTCTCCAGGCCTTTATCTGCTCCTTCATTTCCTCCACTTGAACATTCAGCTCATGATTCATGTTGATTAGCTGCTGGTTTGTGGTGTGCAGCTGCCTGATCTCCTCCCGGTTTACTTCATACGATCGGCGGCTTACAGCCTCCGATACGGCAGGGCGACCTACAGCCTCCGATACAGCAGGGCGACTATCAGCCTCCGATATGCCAGCGTGACTTACAGCCTCTGATACACCAGGGTGACTTACAGCCTCCAACATACCAGTGGAACCTGTATGATTTTAGAAAGGAGAAATGTAAAGCTCATCATCTCTAGCCAGGGTACTCCAACGAAAAGTTTAAATTGCCCACCTCAATAAACCACCTTATTAGCCCCAAACGCTTACTCAAATCTGTAGTTATGCGATACACTAGGTACCAAGTAATCTATTAAACAAAAGCAAAGAAAAAGTCCCAGCTCAACTTACTAACCAGCCTGCAACAAACCGAATTGCCCTGTCTAACAGTTCACAATAAAAACAGGGGTTGTTTGCACACATTTGCAAATACAAACTGCAGAGGCTTCGACAAGGCACCTCAGTATTATCTGCAGTCCTAACTTGGGTTTGCCTGGAGGGAGCCCACTCCTCCCTAAAGACACATGGGCACCCTAGATGGCAGCAAAGGTGTCTAGTACGCCCCCTCACCAAATAACCTACAGCACAAACAAACGGCAACTGCTCCAAACTATAACTGGCTTTAACAGCAAGGAGCACATGGAAGGGCAACGCCATTGTGCCATTTGCTGTGTGTCCAGTGCCTTTTAGGAGGAGTGGCCTCCCTCCAGGCAAACCTGCCCTCAATCTATCCATTATTTATGTGCTCTGTGACGGGAGTCATTTTGGGTGGGGGGGTTCATGGAACCCAGAATCCCTTGGAGAGGTTGAAAAACCCTTGTTTGAGCTCCCCATGCCCCTCTTAGTCTAATGCCCTGTACACACGATCGGTTAACTGAAGAAGCTGACTGATGGTCTGATGTGCGTACACACCATCAGTTAAAAAAACGATCGTGTCAGAACGCGGTGACGTAAAACACAACGACGTGCTGAAAAAAACAAAGTTCAATGCTTCCAAGCATGCGTCGACTTGATTCTGAGCATGCATGGGTTTTTAACCGATGGATGTGCCTACAAACGATCGTTTATTTTCTATCGGTTAGGTATCCATCGGTTAAATTTAAAACAAGATTGCTTTTTTTTAACCTATGGATAAATAACCGATGGGGCCTACACACGATCGGTTTGGTCTTATGAAAACGGTCCATCAAACCGTTCACCGGTTTGATCGATTGTGTGACACCCTGTGTCTATTAGGGACACAGGGTGACGGAGAAAGTAATGGACAACTACTTAATGGACACTGAGAATGAAGTTTGGATTACTTCAGATGGGACAGTAATATTTATCCACAAGATCTCCCAGGAAATATATAAAAATTATTACTGGTTTGTTTAATTCTGAACTATACATGTTAATTGAAAAAGCTGGTCACATTGGCCTCTGTTCAATGTAGGAGCCGGACAGTCTGCTACTGGGGTCTCCTGCTGTTGTCTGAAGGTGTTTGGTGTTTATACCTATGTGTATTGTACCATCTGAGCTTGAAGTCGGCAAGTCTGACCCGCAATGAAACCTCCGAGTCATCCAGGTGGCTATATAATGTAATGTATATAGTATATGTCGGTTGTTGTAGTTATGTTTCTGGTTACAGTTTGTATTGTTAGGGTAATATGATCAGATCATGATTATCGTGGTCAGTTTGCAGAGGGGAGGGTATAGCAAGGCAGGATCAGCCGGGCATTTCAGGTGATACAGGGTTCCAAATGACACCGCACAAGCACTGTGCAACATGCTTTAAGGGAACATGATCTTTTTTTTATTTTTTGGGGTTAAACACTTTAACCACCTGGGGCCCATTTAAAAAAATAAAGTGTGGTTTAATACTGCTTTAAGAGCTTTAAATTCCCCAAACTGGAGATGAAAATTGCTTTCCAGGTAGGTTGTAAATGCCTGGTGGACATAAGGAGGTTATACTAGGTAAAGTCCACGTGAATAAGGCCCAAGACAAACAGAGTACCTGATCTGACCACTTCAGTCACTTGAGATCTTCTGGTTGTTGGAACCGGCCCAGGTATTGTAGATTCTGCAACAGGATCAACTCTGGAGTCTGCATAAAACAAAAATGAAGGTTCATCAGTTCTGTCTATTCGAGACTTCTAGAAATTGCATGCAAAAACGATAAGATGGGCACAGGCATTACACGGTATATGGATTGTATCCTATGGACCTGACATTGCCTTGCCCAAAGTAATCGCAGTGCTGAAGTGTAAGGACCTGGTAATGACTGCAAGTACCTGCATTCGTTTTCAGACTGATCCTTGCATCTCTATAGAGCCCCCTGGACCCCATGTCTGGGCTGTGCCTCATATCATCATCACACACACACACACACACACACACATATATATATATATATATTACACACACACACACACACACACACACACACACACACACATATATATATATATGTATTTACACACACACAGTGGAACCTCGGATTACGAGCATAATCTGTTCTCGTAATCCAAAGCACTCGCATATCAAAGTTTCCCCATAGAAGTCAATGGAAACTAAAATAATTTGTTCCGCATTAACTTCAATGGCATGCAATACCGCATGTGGCCAGATGTGGGTGGGGGGTTGCCGGAAAGCCTTGGAAATGATCGGGGGACAGCTCGGCTGACCTCGGGAACTGAGTATTTCTGAATGGCTCCGATTGGCCCTGCACGGCTCTGGCGCTCCCCCACCTCAGGCCAAATGCGGTACTGCACACCCCATTAGCTTGAATTCTGCTCGTTTTGCGAGACTAAACTGTCAAACCGAGTCAGAATAAAGAAATAAAAAAAAAAAAACTCATCTTTCTAAATGCACGTTAACTGCATTACTCATAAACCAAGGTTCGAATACATACATACATACATATATATAATATATTTTTTTAAATCTTTTTTAATTAGACAAGATTCTTACAAAGCGATAAAGTCTCTCCCAACTATGGGACGTCAAAATGAAGTATTTGTATAACGTAACTGTGTTTGAGAACTAAAAATAATGCAGCCAGTACAGACTGAAAGATTCAGAAGATTTAGAACTAGGAGGTCAAGAGAGGAGTCCAATCATAAATCAGTGTGTTATTTGTTTTGTCCTGTCCGGGGCGGTGCAATTAGTCTGGTAGATAGAAATTTCCATGACAGAATAATGGCAATGTACGCCAAAGAACCTATAAAATGCGTGATCTCATTCCTGCTAATGTGCACTACAACGCCGACTGATCATTTTATCTATGATCAATGTTTGTTTTAAAGTAGTTGTAAAGGCAGATTTTTTTTTTATCTTAATGCATTCTATGCAATAAGATAAAAAAACCTTCTGTGTGTAGCAGCCTCCCCAGCACCCCCCTAATCACTTACCTGAGCCCCATCTCTCTCCAGCAGCCATGGCCACGAGTGTCTTAGCCGTCTGGGACTCTCCTCCTGATTGGCTGAGACACAGCAGCAGCGCCATTGGCTCCAAAGTCAGTTAGTCAATCAGAAGAGAGAGGGGGCGGGGCTTGGTTAGGAGCTTTGGACTCAGCTCGGGTTCCCCCATAGTAACCTCCTTGCTGTGGGGGCACTCGACAGAAGGGAGGGGCTAGGAGCAGTGAAAAGGGACCCAAAAAGAGGAGGATCCGGGTTGCTCTGTGCAAAAGCAACTACACAGAGCAGGTATGTATAACAGGTTTGTTATTATTTACTGGAGGGGCTGTGCGCAGTCATGTTGGAACAAGAAGGGGACATCCTCAAACTGTTATCACAAAGTTGGGAGCATTAAATTGTCCAAAATGTCTTGGTATACTGACGTCTTAAAGCGGAGGTACAGCCACATTTTATTTATTTTTTAAAGCCAGCAGCTACAAATACTGCAGCTGCTGACTTAAAAAAAAAAAGAAGAAAAAAAAAAAAAAAAAAAAAAAAAAAAAAGAAGAAGAACTTACCTGTCCAGCGCGCCCGCGATGTCGGCAGACGAGGCTGAGCAATCGCTCGGTCCTCGGATGCTGCTGCCGCCATCGTCGGTGAGGAAATCAGGAAGTGAAGCCTTGCGGCTTCACTGCCCGGTTCCCTACTGCGCATGCGCAAGTAGCATGGCGTCACTGGTCCCTGCTCTCTCCTGGGAACAGTGGGGGGGAAGTGGCATAGACTCCAATGGGAGTCTATTCCTGGAAGTGGGTGCAAATACCTGTCTTAGACAGGTATCTGCAACCCCCTCCCCCCCTGAAAGGTGCCAAATGTGTCACCGGAGGGGGTTCCGAAAAGCAGAAGTTCCACTTTTGAGTTGAACTCTGCTTTAAGAGTTCCCTTTACTGGAACTATGGGGCCAAGCCCAACCCCTAAAAAAAACAACCCTGCATCATAATCCCCCCTCCACCAAATGTTTTGGACCAGTGAACAAAGACAAGGATGAGCTCTGCGCCCTGAGCCCACCCTTTTTTTGAAGCCAATTGGAGCCTCAGGCTACAAATCTTGTTTGTTCTTTTCAAAATTGTTGGTCTTTTTTGTTCATAGCGCAAAAAATAAAAACTGCAGGAGGTGAGCAAATACCACCAAAGGAAAGCTTGATTTACCGTATTTTTCGGCGCATACCGCGCACTTTTTTGCCCTGAAAATCAGGGCAAAATCGTGGGTGCGCGATATACGCCGATACCCGCGCAGAGTTTGAACCACTGGGCCGGCATATACCGAGCGCAGTACACTTGGGTATAGCTGGGCAGGCTCGGCTCCTCTCGCGGTCACGTCCTGTACGCGAGAGGAGCCGAGCCTGCCCGACTATATCCGAGTGTACTGCGCTCGGTATATGCCGGCGCAGTGGTTCAAACTCGGCGCGGGAAGGACACCACGATGGCCGCAGGACACCGTACCCGACGAGGAGGACACCACTGAAGCCGCAGACGGACGCCGCACCAGACGAGGCCGCCGATGGACGCTGCGCAAGACACCAAAACTGTAAGTACTAAAAAAAATTTTTTACAGGAATATGGGTCCACATTAGGGGTGCGCGCTATACGCCGGAGCGCGCAATACCCCGATAAATACGGTACTTAAATACAGCGCTGCACGACCGCACAATTGTCAGTTGAAGCAACGCAGTGCCGTATCGCAAAACATAGCCTGGTCATGAAGGGGGGGTACATTTTCTAGAGGTCAAGTGGTTAATATGCCATCTCCAACAGACCCACACCCTCGCCATTTCTGTATCCCTTTATATGCCGATAAAAAAAAAAAAAAAAAAAATACCTTCTCTGGGAGAATGATCTGAAAACGCTTGATAATTTTCAACATCAGAACAAGTAGCTCCGCTGCCATCAATTTCCTCCTGCTCTGGAGAGGCTGTAGGTCTCTATAGAGATGGAAAAGATATAAGATAGCATTCATTCTCCTCTTTTATACAGTCCCCGTGTTCCACGGTGCTTTGAAATAGCGAATACAGTAGATAACAATACAGATCATAGCTGGAGAAAAGGCAGAAAGGAGACAAAAAGCAGATTGCAAAGCTCGGGTAACCAGAATTTGACAGAAAAGAATTGTGCCAAGCGAGTCCTCAAGCTTTTCTCTAGTGCTACAACAGTGGTAACTTCTTCAGCATTGTTCAGGTTTGCTGCATTTGGAAAAGCTAGGAAATTCAAGAATAAGGGCTCGCTCACATGGGTGTATTAGAGCAACGGTCCCCAAACTTTTGGGCACTGGCTTCGTGGAAGAAAATTGTGCCAAGGACCGGGCGGAAGGGGGTCTGACAAGCATTTTTTCGTGGGTGATTTGTCAGGGCAATGGCTGGTGTTGGCGCTTTAGTCATCAAAACACCATGGTTGATTTAGTGTCAGGATGATTGAAGAGCATTGTCTCCATTGTTACATTGTCATATACTCGAGTATAAGCCGAGATTTTCAGCACATTTTTTGTGTGCTGAAAATGCCCCCCTCGGCTTATACTCGAGTGAATGAATGAATGACTTGTATAGCGCAACTCATGCGAACTGAATCGCCTCTGGGCACTTTTTCCAGCTAGAGTCTGCTTAGCTGGTGCAGTAATTTTACCCCGCAGGATCGAGTCACCCTTTTGCGCCTGATCTTCCGGACTTTAGGGACCCGGTAACTTGGCACACATGTAGCCCTACTCTTCTTCTACAAGTGTGCAAAGTTTGTTGTTCGTGGGACCTACGGCCGGGGAGCACCGATTTCTCAAAGCCGGGTACCCCTTCCATTGACTCCAATGTTAAACGGTTATTTCTCTGGCGATTTTGTGGACCCGGTACCGGCCGGTCGTAGGTCCCCTGGACCCGGAACTTGGCACAAATGTAGCCCCATTCTCCTCTACAAGTGTGGGAACCGTTAAGCCTCGTACACACGATCGGAATTCCATCGGACAAAGCCGTGGAATTTTGTCCGAAGGGTGTTGGCTGTGAACATGTTCTGCATACAGATGGCAGAACTTCTTCAGCCAACATACATGAAACTATGTGGTTTTTCTGCTCTTTAGCGCCACCCTTTGGGCAACTTCTGCTAATATTGTCTTATGGTTAGCATTCGCTTAGAGCATGCGTGTTTGTACTTTGTTTTTTTATGGACTTGTCTACACACGACCGGATAATCCGACAACACACATTTGTTAGAGAAAGGGAGCCACCACTCAAGGCAGAAGATGCAAATGATGACCCTCTTCACTGAACCCGAAGCCACGGGTGCCGGTAGTTCATATGATAAAGAAAAATGAAAGGGGTTGTCTGGACAGCTGCACTCCGAAGAAAATACCAGTTACTCACCGGTAGCTGTTTTTCTATGAGTCTTACAGGACGGCACCTTGAGAGTAGACTGGCTTCACCTGACAGGAAACACAATCAAAAAGAGGTTTAAAAACCCCGCCCCTCCCCGTGCACCTCAGTTCGTGATAAAGTAACCACCATAAGAGCACGGGAACCAGTATATGAAAATACAAACCATACAAAGTCATCAGGGTGGGAAATAGGCCTGCCGTCCTGTAAGACTCATAGAAAAACAGCTACCGGTGAGTAACTGGTATTTTCTCGAGTCGTCTTCCAGGACGGCACCTTGAGAGATAAGCAAGTAACCCTCAGGCCTACCTTAGGGCGGGACCACTGCCTGCAGGACTCTTCTGCCAAACGTCAAGTCTTGGGGTGACAGGAGTTCCACTCGGTAGTGTTTTAGAAAGGTGTTCTGGCTTGACCACGTTGCTGATCTACAGATTTGTTCCACCGAAACTCCTGCTCTCTCTGCCCAGGAGGTTGCTATAGATCTCGTGGAATGTGCCTTCACTTTAGGTACTGTTTTGCCAGCCTTACTGTATGCTATTGAAATTGCCTGTCTTATCCATCTAGATATGGAGGCTCTAGATGCTTGGCAACCCTTTTTCTGTCCTGAAAAGTTGATTAGCAAGTGTGATGAGCGTCTGAACTCGCTCACCCTTTCTAAATAAATTAACAAACAGCGTCTTACATCCAAACAATGAAAGGTTCGTTCTCTTTCATTCTGTGGGTTTGCGCAAAAAGAAGGAAGTATAACTTCTTGTGACCTATGAAACTTCGTTGCCACCTTAGGTAGGTACAGGGGATCCTGACTTAGGATTACCCTGTCCTCGAATAAACGAAAATAAGGCTCTTTGATTGAGAGCGCTTGCATGTCTCCTATTCTTTTAGCCGTGGTGATGGCCAAAAGAAATGAGAATTTAAATACTAACAGCCTAACCGGAATGCTGTCTATCGGTTCAAACGGAGGTTTGGATAGCTGGTCTAACACCAGGGAGAGGTCCCAAGGGGGAACTCTGGATATCTGTATAGGAGACAACCTATCCCTGGCCGTCAGGAACCTCTTAATAAGAGGATCCAGAGCCAGCCTCTTGTCTAAAAAGTAGGACAAGGCGGCAACCTGTACTCTTAGGGTTCTCGTAGCTAGACCTAGATCTACCCCTTCCTGAAGGAACTCCAAGATAACTGATATTTCGGGTAGTGGAGCTTGTCTTGCCGCGCACCAGCGTGAAAACACTCCCCAGGTCTTGGCATAGATCTTCCTGGTAACTTCCTTACGACTCGCTAAGAGGGTATCTATTACCTTCTCTGAGCAACCCTTCCGCTGCAGGTTCCACCTCTCAAGTACCAGGCCGTCAGACTGAAAAAGCCTGGCTCTGGATGAAAGATCGGCCCTTGCCGCAGAAGGTCCACCCGGACCGGGAGAGGGAGGGGAGGAAGTACTGACCACTGTTCTAATATTGGAAACCAAGATCTTTTGGGCCACCAGGGAGCGATCAGGATCAGCTTCCCTTGTGAACGACTCAGTTTTTGCAATACCCTCGGGATCAGATTCAGGGAAGGGAAGGCATAGGCTAGGTAAAATGTCCAGGCCTGGGCCAACGCGTCCACACCCTCCGATCCCTGATCCCGGGAGAGGGAGAAGAACCTTTCTATCTTCTTGTTCCTCCTGTGAGCAAAGAGGTCTATTTCTGGGATGCCGAAATGATGACATACCCAATCGAAGACCTCCTGACTTAGTTCCCACTCTCCCTGGAGAATGGGTTGGCGGCTTAGAAAGTCCGCTTCTAGGTTTAGGACTCCCCTGATGTGAACTGCTGACAGGGAGCGGACCCTCTGTTCTGCCCAGCCTAGAATTTCTAGGGACAACCTTAGGAGCGAACGGGACCTGGTGCCTCCCTGATGGTTCAGAAACGCCACCGTGGTCGCGTTGTCGGAGAGAATTTGTATTTCCTGGTTCAGGATTCTCTCCTCGAACGCTTCCAAGGCTCTTCCGACCGCTGATAATTCTCGGAAGTTGGAAGACGACTCCCTTTGGTGTCGATCCCAGGAACCCTGGGCCTGTAGGCCCGCCATGTGGGCTCCCCATCCCCAGGAGCTGGCATCCGTGGTTATCCTGAGGGGGTTTGACTGGTTCCACTGAAGGCCTCTTCCCAAGTTCCAAAGAATGAGCCACCACTCTAGAGTGTTCTTTACCGACTCTGGAATGGAGACCCTGGAGTCTAGGGATGTTTCCTTCCCGTCCCAGGAGGAGAGGAGGAAGGCCTGTAGTGGCCTGTAGTGGAGCTGGGCCCACGGAACTGCTGGGATGCATGAGGTCATAAGTCCCAACAATCTCATGATCTCCCTGAGTGAAATATCTGCTGTTCCCCTGACAGACCTGACCACTGAGATGAGTCTCTGGACCTTGTCTACTGGTAGGAGAAGCTTTTTCTCTAAGGAATCTATTAAGAATCCCAGATAGATCTTTCTCTGTTCTGGGAGGAGAGAAGATTTTTCTCTGTTTATAATCCATCCTAAGGATTCCAGTGTAGTCAGGACGGTGGTCAGGTCCGTGAGAAGAAGTGCTCGACTGGGATTGAACAGCAGCAGATCGTCGAGGTAGGGAACAAGGGAGATGCCCTTCAGATGTAGAAAGGCGACCACCTCTGCTAGCACCTTCGTGAAAACTCTTGGGCTGGAGGCAAGCCCAAAGGGAAGAGCAGTGAATTGCCAGTGTTGGATCCCCTGAGGGGAAACAATGGCGAATCTCAGGAATCTTTGATGGTCCTGGTAAATGGGGACATGGAGGTAGGCGTCCTTCAGGTCTATGGTTATCATAAATACCCCTTCTAAAAGAAGTCCTTTGAGACTGTAAATGTTCTCCATGCGGAACCTCTTGTAGAGGAGATAAGTATTCAGGGGTTTTAAGTTGATGATTAGACGGAATTTTCCCGAGGGTTTTGGTACTACGAAGATGTGAGAGTACACCCCCTGACCCTGTTGGTCTACCGGAACTGGGACTATGACCCCCTGTTGTGCTAGGTCTGACACATTCCCTAGAAGGCTTGCCGCTTTGAGGGGATTTTGGGGTAAATGAGTGAGGAGGAAAATTGGTGGGGGAAGATGGCGGAATTCCAATCTGTAGCCTTCCTTCACTATCTGCAAAATATGAGGACTCCGTGTTATGCTTTCCCAAGCTGGAAGAAATCGGGAGAGCCTTCCCCCGACTCTCGAGTCACTTGGAGTCTTTCCCAGCGGGTTTAGGATCAGGAAAAAGGATTCCCCCTTTTGGTTTATCCTTCCCTGTGATCCACCTCCTATTAAAGGCCGCTCTTCGGTCTGAAGGTCGGTTTTTATTCTGGGGGCCTCGAAAAAATCTCCTCCTATTTTGTTTAGGTTTGGGAGGGAACCGTTTACCCTTTTCTGAGGCCCTAGTTAGAGCCTGGTCTAAACCTGTCCCAAAGAGGAGGGATCCCTCAAAGGGCAGGGCACAGAGACGGGATTTGGAGGCCAAATCTCCTTCCCATGTTTTGAGCCATAGTGCCCTTCTTGAGGCGTTAATAAGAGCGCCCGTTTTAGCAGAGGCTCGAGCGGACTCAATTGATGCGTCTGCTAGATAAGCGACAGCGCTACCTATGACTCTAAGGGAATCTCGGATATCCTTAAACTTTGAAGTCTGCGGGATATGTTCCAACATCCTGGATAGCCAGGTATCCGTATTCCTGGCAATGCAGGATGAGGCCAGGGCGGGCCCCAGGGCTGCCGCATTAGCCTCCCAGGCCCTGCGAAGGGAGGTCTCTGCCCGTCTGTCTAGTGAATCCTTTAAATTCCCAGCATCCTCAAAGGAAAGGTCAGACTGTCTAGACAGTTGAGCTAGGGAAGCGTCTAGTTTAGGGACTTTGAAAAATTTGTTTTCTAGTTCCTCCTTAAAGGGACAGCGCCTTTTCCAGGTTTTGTACCTTAGTAACTTCTTTTCAGGTTCAGCCCACTCTCTTAGAACTAAGTCTTGAAGAGATTGGTGAACTGGGATAACCTTTGGCTGGGGTTTAGCTAAACCCTGGTACATCTTATCCTGTGCTGACACTAGTTCGGCCGGCTGCTGAATCCCCTCAGAGGTATAGATAGCCGCCAGTAAACCACCCATGTCATCCGCTGAAAAAATGAATTTGCCTGATCTAGCATCTTCATCCTCCTCATCTGTCTGGCTATCAATGAGACCTTCTTCCTGAGCCTCTGAATCCTCAGAGTCTGACAGAAGAACGTCCCTAGCCCTCAACAATTTTGGAGCCGAGGTGGATAAGCTTTCCTGTGAGGAGGGTCCAGCTGCTAGGGGATCAGGTTCTTTGGTTTTTAAGACTTCCTTAAACTCTTTTAATGTGGAAAGCATCTCTGACTGAACCGTCAGGAATTCTTTCATTATCAGCGAAGTTTCCTTCCCTGTGAGCTTTTGAATGCACTTAGCACACAAAAGCTTGGAATAGTCTGTGGCAGCTTAATGCTACAATTCCCACATCTTTTAGCTTTAGATGTATGTTTAGCAGAAACACTAGAAGCCTCCCCCTGGGCAATAACCTCTTCCCCTGAAAGTAAAAGACAGAGGCTTTAATACAAAAGGAGTAGGGGAAGGGAAGGGGGGTGTGTGGGGAATAAGGACCCAGTCCAAGTGCCCCAATGCAATTTCTGGAGGTAGACTCACCCCTGGTGGATTCCTCTGCAGCAGCGGTTAGTGCCGGGCGGTCCTCGCGCTCCATGGCACCGTCGAATCGGGCGCCACTCTCTCCCCTGCTGCGCTCCGTGCGTGTGAGCCAACGCCGATGGCGGCCGCCATTTTGGTGAAGACCGGAACTGGAAGTGCGTCATCACCATGCGCCGCCATCGATGCAGCGTCGAAATGCTGGCTCCACCGAGAAACGAGGCTGGGAGAACAGCAGCCGAGTCCACAGCGCGGAGATGCGTCTTTACCCGCCCAGCAGGTAGGAGGACGCTCGGGAGAGAGGGATTCCAGCCACCTAGGTGTTCTGAGGTAGCCACTATCCCAGATACACCTAGCAGGGGGGGGTTTCCAAACAAAGTTTTCCTTCAGCTCCCCCCCCCCCCTCAATACGGGGAGACCCTCTGGACAGGCAATAGCCTCACTGAGCTCAAGGCCTCCCAGGACCCATGGCTCACCTTCCAAGAGGGGGACCACCAGCCCCAGGCCTTAGGTCTTTTTAGAAAACAAAAAAACGTTTCGCTGGGGGAAACACAATCATGAACTGAGGTGCACGGGGAGGGGCGGGGTTTTTAAACCTCTTTTTGATTGTGTTTCCTGTCAGGTGAAGCCAGTCTACTCTCAAGGTGCCGTCCTGGAAGACGACTCGAGAAAATTGCTTTTTATTGTAAAAAATCACAGCCATGCGTTTCTCTAGGTCGTCTTGGGTGTACAATGTATTCTTATAGAGTGTGACCACATGACAATGACAATGTACCTGTTACCTTGCCTATCTAATGTATCACCTTACTGTTTCAGTTGCCAAGTTTCTATGCAAAGCATACTTAACATGTATGCACCCTTTGATCAATAAAAACAGATGGTGCAGGTCGGGGACCCCCGTACTAGCGCATACTCACAAAATCTGGAGCTGCACTACAAATACAGTACATACCGCATATACTCGAGTGTAAGCCAACCCGAATACAAGTACAAAAAAAAACCTGGGAAAACGTATTGACTCGAGTATAAGCCTAGGGTGTCTATCTGCATGCCTCACTGTGTCCATGTGCATGCCTCACTGTGCCCATGACGAGACTGACATTTAACATGGGAGTCTATGGAAGGGGTGCCCGGCTTTAAAAAAAAAAAAAAAAAAAATCGGTGCTCCCCAGCCATAGGTCCCCCAGACAAAAACCTTTGCACACTTGTAGAGGAGAAATGGGGCTACATGTGTGCCAAGTTCCGGGTCCAGGGAACCTACGACCAGCCGGTACCGGGTCTCTAAAGTTACCAGAGAAATTACCATTTAACATGGGAGTCTATGGAAGGGGTGCCCAGCTTTGAAAAATTGGTGCTCCCCGGCTGTAGGTCCCCCAGACAACAAACTTTGCACACTTGTAGAGGAAGAGTGGAGCTACATGTGTGCCAAGTTTGGGGTCCAGGGAACCTACGGCCAGCCGGTGCCATAAAACTACCCCCTATTTTGTAAACGCTATAACTTTTGTGCAAACCAATCAAATGTTTATTGAGATTTTTTACAAAAAATATGTAGAAGAATACGTATCGGCCTAAACCGAGGGAAAAAAAATTGTTTTTTAATATCTTTTTGGGGGATATTTATTATGGCAAAAAGTAAAAAAATATTCATTTTTTTCAAAATTGTCGCTCTATTTTTGTTTATAGCGTAAAAACTAAAAACCGCAGAGGTGATCAAATACCACCAAAAGAAAGCTCTATTTGTGGGGGGGAAAAAAAAGAACGCCAATTTTGTTTAGGAGCCACGTCGCACGACCGCACAATTGTCATTTAAAGCGACGCAGTGCCCAATCGCAAAAAGTGCTCTGGTCTTTGACCAGCAATATGGCCGGGGGGTTAAGTGGTTAAATGTAACCTGTACACAGAGAACATTCATATAAAAAATTAAATCAGTGATCTCACTTTTCTGCCCTTGTGAGGAAGAGCGTAAATTGGCTCCACTGCCACACTTTCATCTCTCCTTGGTGACGCTTGCTGAACAAATTGCTTTTCAATTTCCGACATTTGCTCCTCCGTTCCATCATCATCATCAAACTCTGACATTATGGGAAAATTCTGCTTGTTCCGATTCGCGTACGCCTTCCAATTTTGTCTGAAATAAAACTCCAAAAATAAATTGCTTTTATTTTAAAATAAAAAACACATAAAAAGCATGCCACAGCAGACGGGGTAAAAAACTGACGCGTTTCACACCAAACTTTAGTGCTTATTCATAGCCCACAGTCAAATGGACACCTTGACCCACCAACTGGACTGGACTATCCCCAATTTCTCACCCCGTCATGGAAAGCACTGGCCCTAATTTCCAGGATAAAACAAGACGAGGGTCACTACTTACGCTAGTCCGAGCTCTGAGGCCGACGCGTAGGGTTCGATCTGGCTCCCTTCATCAACGCACACGCTGTCAGAGTAGGACCTTTGGCGCGGCTGCGGCATTGCAACTGTGCGACCGGTTAAGGAGGTCATCAAAACAGCAGCAGCAAGAGCGGACCTAAACAAATGATAGGAAGTTCTGTTTATACACAAATACTTCAATTGTACATGGAAAATCTTCCAATGGGGACCGGCGACAACTGTCCAAGAGGGGATTCTCTGTCACTTTGGAGGGATATCCTTTCACTTCCTGTTGGGTCCCTGGGACAGGAAGTGAAGACAAACTCCAACAGGACACAGACATTTAAGCATTTATTTAAAAAAAAAATTAAACCCGACAACATTTTTAACCCTTACCTATTCTATCTATCTATCAAAAAAAAAAAAAAAAGATAAACTTTAAACTGTTATTCATGATTCAATCCAATGGTTTGGTAAGATTCAGAAACAAGTTAGACCGTGCAACTTAAAGCAGACCTTCAGTCATTTTTTTAAACTTTCAATCCTTTAAATCTTCTGGGTGAAGCCAGAAGAAGAACCGGGACACTAAGAGGTGGGAAGGAAGGTAATAAGGAAACACACAGAGGAATGTGATAGAGGAGAATGAGACTCGCTCACACCTACCTGGGTCTCTCTGGAGAGGGGTTCGGGCTGCGGGGAGGAGGGGTGCGAGGAACGGCAGAGCGGGGGGCTACGGTGGCTGCAGGGATGAGGCCATGAGCAATGTGCTTCTGAGCAAGGAAGACAAACCAGCAGTCAGTGTCATCACAGATCATCATTCATTTCAGAGAACATTACAGGAACATGTCAGCGGGGAGTCATCATGGGATCCACGTCACATCATTACATGTCACTTTATAGGGTCAGTGTACAGGAAATTCCCTCATAGGGAACTATACATTCCAGCAGTTTTGGGAGGGGGAATACTACTCCCAGCATCTCTGCTGGAAAACTACAACTCACAACATGTCCGGACAGCCTCTGAGGGAGAACTATAACTCCAAGCATGTCCTGCCAGTCTCTGGGGAGAACTATAACGCCCAGCATGTCCTGTCAGTCTGTGGGGAAAAACTAGAACTCCCAGTATGTCCTGCCAGTCTCTGGGGAGAACTAGAACTCCCAGCATGTCCTGCCAGTCTCTGGGGAAGAACTATAACTCCCAGCATGTCCTGCCAGTCTCTGAGGGAGAACTATAACTCCCAGCATGTCCTGCCAGTCTCTGGGGAGAACTATAACGCCCAGCATGTCCTGCCAGTCTCTGGGGAGAACTAGAACTCCCAGCATGTCCTGCCAGTCTCTGGGGAAGAACTAGAACTCCCAGCATGTCCTGCCAGTCTCTAGGGGAGAACTAGAACTCCCAGCATATCCTGCCAGTCTCTGGTGGGATTAGAACTCCCAGCATGTCCTGCCAGTCTCTGGGGAAGAACTATAACTCCCAGCATGTCCTGCCAGTCTCTAGGGAAAAACTATAACTCCCAGCAGGTCCTGCCAGTCTCTGGGGAGAACTATAACTCCCAGCATGTCCTGCCAGTCTCTAGGGGAGAACTATAACTCCCAGCATGCCCTGCCAGTCTGTGGGGAAGAAATATAACTCCCAGCATGTCCTGCCAGTCTCTGGGGAGAACTACAACTCCCAGCATGTCCGGCCAATCTCTACGGAGAGCTATAACTCCCAGCATGTCCCACCAGTCTGTGGGGAAGAACTATAACTCCCAGCATGTCCGGCCAGACTCTAGGGAGAACTATAACTCCCAGCATGTCCTGCCAGTCTCAGTGGAGAACTAAAACTCCCAGCACATCCTGCCAGTCTGTGAGGAAGAACTATAACTCCCAGCATATCCTGCCAGTCTCAGTGGAGAACTAGAACTCCCAGCATGTCCCGCCAGTCTGTGGGGAAGAACTATAACTCCCAGCATATCCTGCCAGTCTCAGTGGAGAACTAGAACTCCCAGCATGTCCTGCCAGTCTGTAGGGAAGAACTATAATGCCCAGCATGTCCGGCCAGTCTCTAGGGAGAACTATAACTCCCAGCATGTCCTGTCAGTATCTGGGGAAGAACTATAACTTCCAGCATGTCCTACCAGTCTCTGGGGAGAACTAGAACTCCCAGCATGTCCTGCCAGTCTCTGCAAAGAACTATAACCCCCACTATGTCCCGCCAGTCTCTGGGGAGAACTATAACTCCCAGCATGTCCTGCCAGTCTCTGGGGAGAACTATAACTCCCAGCATGTCCTGCCAGTCTCTGGGGAGAACTATAACTCCCAGCATGTCCCGCCAGTTTCTGGGGAGAACTATAACTCCCAGCATGTCACGCCAGTCTCTAGGGGAGAACTATAACTCCCAGCATGTCCCGCCAGTCTGTGGGGAAGAACTATAACTTCCAGCATGCCCTGCCAGTCTCTGGGGAGAACTATAACTCCCAGCATGTCCTGCCAGTCTCAGTGGAGAACTGTAACTCCCAGCATTTCCTGCCAGTCTCTGGGGGAGAACTATAACCCCCAGCATTTCCTGCCAGTCTCTGGGGAAGAACTATAACCCCCAGCATCTCTCCTATGGAGGGCCCTGTCAGGGGAGTCACACTCACAAACTGGTTAGCTTCTCTCCTCCTGAACGGGAAGGACATGTCGCCCGCGATCTCTCAGGGTTTCCCCTTCTCACACACACACCGCTCTTCCTCCGTCAGTTACTTCAACCACGGAATTCTACCGCCACGTGACCGTCGGCGTCCAATCCGATCAATCGCTAGCCGCGCTCCCACCAATCGGCGCTCGCCTCCTCCCGTCGCCCCTGGCAACCCTGTGCGTCTTCCACAGAAGGAAACCGGCCATGGGGGCATGGAGCAGGAAGTCCCGCCCCGTGGACAAGAAAGCGGCTCGGATTGGGTCACTGGAGTTGAG
Organism: Rana temporaria; assembly: GCF_905171775.1. Taxonomy (NCBI): domain Eukaryota; kingdom Metazoa; phylum Chordata; class Amphibia; order Anura; family Ranidae; genus Rana; species Rana temporaria. The sequence goes on along the minus strand of NC_053499.1, from coordinate 151,058,379 downwards.
CTACAGCTGCTGCTTCTCCAACCAGCGACGCGGGGAGAAAAAGCTGCGCGTGGAGGAGCGCGAGGCGCGGGAGAGTCCAGGTGAGGAAAAAGATACAATGTATAAATATTATTATTATTACACTGAGCGGGGAGGAGCCTCCTCATTGGCTGTATATTATTATTACACTGAGCGGGGAGGATCCTCCTCATTGGCTGTATATTATTATTACACTGAGTGGGGAGGGCTTCTTCTCATTGGCTGTATATTATTATTACTACACTGAGCGGGGAGGGGCCTCCTCATTGGCTGTATATTATTATTACGCTGAGCGCTCCTCATTGGCTGTATATTATTATTACACTGAGCGGGGAGGGGCCTCCTCATTGGCTGTATATTATTATTACGCTGAGCGCTCCTCATTGGCTGTATATTATTATTACACTGAGCGGGGAGGAGCCTCCTCATTGGCTGTATATTATTATTACATTGAGCGGGGAGGAGCCTCCTCATTGGCTGTATATTATTATTACACTGAGCGGGGAGGGGCCTCCTCATTGGCTGTATATTATTATTACACTGAGCGGGGAGGGCTCCTCATTGGCTGTATATTATTATTACACTGAGCGGGGAGGAGCCTCCTCATTGGCTGTATATTATTATTACACTGAGCGGGGAGGGCTCCTCATTGGCTGTATATTATTATTACACTGAGCGGGGAGGGGCCTCCTCATTGGCTGTATTATATTATTACACTGAGCGAGGAGGGGCCTCCTCATTGGCTGTATATTATTATTACACTGAGCGGAGAGGGGCCTCCTCATTGGCTGTATATGATTATTACACTGAGCGAGAAGGGGCCTCCTCATTGGCTGTATATTATTACACTGAGCGGGGAGGAGCCTCCTCATTGGCTGTATATTATTACACTGAGCGGGGAGGAGCCTCCTCATTGGCTGTATATTATTATTACACTGAGCGGGGAGGGCTTCTTCTCATTGGCTGTATATTATTATTACTACACTGAGCGGGGAGGGGCCTCCTCATTGGCTGTATATTATTATTACGCTGAGCGCTCCTCATTGGCTGTATATTATTATTACACTGAGCGGGGAGGAGCCTCCTCATTGGCTGTATATTATTATTACACTGAGCGGGGAGGAGCCTCCTCATTGGCTGTATATTATTATTACACTGAGCGGGGAGGAGCCACCTCATTGGCTGTATATTATTATTACACTGAGCGGGGAGGAGCCTCCTCATTGGCTGTATATTATTATTACACTGAGCGGGGAGGGGCCTCCTCATTGGCTGTATATGATTATTACACTGAGCGAGAAGGAGCCTCCTCATTGGCTGTATATTATTACACTGAGCGGGGAGGAGCCTCCTCATTGGCTGTATATTATTACACTGAGCGGGGAGGAGCCTCCTCATTGGCTGTATATTATTATTACACTGAGCGGGGAGGAGCCACCTCATTGGCTGTATATTATTATTACACTGAGCGGGGAGGGCTCCTCCTCATTGGCTGTATATTATTATTACACTGAGCGGGGAGGGGCCTCCTCATTGGCTGTATATTATTATTACACTGAGCGGGGAGGAGCCTCCTCATTGGCTGTATATTATTATTACACTGAGCGAGAAGGGGCCTCCTCATTGGCTGTATATGATTATTATTATTACACTGAGTGGGGGCTGCAGAGTGGCTAAGCTGCTTCTCTCTTTCCTTTGGGGCTGGACTCTCAGCAGTTCTCCCATTGGATTACATTGTGACCCTCTGATCTACAATCTGCCCCCTACAGGCAGGCAGACACAGTGCATCTGAAATAGAAATAAGCATTTTATATCGGAGAAAAGGTGCAGGAACTCCCCTCTCCCAAGTCACCCCTTGTCTCCGCCCCTACCTACCTCCCAGTACCGCCTCTATTAGAGAAAACAACCAAGAATCATTTAATCATTTTTACTCCCCGTGTCGACGGGCGCTACAGTGTTTCGTTCTAAGGTAAGTATTTTATAATGTGCTAGTATGCGATGCATACAAGCAGATTATGCCTTTGTGTTGCAGTTTTTTTTTTTCAACCTCTTTAAGGGGATGTTTAATCTCTGTTGCTCTCTCCTAGGATGGCTCCATGGATTGTAAGCGATAGAAGCGTGTAAATGGCAACACAGGAGGGCACGCCAATCAGAGCTGGCGCCGCCGCCGTTCCCTACGGTCACGTAATCGGGAGCGAGAAGTGGAGGGGGAGCGTTCTGGCTCAGTTATTACAAGGTGAGATGGTCGCAGAGGCGGCTCTAGGCTTTGTGAGGCCTTAACATGGGGCCCCACTCACACCCATGATGTGGGAAAAATAAGGACAAGAGCCTCTTCCCCACAACCCTGGCCGGTGGTCGTGGGGGTCTGCGGGCAGGGGGCTTATCGGAATCTAAAAGCCTCCTTTAACAAGGCGGCCTGCAGATCCTGCTTTTTAATATCTAAGGGGTGGGGCACACCTGGTGAACCCGCCCCCTTGTGACGTCATTGACCGAGGGCATGCTGGGGTCATCGATATTCATTGGTTGTTAGGGACGCTGGCGGCCCCCCCGCTCCTGAGTCGGGGCTCTTAACGCTGCTTGAGCACAGCAGCGTTAAGGTCCCCTGTCCCTCAAAACTGGGGTAGTGCATTGGGTAAGTTAGGCGGCCGCGAGGCCCCTGTGAGAGCGAGGCCTTAGGCACCTAATTAAAGAGCCGCCTCTGGAGATGGACACTAAGAATGAGATCCTTCAGAGAGACTTTTATACAAATGATGGAAATAAAATCTGTAAAGTGTAATAATAAAGGACAAGATCTGCCATTCCCGGATATGATCAACCAAATGTGTCACTTCGATCACTACTGAGCACAAATATTCTTACATTCGATCTGTTGTGGATCCGTCAAATTTTATTCTGAGGAAAGGGGAACGTTGTGTTGGATCTGTTTATCTCTTGAACATTATCCTCTGCAGGTAAAATACAACTGATGTTTGAGGAGCGCCTGGGGCTGGTAGATTTCCACCTTTCCAATAGAGTCTGCATCCTCTACATATCCGAGGCGGACCTGGTGTCAGGAAATGCCTTTAAAAGACGTCTTGTCCGATTTCGCAAAGTAAGTGATCGACATTTTCCAATGATTTATGTAACACACCTGACCACTGATTTATTAACCACTTAATCCCCGGACCAAAATGCTGCCTAAAGACCCAAGGTGTTTTTACAGTTCGGGACTGCGTCGCTTTAACAGACAATTGCGCGGTCATGCGACGTGGCCCCCAAACAAAATTGGCGTCCTTTTTTTCCCCACAAATAGAGCTTTCTTTTGGTGGTATTTGATCACCTCTGCGGTTTTTATTTTTTGCGCTATAAACAAAAATAAAGCGACAATTTTGAAAAAAATGCAATATTTTTTACTTTTTGTTATAATAAATATCCCCCAAAAACATATATAAAAACATTTTTTTCCCTCAGTTTAGGCCGATACGTATTCTTCTACCTATTTTTAGTAAAAAAAATCGCAATAAGCGTTTATCGATTGGTTTGCGCAAAATTTATAGCGTTTACAAAATAGGGGATAGTTTTATTGCATTTTTATAAATTATTTTTTTTTTACTACTAATGGCGGCGATCAGCGATTTTTTTTTTCGTGACTGCGACATTATGGCGGACACTTCGAACAATTTTGACACATTTTTGGGACCATTGTCATTTTCACAGCAAAAAATGCATTTAAATTGCGTTGTTTATTGTGAAAATGACAGTTGCAGTTTGGGAGTTAACCACAGGGGGCACTGTAGGATTTAGGGTGCACCTAGTGTGTGTTTACAACTGTAGGGGTGTGTGGCTGTAGGACTGACGTCATCGATTGTGTCTCCCCTATAAAGGGATCACTCGATCGATGCGCCGCCACAGTGAAGCACGGGGAAGCCGTGTTTACACATGGCTCTCCCCGTTCTTCAGCTCCGGGGAGCGATCGCGACGGAGCGGCTATAAACAAATAGCCGCGCCGTCGTCCCGGATCGCTCCCCGAGCGAACCCGACCGCCGCATGTAGCGGGGGGGGGGGGTCCCGATCGGACCCCCCACCCGCTAGAAGGACAGGACGTACATGAACGCCCATGTGCCTGTACGTGCCATACTGTGGACGTACATTTACATGCGGCGGTCGGGAAGTGGTTAATATTAATTTAAAAAAAAAAGTTATTCTGTTTTATTATTATTAATAAAATAATAATAATATTATTTTATTCTCATTTTTAGCTGTTCCTTTGGGACGAGAGGTGAAAAGAAATACCGTATTTATCTTCATATAGCGCGCCCCGGCGTATAGCGCGCACCCCCAACCTGGAAGGGAAATTTCAAGAAAAAAAGATAATACTCAGTTTGAATGCCCCTCGTCGGTGTCTTGCCCGGCGTCCATTGCCGGCCTTGTCCGGTCCGGCGTCAGTCTGCGGCCCTGGTGGTGTCCTCCCCGCTTCTCCCGCTCTGTTTGAGTCGATCCCCGCTTCCCGCGCTGTGTTTGAATGCCGCCACCGACATATACCGAGCGTAGTACACTCGGCCACGCTCGGCTCCTCTCGCATAAAGGCTAGGAGGCGGCACAGGGCATGACCGCGAGGGGAGCCGAGCCTGGCCGAGTGTACTGCGCTCGGTATATGTTGGCAGCGGCGTTCAAACACAGCGCGGGGATTGGCGTATATCGCGCACCCACGATTTCCCCTGATTTTAAGGGGAAAAAAGTGCGCGGTATATGCAGATAAATACGGTAGATAAATAGCAAAAATATACTGTCAGGGTTTTAATCCTTTCTACTCCATATCTAGAAAAAAAATTGCCCTCTCTGTGTAATGGTTTTTCACAGAGCAGCTCTGATCCTCCTTTTTGGGTCCCCCGCTGGCGATCCTGGCCCCCCCCCCCCTTGACCAGTGCCCCCAATAGCAAGCTGCTTGCTGTGGGGCACTAATGTGTTCTCGCTCCCAAGCCCCATGCTATGCATCCATAAGACACATAGAGCTACGGCTCTACCCTGCCCACCTTCTCCTTGCACATTGGCTTATTGGCTGTGATTGACAGCAGTGGGAGCCAATGGCTTCTGCCAATAAGGGGAGGCTCTGGTGAGTCGTGGGGGGAGCTGCACACAGAATTGTTTTTTACCTCCATGCATAGAATGCACACCTTGGCCTGGATTCAGATACGAGTTACGGCAGCGTATCTCCAGATACGCCGTCGTAACTCTGAGTCTGCGGGGTCGTATCTATGCGCCTGATTCTTAGAATCAGTTACGCATAGATTTCCCTAAGATCTGACCGGTGTAAGTCTCTTACGGCGTCGTATCTTAGTTGCATATTTACGCTGGACGCTAGGTGGCGCTTCCGTATATTTACGCGTAGAATATGTAAATTGGGTAGATAAGTCGTTTACGTAAGGCTTTTTCTGGCGTAAAGTTACCCCTCATAAAGCAGGGGTAAGTCATGTTGGGTATGGACGTCGGAAACGTACGAACAGCGTTGTATTTTACGTCTTTTTGCGTAAGTCGTCCGTGAATGGGGCTGTACGTAAGTTACGTTCATTGACTATTTGTGACGTGATTTCGAGCATGCGCACTGGGATACGTCCACGGACGGCGCATGCGCCGTTTCGAAAACAGCGTCAATTACATGGGGTCATGATAGTTTAACATAAAACACGCCCACTACCAGCCAAATTTGAATTAGGCGGGCTTACGCCGACACATTTACACTACGCCGCCGTAACTTGGGGCGCAAATTCTTTCTGAATACGGAACTTGCGCCCTAAGTTACGGCGGCGTAGTGTATCTGAGATACGCTACGCCCGCCGATAGATACGATAATGTATCTGAATCTGGCCCCTTAAGTTTAAGTCCCTTTCACAGATGCTTACTTATTTCCCCAGATGCTGGACCCTTCCACATTGTCTACATCTTGGGGCGTAAAGATCTACTAGCATTGAATAGACTTGAAAAGGGTGTAACTGTACAGCAGCAACATCCTATTAGTCTATGGGGCATTAGTGCTTCACGGTACTAGATGTTTAATGCCCGGGATGTAGGCAGTGTGGGAGGCTCCTTTTATAAAGGGAATCGGCACAGGGATGATGGTTACACCCTCATAATGGGCACAGCACGTGTTCAGACCCGGGAACTCAGCACAGGGATGGTGGGAACCCCTCATAATGGGCACAACAGGTGTACAGACCCGGGAACTCAGCACAGGGATGGTGGGAACCCCTCATAATGGGCACAGCACGTGTTCAGACCCGGGAACTCAGCACAGGGATGGTGGGAACCCCTCATAATGGGCACAACAGGTGTACAGACCCGGGAACTCAGCACAGGGATGGTGGGAACCCCTCATAATGAGCACAGCAGGTGTACAGACCCGAGAACTCAGCACAGGGATGGTGGGAACCCCTCATAATGAGCACAGCAGGTGTACAGACCCAGGAACTCGGCACAGGGATGGTGGGAACCCCTCATAATGAGCACAGCGGATGTACAGACCCGGGAACTCGGCACAGGGATGGTCGGAACCCCTCATAATGAGCACAGCAGATGTGCAGACCTGGGAACTCGGCACAGGGATGGTGGCTACCCCTCATAATGAGCACAGCAGATGTGCAGACCTGGGAACTCGGCACAGGGATGGTGGCTACCCCTCATAATGAGCACAGCAGATGTGCAGACCCGGGAACTCAGCACAGGGATGGTGGGAACCCCTCATAATGAGCACAGCAGGTGTGCAGACCTGGGAACTCGGCACAGGGATGGTAGGAACCCCTCATAATGGGCACAGCAGATGTGCAGACCCGGGAACTCAGCACAGAGATGGTGGAAACCCCTCATAATGAGCACAGCAGGTGTACAGACCCAGGAACTCGGCACAGGGATGGTGGGAACCCCTCATAATGAGCACAGCGGATGTACAGACCCGGGAACTCGGCACAGGGATGGTGGAAACCCCTCATAATGAGCCCAGCAGGTGTGCAGACCCAATAACTTGGCACAGAGATGATGGGAACCCCTCCTAATGTGCTATCGGGGGGGGGGGGGGGGCTGAATTTGACTATCCACCATTCACCAAAAACTGAAATCTCTATCCTGGGTAATCTGAACCTCTAAATCTTAATGCCTGCTCCTTCTCTCATTATGTTTTGGAAGGTCAGTAACCTGAAAGGTGTTGTCATCGTGGAGAGAACACGGATCAGTGAGCAGTACTTTCCTCCAGTGCAGAACTTTGTGGTTCTTGAACTCGGCATGTCATTAATTCCGGTCGCCAGTCAGAGCGAAGCGGCACAGCTTATCCTTTGTTTGGTAAGTAAAAAGAAAAACACTGTGCCAGCGACAGGGAACAGCCCTCTCTTCACAAGTTCTGGTCCCCCCCGAAGTCTGTTTGGAAACTGACACTTCCAGGAGTGACTTGGAGGTCAGAGGAAGCAACCAGTGAGAGCTGTGGGGGCCCCAGGAGTTCACAGAAGTGTCTGTTCTGTTGTTGGCAGATTTAGGGGGGTGCGGACATGTGATCGGAGCTGTGCTCAGTAGTACAGACTGTGGAAAGGGTGAGCTTTTAGTCTTCTTTTACAGGTAACGGCGGTTTCAATTATTACTTTTCATGAGAGGGTTATTCTAATTATCTATTTAAATCCAATCTCTGTGCAAAATAGGAAATTCCAACTATGTTTTCCTTTTAAACCCTTACTAAGTACATATAAATTTGCCTGAGGCCGCGTACACACGATCGGTCCATCCGATGAAGCTGACTGATGGTCTGATGTGCCTACACACCATAGGTTAAAAACCGATCGTGTCAGAACGCGGTGGCGTAAAATGCAACGACGTGCTGAAAAAAACGAAGTTCAATGCTTCCAAGCATGCGTCAACTTGATTCTGAGCATGTGTGGATTTTTAACCAATGCTTTTGCATACTAACCATCGGTTTTGACCTATCGGTTAGGCGTCCATCTGTTCAATTTTAAAGCAAGTTCTACATTTTTTGACCGAAGGTTAACTGACTGATGGAGCCCACACACGATCGGTTTGGACCGATGAAAAGGTCCTTCAGTCCGTTTTCATCGGTTTTGACCGATCGTGTGTACGCGGCCTAAGTCTTCCATTACCTGACCATCCCCTGTTTGTCACCACACTCCTTTTGGAGCCTTCGGAACTTTATGAGGACTCCAGTGTAGGACCTAGTGGGAGTTGTCCATGTCACCAGGCAGCCATGTGGGTACCTGAAGAAGGACCTTGAGAATGAGAAAGCTAGAAGATGTGGAACCTGTAGCATCATGCGACGACAGATTAATTAATCTGTGACATTACCACACCTCTGTGGAGTCTTTGGAAACCTTATAAAGACCCCACCATAGGACCCAGTGGGAGTTGTCCATGTCACTAGGCAGCCTAGTGGGAACCTGAAAAAGGACCCCGCCACTCTACAATGACCACAGATTTGGGTAATCTGTAAAATCACCTCGCCTCTGTGGAGTCTTCGGAAACCCCATGAAGACTCCACCGTAGGACCCAGTGGGAGTTGTCCATGTCACCAGGCAGCCATGTGGGTAACTGAAAAAGGACCCCACAACTCTACAATGAGAAAGCTAGAAGACTTGGGACCTGACGCATCATGTGACCACAGATTACCTAAATCTGTGCCATCACCAACCCCATGAAGATCCCACCATTTTGGAGTCTTCTGAACTCTAAGGAGACCCCACTAAAGACCTAATAAGAGTTTGTCACCAGGCAGCCATGTGACATGAAAGAAGGTCCTTGAGAATGAGAATTCTAGAAAACATGAGACCTGGCGCATCATGTGACCACAGATTTATTTAATCTGTGACATCACCACACCTCTGTGGAGTCTTCGGAACCCTAGGAGGACCCCATCGAAGGACTCAATGGGAGTTGTCCATGATACCAGGCAGCCATGTGAATACCTGAAAAAGGACCCCACCACTCTGTAGTGAAGAAGCTGGAAGACTTGAGACCCAGTGGATCACGTGACCACAGATTTAGGTAAGTATTTGGGGTATGCAGCTTCGTTTTTTTTTTTTACTGAGGTATTGATGGTGCTGGTGGTGGGGAGGGAGGTTGTTGACCACATCTCGGCTCTAATATTTCGACTTCCTACAGGTTCACGAATGGAGCAAAGAGGGTGGCAGTAATCCATTTACCGGTAAGAAGCATTCCAGCCTCCTTGATAGTGCCGTCCTGCAGAGCGTGCAAAGGATTCCGGGAGTGGGCCGGGTGAAAGCTCAGCAGCTCCTCCAGACCTTTCCCAGCCTCCAGGAGCTCTCCAGTGCCTCACTCGCCGAGTTAGAAGCTGTGGTGGGGAAAGGGATCGCCGGCAACATCCACAAATTCTTTACCAAAACAACGTGACCCAACCGTACAACGTACTTGTGGTAGTTGCCAATCAGAAATGGGACAGCAGAAAACAGGATGATGGGAGTCTGTCACCTTGGCCAATGTCTGCCTTCAAATCTTCAAGATTACCGAACTTTATTTTTTTACAGGGAATGGACATTGAAAGAACACTATGTAATGACTTAGAACACGTTCATTTACCAAACTAGTGGTCCATTGAATGTCTTCATTATCTGTGGGTTGGGTTTCTATACTTTCTCATCAATCACATTTGCACTTTGAAGAATAAAAGGAAAACTACTGTATCTGTCTGGGGTTTGGCTTTAACCATCTATGTATCTTTACAGCTCTCCGTAAACTCTGTTAAAAAAAAGACGCTCTCACCGTATGCCTCATTCTGTAAGCTGCACCCTTCTCCTGTAGCCCCCAGCCCCTGAAAGATGTTATACTGAAAGCACTGTGTATATCCATCTTCTTTTTAGGTGTTGCACCACTTTATTGATGGGCCTTGGAACCAGGGGCATTTTCAGGATGCGGTGGGCCTGTGTGTAAGAACATAAGTTGGGCCCAATGTGGACCTGCAACAAGGGAGCACCATGTTGCACTGCAGCCACCTACATCGACATTATATGTATATGGACATCATTGACCCCATACCAATGCACACCCTTTCAGTAATAAAGCTCAGCGTGGACGGGCATAATGATGGGTGTGGCCAGACTGTGCTAACCAGGGGCATATTTCTTGCAGTGGTTGCAGCATGTGTACACCCCAGCTGCTGCACCACAAGGGGGTAGAGGTTAAGGGGAGCAAGGACGCAACTCAACCACAGGGTTGTGCCGCATTCCAACCTCATCTGTAAACAAGCTCTTAGATATTTTAGGTTATTATTGTATCTTCTGCCACCACTGCCGAGGCTTATGATTGCGCCCACCGCCACCAGTGTTGGGGGTTAATATTGCGTCCATCTCCACCAGTGCTGGGGGTTAATATTGCGTCCATCTCCACCAGTGCGGAACCTTATTATTGCGTCCACTGCCCCGTTTATGTCTTTCTCATTGACTTTTTACGCCCAGTTTGTGCCTATCTGCTGCCCGACTTGCGCCTACACACATTCCTGCAATAGATCCTGATGTGCACTTACTGAAATATATGGAGAGCAGAGAGGACATTGCAGATATATGAGGCAGGACCTTGCTGTTGGCACAGGCTGTTATTTTTCAGCAGGCATGAGAGGCGGGGCCTTACTGCATGCTCTGATTTTTTAGCAGGCTTAAGAGACGGGACATTGCAGTGGGCAGAGGCTGTGATTTTTCAGCTGGCACAAGAGAGGGGACCTTGTGGTGGGCACAGGCTATGGTTTTTCAGCAGGCACGAGGGACGGGACCTTGCGGTGGGCACCGGCTGTGATTTTTTTTTCAGCAGGACAGAGAGATGGGACCTTGCGGTGGGCACCGGCTGTGATTTTTTTTCAGCAGGACAGAGAGATGGGACCTTGCGGTGGGCACAGGCTGTGATTTTTCAGCAGGACAGAGAGATGGGACCTTGCGGTGGGCACAGGCTGTGATTTATTTATTTTTTTCAGCCGGCACGAGAGAGGCAGGACCTTGCTGCGTATGCATGCATGCTCTGATTGGTTAGCAGACTTGATAGGTAGGACCTTGCAGTGGGCACAGGCTGTGATTTTTCAGCAAACACAAAAGGCAGGGCCTTGCTGCGTGTGTGGGCTCTGATTGGATGGCAGGCTTAGGAGGCGGGACATTGCAGTGGGTGCAGGCTGTGATGCAGGACTTTGCGGTGTGTGTGGGCTTTGATTGGTCAGACATTCCAGCGGACCTGCCCCTAGACATTAAAGCGCTGCACAGCTGCCAGCAATCTTAGCAGCCAATGGGCGGCAAGGGGGTGGAGGAAAGCATAGAGGGCAGGCAGCTTCATGCGTACAGTATATGAGGGCAAAGTGGGGCCCATCCCTCCCTGGACACATAGCACCCATTGAGGATACACCACTGCTTGGGACCCCCTAAACCAAACCTGTGAGTCCAGAACCTGGTACACTGTATGCCTAGACTGGGCACATAACCATGGAAATAAGAGAAGTACATGCCACAATAAAATAAAAATACACAGAACTCTTTTATAAGAAATGTTTATTAGTCTTGTAGAGTTCCTATTAACTGTCACCTTGCAGAGATGACTTTGGGGGGGGGGGGACAAAACATAATCCTAAAACATCATCTATGTATTGCACAATAAAATCACAACTGATAATCTCTTTATTATCAACAGGGATATTTTATTCTGCAGATATCGCTCCTATTAAAGAATATCTGCATGTACTCTTCTGTATTCAATAAGCTGAAAACAGGCTTTCCTATATCTCCACCATAAACTCCCATTATTATACATATTTAACCTTAAATACATTTTAAATATATACAGACTTATATAAACCTAAAACACATATCAACAGAACGATCTGTAGGTAAGAAAATATCTACATTTTGCTTCTTTACTTCTTTTTTTTCTCCTCTCCTGGCAAGGGCCCCCGAGGGGTCTGTTAAATATTTAGTCTCTGTTGCTTCTGTAGGATATCCTAAGGAAAGCAGTTGCTGTCACAGCCCCTCCCCCTGAACTTCCTGTTCATAAGGCTGGGAAGTTGGTGTGGGAGGAGCATCGGTAAAATTGGATTTGGCTGAAACGCGTTGGCTTGTGTCTGCTGTATCCTGCCATGTAGCCAATAAAGTATTGATGCAATGGATGATACAGCAGAAACAAGCCAACGAGTTTCAGCCAAAAGACTTGCTTGAAGGCTTCAGTCGAAACATGCTAGCAGGGCCGATCCTAGGCAGGGTGCTTTGCACCCAGGCGCCTGCAAAGGTGGGGGCGCCAAAGTGGCAGAGTTCTTCTCTCCTTGTTTGTGTCCGTTCAGAACTAGGGTTCTGAGCATAGGTGTGTGTCCGTCCAGAACTGATGTGTCTCTGACCATCTCCTGTACTATGTCTGCAGTCTATGACCATCTCCTGTATTATGTCTGCAGTCTCTGACCATCTCCTGTATTATGTCTACAGTCTCTTACCATCTTCTGTACTAAGTCTGCAGTCTCTGATCATCTCCTGTATTATGTCTGCAGTCTCTGACCATCTCCTGTACTAAGTCTGCAGTCTCTGACCATCTCCTGTACTAAGTCTGCAGTCTCTGACCATCTCCTGTACTAAGTCTGCAGTCTCTGACCATCTCCTGTACTATGTCTGCAGTCTCTGACCGTCTCCTGTATCATGTCTGCAGTCTCTGACCATCTCCTGTACTATGTCTGCAGTCTCTGACCATCTCCTGTATCATGTCTGGGGGCTCTTTCTAGCAGAAGCCCCCCTCCAGGTCCCAATAAAGTACTCTGCTCCTCTTTCTGCATTTTGTTTATTGTTAAGAGATCATGTAAGGATCCCAGGGTAATGAAGACTTTGTGGGGGAGCATCTCTGCAGCTGTGCCATAGAAACATTTATACAGGTAAGGGGTTAGTAAAATGACCACACCCATGTGGGGGCACCAGAAATATTTCTGCACCCAGGAGCATGTGACCCTAGGATCGGCCCTGCATGTTACTGTTATAGTCTACCGAAGGGATATGCAATTAGCGGACCTCCAGCTGTTGCAAAACTACAAGTCCCATCATGCCTCTGCCTCTGGGTGTCATGCTTGTGGCTGTCAGTCTTGCTATGCCTCATGGGACTTGTAGTTCTGCAACAGCTGGAGGTCTGCCAATTGTATATCCCTGGTCTACCATGTAGCCAATAAAGCATTGCCTTTAGTTAATGAAACCCATAGTTTTCTACTATGGCGCAGAAGCCAGCGGCATCTTGGGTATCCTTTGTCAGAAGCTCATGCAATAAGTCCACCCCATCTATACAGTAATGACTATTGCAAAGAAAGGAGTCCATATTTCTGTCTGTAATAGTTCCTTGTAGTTGTAGAGAAGATCCATACAGCAACAATCCGTCCGGGGGGGGGGGGGGGGGGGCAGATAGCCTTAGTTGGCTACCCCTGTTTTACAATAACACCATATAAACAACACATAAATATACAACATTTGTAAAAATCATGAAAACAAGTTCAGCATTGCACAACATAGTGGTCCAAATCCTACAGCTTTGTTATGGGCTCACCGCCACACAGACCTACATCGCAGTCATTAGCAGTAACAACAACATCTATAGCAGCATACAGAGAAATATGAGGATGTATCCGTCCACACCTGTGTCCCTTCTCATGGCGTCGTCTTTGGTCCAAGCTTAAACTGAATGCCTGAGTATGTTAAATCAAAAAAATTATTAAAAAAAAAATAGTTCCTACTGATTTAGGTCCTGTAATCGGTTTCTTATGTCATTTTGCAGAATGTGCAGTACATGCTTCTAGCCAGCAGGGGGCAGTGTTGTTCCACTGCAGTAATCTTGGATGCTTCAGCGCTTTTGAAGCCTTTTTTATAATTCATTGACTTTTAAAATGCAAAAGTAAAAACAAAAATGTAATAAAACAGTTTTTAAAAGCGGGAGTCGTTACAGACTTGGTCACATAAGGGCTGGTTTCACCCAGAGGGCACAAGATTCCTGCTCAAAGATTCGTCTTTTTTTTTTTTATTATTATTATAGCATTTTTGTTTCTAGGGATTCAAGGTGCTTGTTGGGGCCAGCTTGGGTAGGCTCAATAGAATATCATACTGGGGCCAATTCTAGCCAACGTCTTCGGATTGTGCGAGCAAATCGCAAACTCCATGCAGATAGTGCCCTGATCAGGACTTGAACCAAGGAACCAGTTCTGCGTGGCAGACGTGATGTCCACTAAGCCAATGGGTGCCCATTGTATTCAGTCTTACTGGACGCTAGAGACCCCCACTATCTAAAAAATAGACCCGACAGCGTTACCCAGTTCATGCTCCACCTCCAGTCCCCATAGTGGGAGGCTTCACAGCAATCATGTGACAAGTTGCACTTGGCCCCAGAAACGCTGTAAAAAGCCTACTGAATCTGCATAACAATCAATATCAAATCTGATATTATAGTGGAACCTTGGATTACAAGCAAAATCCGTTCCAGGAGAATGCTTGTAATCCAAAGCACTAGCAAAGCGAAGTGAATTTCCCCATAGAAGTCAATGAAAAAAGGAGATAATTCGTTCCGCATCGACCTCTATGGCATTGCAATACCGCATGTGGCCAGAGGTGGGGGGCGCCGGAGAGCCTTGGAAATACTCGGACAGCTTGGCTGATCTCGTAAAAGGTTCAGAGTATTTTTAAATGGCTCCGAACCATTCCGAGTGTCACCGGCACCCCCTGCACCTCTGGCCAAATGCGGTACTGCACACCCCATTAGCTTGAATTCTGCTTGTTTTGTAAGACAACATTCGCAAAACAAGTCAGGATTAAAAAAAAAAGTTGCTCATTATTCAATACGCTCGTTAACCGCGTTACTCGTAAACCAAGGTTCCACTGTATTTCTGTTGTCTGACATGAGCAGAGCTCTGACTTTCCCCAACAGGCTCACAGGTTAAACTCAGGGCCGATCCGCCCTATAGGCTCACTATGCAAGCCGATTAGGGCCCCGCAAAGCTGCGAAGGGCCCCCCAAATAAACTAGAGGCCCCGCCTGGTGAGAAGTCATTTTCGCCCCCTCACCCCGCTTCTCAACTCGCTGGCTGCATGGGAAAAGAGATAAGAAGTCAGCACCCCTTGCTTCTCATTTTTAATGTGCCATGTCATTTTGCTTAGGGCCCCAGGGAGGTTAGGATCAGCACTGGTTAAACATACATACACATATATATATAAATAAACTTAAAGTATTACTAAACCCACAACAGTAAAATCAGTCTGTATCTGCAGGAAAGCATGCTTGTTATAATCATTGTGGAACCTATGGGGTTAATCATCCACATTGTGTAAAAAGCCTGTTTGATCCTGTCTTCTCTGATCCTCCCCTTCTGCTGTCCCCAATCTATCTCCTGATAAGACAGAGCCTTTGGAGTCACTCTGCACATGCTCAGTTTGGTGTGTATTGCTAGAGGGTGTTTTTTTTTTTCTTGGGAGGGTGCATGTGATCAGCACTGTCCAGACAGAGGGTCAGGGGTCCCGCAGCCATATAGGACATTCAGAGGAGACTAAAAACGCCTCCTACAAACTATAACCAGACACTGATAGAAGTCACAAGAGTGTTATATACTGCTGATGAAAAAAAAAAGTATTTAGCCGTTTATATTTACGAAAATAATTGCATTTCCATGTTCTGGGTACTGTGGGAGATCAGATATAGTGACTGCAGGGTCCTGGGTTTAGTAACACTTTAATAAAAGTATGGAATATTTATAACCCCCCCCCCCCCCAAGGTTATTTTTTGCCATTTTTGGGAGAAAAAAAAAATAGAGTGGCAACCTCAGCCTGGACTCAACCAGGCCATGCCCCAACGTGTTTCACTCCGCCCCCCAAAAAATAGAGTGCTTTGGGAAAATACTGCACTATGACCACTAGATGGAGCCGACAGTCTTCCTACATATTTTCTCCAAGAGGAGAAACCCCTGGAAATTGCACATCCATGTTGTCCTACAGAGATAGATAGATAGAGTGGCAACCTCAGCCTAGACTCCAACCAGGCCACGCCCCAACGTGTTTCACTCCGCCCCCTAAGCTTAGTCGTGGGGAACATATTTTCTTCTGATCCATCTAGTGGCCATAATGCAGCATTTCCCCTATTCTGTATGAAGGAATAATATTATGGGGAGAAAATAGCCCAAAAACATATAATTTTGCCCCCATTCTCACATGCAAAAGTGACTGTTATTAGATGATTTCCTCTCAAGGTGGAATAGTATCAATTTACCCCAAAAATGTAGTGCTTTTGGAAAATACTGCACTATGACCACTGGATGGAGCCAACGGCCCTAGTACATATTTTCTCCAGGAAAGAGGCGAAACCCCTGGAAGCCGCACATCTATGTTGTCCTACAGAGCTGGATTGAGTGTCAACCTTAGCCTGGACCCCAACTAGGCCACGCCCCAACGTGTTTCACTCCGCCCCCCAAAAAATAGAGAGTGCTTTGGGAAAATACTGCACTATGGCCACTAGATGGAGCTGATGGCCCTAGTACATATTTTCTCCAGGAGAGAGGAGAAACCCCTGGAAGTCGCACATCTATGTTGTCCTACAGAGATGGATTGAGTGTCAACCTTAGCCTGGACCCCAACTAGGCCACGCCCCAACGTGTTTCACTCCGCCCCCCAAAAATAGAGAGTGCTTTGGGAAAATACTGCACTATGACCACTAGATGGAGCTGACAGCCTTCCTACATACTTCCCTAACGTGTTTCACTCCGCCCCCCTAAGCTTAGTCGTGGGGAACATATCTTCTCCAGGTCCATCTAGTGGCCATAATGCAGTATTTCCCAGATTTTCTCTATTCTGTATGAAGGAAGAACATTCATTCTGGGGAGAAAATAGCCTAAAAACATTCGATTTTGGCCCCCATTCTCGCATGCCATTTCATACACCCCCTCCGTCCGTGAATGGGGCTGGACGTCATTTACGTTCACGTCGAAACCAATGACGTCCTTGCGGCGTACTTTGGAGCAATGCACACTGTGATATGTACACGGACGGCGCATGTGCCGTTCGGGAAAACCGTCAATCACGTCGGGTTACAGTAGATTTACATAAAACACGCCCCCCCGATCCAAATTTGAATTAGGCGGGCGATTTACGCTACGCCGCCGCAACTTACGGAGCAAGTGCTTTGAGAATACAGCACTTGCCCGTCTAAGTTGCGGAGGCGTAACGTAAATCAGATACGTTACGCCCGCACAAAATTGCGCGGATGTACGAGAATCTGGCCCTCAATGTGTCGCTGGGCAGGTACTCTTTAATCCAGCCCTTATGTGAAGCAGCCCTTGAAGTTAAACTTTGCAAATTAAAAGAATAAAATATGTTTTTTTTTTTCCCCATTTCAGATTTAAAATAACACTCTAAGTTACACAAATAATAACCATATAAAAGATCTCCTAGTAGGCACAATCCTCCTAATAAACCTCTATTTTTCCAGTCCATCTGTGCCTCCTTTTTCACTGCTGGAAAAGGCAAGAGAGCTCCAAGGGAGGGAGCTGAGCAAAACACAGACTCCTCCCCTTTAATTCACTATTTTTAAGGCGGCCCCTCCCCTTTTTTTTTTTCACTTTGTGAAGTCCGGAGGCACGTTCCCCAATGCAGACAGGAAGCAGCTTATTCCTACGTAGAAGAAAGGAGAATTGTCACGGCTGCATCGGCTTCCTGGGATTGTCACAGTAATCGGCGTTCCAATGAAAAAGAAGTTCCATCCGCTGGCGCCATCAGTACATGGCGCTGTCAGACGCCAAGGTGTTGTACGGCGAAAGGAACAATTTGCTGGAATCGGGTTTTCCCCCGCTGGCGGTCGGGAGGCAGATGGTGCTGGCCGCTTTCTGGCGGTTGTTCCTGAAGCCCCAGCTGAGGAAGGAGAGCTTCTTCGTCGCCTTTTGCGTCTTGGCGCTTTTGTCGTCGTCCATGTTGAGGCAGACCAAGGAGTACGTCTTCTGCATTCCGGCGGAGTAGGTGGCGCTTTTGTTGTGCTGCGGGGGGAAAAAAAGGGGGAGGAAACGCAGTCTGTTAGAGATCAGTGCATATATTATCTGTAAGGCCTTAGACACCCGCCTACTGGGCACCTTTACCCCCCCCTTCCTGCCCAGGCCAATTTTTAGCTTTCAGCACGTCACACTTTAAATGACAATTGCGCGGTCATGCGACACTGTACTCAAATTACCTTTTTATTGTTTTTTTTTCCCACACAGATAGAGCTTTCTTTTGGTGGCATTTATTCACCACTTGGTTTTTAATTTTTTGCTAAATAAATGAAAAAACCCTGAAAGTTAAAAAAAAAAAAAAAAAAAAACATTTTTAAAACAGGTATTTTTTCTCCTCTTCTGATGTGCGCTGATGAGGCTGCATTGATTGGCACTGTTGGGACTGCACTGATTATAAGTGTAGATGTCCCTTTCACACAAGCTGGTTATTGTCTCTCCTCTCTCGTCAGTGTGATGAAAGGAATGCCGATAACCGGTTTGTGTTTACATCGTGATCAGCTGTGATTAGATACAGCTGATCACAGGGTAAAGAGCCGTTGATTGGCTCTTTACCCTGATCTGTGATCAGCTATGTCCGGAGGAGTGTGGGGGGGGTGGTCTGTTGTTGCTGGGGAGGTCTGTTGTTGCTGCATGGGGGATATATTGTTGGTGGGGGGTTTTATATTGCTAGGGGGTCAGTTGATGCTGGAAGGGGGGATCCACTTTTAACCACTTAAGGACCGCCTAATGCCGATGTACGTCGGCAGAAGGGCATGTCTGGGCACAATCACGTACCTGTACGTGATTGTTAAATGCCCAGCTGTGGGTCGCGGCCACGCGCCTGCGACCCGGAGCTCCGTGGCCGCGGGACCCGATCGCCGCTGGAGTCCCGCGATAGGTCCCTGGAGCTGAAGAACGGGGAGAGGTGTGTGTAAAACACACCTTCCCTGTTCTTCACTGTGGCGCTGTCATTGATCATCTGTTCCCCCGATATAGGGAAAGGCGATAAATGACGTCATGCGTCCAGCCCCGCCCCCCCCACAGTTAGAAACACACATGAGGTCACACTTAACCCCATCAGCACCCCCCTAGTGGTTAACTCCCAAACTGAAATTGTCATTTTCACAGTAATCGGTGCATTTTTATAGCATTTTTTGCTGTGAAAATGTGTCAAAATTGTCCAAAGTGTCCGCCATAATGTCGCAGTCACGAAAAAAAAAATCGATGATCGCCGCCATTAGTAGTAAAAATGTTTTTTTTATAAAAATGCAATAAAACGATCCGTTATTTTGTAAATGCTATAAATTTTGCGCAAACCAATCGATAAACGCTTTTTGCGATTTTTTTTTTTTACCAAAAATATGTAGAAGAATACGTATCGGCCTAAACTGAGGGAAAAAAAATGTAATATATTTTTGGGGGATATTTATTATAGCAAAAACAATTTTTTTTTTTCAAAATTGTCGCTCTATTTTTGTTTATAGCGCAAAAAAATAAAAACCGCAGAGGTGATCAAATACCACCAAAAGAAAGCTCTATTTGTGGAGAAAAAAGGTCGCCAATTGTCAGTTAAAGCGACGCAGTGCCGAATCGCAAAAAGGGGCCTGGTCTTTTACCTGCATATTGGTCTGGGTCTTAAGTGGTTAAGGGAGGGGTCTCTTGCAGCTGCCTTCTGGAGAATTTATTAAATGTTGTCTGCGGGGAGATCTATTGTTGCTGGGGGGTATTATGTTGTGGGTGGTTCATTGTTGCTGGGGGAATCTATGGATGCTGGGGGGGGGGGGCTATTGTTGCTGGGGGCTCTTATATTGCTGGGAGGGATCTACTGTTTAGAGAAGTGTCTATTGTTCTGGCTGCAGGGAAATCTGTTGTTGCCACTTGGGATCTATTTTTGCAGGGGGGGTTTTATGGTTGCTGGAAAGTCTATTCATGTTGTCTGCGGGGAGGTCTATTGTTGCTGGGGGGTATTATGTTGTGTGTGGTTCATTGTTGCTGGGGGAATCTATGGATGCTGGGGGGGGGGGCTATTGTTGCTGGGGGGTCTTATATTGCTTGGGGGTCAGTTGTTGCTGGGAGGGATCTACTGTTTAGAGAAGTGTCTATTGTTGCTGGCTGCGGGGAAATCTGTTGTTGCCACTTGGGATCTATTTTTGCAGGGGGGTTTTATTGTTGCTGGAAAGTCTATTCATGTGGTCTGCGGGCAGGTCTATTGTTGCTGGGGGGTATCAAGTTGTGGGTGGTTCATTGTTGCTGGGGGAGGGAGGGGTCTATTGTTTCTGGGGGGGGATCTATTGTTGCTGTAGCAGATCATGTGGCTGTAATGGTTGACTCGTACCATGCTGGACGTCTGGTCCTGAATGCTGGTCACTTTGATCTCCTTCCCTTCTTCCCCGATTCCTCTTAGCATGTCCATAACCTCGTTTATGGAGCACCACTTGCAGTCCCGGTCTTCCACTGCTACAATGTAATCGCCTTCCTTCACACCCACACCCTGCAATACAAATACAATGAGAGTCCCGGTTCATAGACGACCTTCATATCTCCTGTGCTACCGAGAAAAAGTCAAGGGTCAGTCCTTCCAACACAACAAAGCATAATAATAAAAATATCCATCATGTAACCACTTCAGCTCTCACCCCTGTGTACCCCCTTATGGAGCAGAGACATTTTTAAATTTCTGCTAAGGGCCTGCTTATTTGGCAATAATGCTGTCATTACTTAAATTGTTTCTAAAAAGGCATAAGGTTTATTTCTCAGTGCAGCAGCCCCCAAATACTCACCCGAGCCCCATCTCGATCCAGCGATGTTGTGCAAGAGCCGCGGCTGTTCCGGGACTCTCCCTCCTAATTGGCTGAGACAGCAGCATGTGCCACTGGCCAATGAGGAGTGAGAGGGGGTGGGGCCGAGCCACGGCTCCATGTCTGAACAGGGACAACCTGTGGGGGCACTCGGCAGGAAGGAGGGGCCTGAAGCGCGCCAGTGGGGGACCAGAGAAGGAGGAGGATCAGGGCTGCTCTGTGCAAAACCAACTTCATAGAGCAGGTAAGTATATAATGTGTTATATACTGTATTTATCGGGGTATTGCATGCTCCGGCGTATAGCGCACACCCCTAAAGTGGACCCGACATTCCTGTAAAAAAATTTTGTACTTAGTTTTGGTGTCTTGCGCGGCGTCCATCGGCGGCCTCGTTGGGTCCGGCGTCAGTCTGCGGCTTCGGGTGTCCTCTGTCGGGTCCGGCGGCCTTCTGCGGCGTCCTCCCCGCGCCGAGTTTGAATACTGCGCCGGCATATACCGAGCGCAGTACACTCGTGTATAGTCGGGCAGGCTCGGCTACTCTCGCGCTCACGTCCTGTACGTCCAGGACGTGAGCGCGAGAGGAGAGGAGCCGAGCCTGCCCGACTATACACGAGTGTACTGCGCTCGGTATATGCCGGCGCAATATTCAAACTCGGCGCGGGAAAGTGGGTATCGGCGTATATCGCGCACCCACGATTTTGCCCTGATTTTCAGGGCAAAAAAGTGCGCGGTATACGCCGATAAATACGGTAATATAATATGTTTGTTATTTAATACAGTGGAACCTCAGTTTACGAGTAACGCAGTTAACAAAAAATTTAAAAGACGGGCAACTTTAAAAAAAAAAAAAAAAAAAATCTTGAGACTTGTTTCCCGATTGGCTGAAAGGAGAAGCGATCCTATTGGCCTAGGAGTAGGAGGGAGGAGACGTCATGCAGGGAAAGCCGTGCCTCCGCGAAGCCGAGGAAGGACGACGCAGTGTGAACCCGCCGCCCGGAGGAAGCACGTGCCATAGATGGGAATTAGTACTCGGCTGCTGACTGACCGACTGGGAGGGAAGACCCGACTGACCGGGGGGTTGCAAGAGACCCGGCGACCGGCAAGTGGATTTGAGTGGAATGCTGCCCCCTCCCCCCCCCCCAAAAAAAAATTATACCACCAGCCACCACTGGCCCTCTATGTCATGAAGTACCATGCAGTACCATCAGTGGCCACTGATTCTGTATGTAATGAAGTCAGCAAGAGGGGTGTAGTGTCACAGTTTGCTGCCTATCGTACAATGCCCCGGAAGTCACGTGACGGCCAACTGCGCATGCGCGATGCGTTCCAAATGCAAGTGCGATGCGTTCCAATGGATTTACGACAGTACACACCAGCGAACCCGCCATTCAGGGCGACGTGGATTAAGAGGAAAGTGGCCAGTCGGCCTCACGTCCTCGCTCCGCTCGGACGGCTCGCTCGACCTCCTGGCTCTTTTTTTAACATCCTCTAATCCACGGGGATGTTAAGGAAAGAGCCTGGATGCCGACCGAGGTTTCACTGGTGTGTACTGCCGTGAATCCATTGGAACGCATCGCATTTGCGTTTGGAACGCATCGCGCATTCGCAGTTGGCCGCCACGTGACTTCCGGAGCATTGTACGATAGGCAGCAAACTGTGACAATACAGGGGCAGCTATACAACCAATGGAGCCAACTGGTCCACACTACCAGAGCCTGTGGGGAGAATGCCTTGGGATTGTGGGAGTAGTTAGGTTTAATCTCTAATACATCCTCCTAGACAAAAAAAAAAACATTATAGCCTGCTGATAAGAATGGGGAGGGGGGGGGGGGGGAGACATACATTTAATTGTTCTTCCTTTCCGGGATGAGGCTTTAAGGGAAGGAAAATAAATGCACTTACTGCGGCTGGACAGAGGGGATCCAGCGACGTTATCTGGACTGGACAGTCACCCTTTAAAACAAAGCCCAAATCACCATCCTCAAGAGTCAAGCAGACTTTCCTTGGGGCCGTCCACCTTTGCTTTGCAGAAAATACAGACAAAGGACCCTAAAAAAAAAAAAACATATTATTGATTTGGCCCTTGGTAAAATAATTGAAATAAAGAAACGTAACCCCTTAAATATAAAGGCAAACTGGTTGGTTTAATAAAGCTCTGTGTATCAAACAATTACCATTTTCTAGTAATTTAATTACTACTACTAATAAAAAATATTAATAATACATTAAGAAGATAACTACAGAAAGTTGATCTATCTATACCGTGTGTAATTTATAAAATTATGATACAGTAAAACCTTGGTTTGAGAGTGACTTGGTTTGAGAGCGTTTTGCAAGACAAGCAAAAATGTTTTAATACATTTTGCCTTGATATACAAGCGATGTCTTGATATAAGAGCAGCGTCATGTCACAACTGAGTAGAGGAGAGAGGAGCCTCTAAGTGTAACAATATGGTTACCTTTAATGAAGGTACAACATTTAGCAACTTATTGCTACACTTAGAGGCGCCTCTCTTCTCTTTCATACCCTGTAAAAAAAAAAATGCTTTGATATACAAGTGCTTTGGATTACAAGCATATTTCTGTAACGAATTACGCTCGCAAACCAAGGTTTTACTAATATATTATATATATATATATATATATATATATATATACACACACACACACACACACACACACACACACACACACACAATTTTCCTGTTATTAAATAATTTTTTATTGTATTAATTTATTAATCATAAAAGATTAAAAATGAGATTATATATATATATATATATAAAATTTTAAGATTTTTCAATAAAATACTGGTATTTTTGCTCTACATACCAATCGCTGAAAGAGGTCGATGACCTTTACTCTGGTGATCGGAGGCGTGATGATTTCAGCCTTGTAGTCCGTCTTACCTGTGGGCGGAGCAGAAAATGACATCAGCAATTTTTCTATGTTCTTTAATGCTAATTCACGAATATATACAGGTATAATCAATAAAGCATTTCACACTGATGGCGACAGTCTGGGGTTTTTATTCATACCTTTTGCATTTTTGTTTTGATATTTTTTCCATTGAGGTCAATGGAAAACACACCTCAAGGCACTAAGGCATATATCAACGAGCGCCATGATGCACGTAAACGCAAGTTACAGAAAATGATGATGCATGTTGACATTCAACACAAAAGTGCATCGCAACATCGCATTGAAAGTGTGTTATAACGCAGGTGAGCGCGTGTTGAGATGCATTTCTATTGATTTCAATGGATAACACATCTGAAAAAAACAAACATGCAGAGCTTGCGCGCAGAAGCGAAGGGCATACGCAAGTCACACCCGCATATGAAAACGGTATTCAAACCACACATGTGAGGTATCGCTGCTATCGGTAGAGCGAGAGCAATAATTATAGCTTTAGACCTCCTCTGTAACTTAAAACATGCAACCTGTAGCATTTTTTAAACGTCGCCTATGGAGATTTTTAAGGGTAAAAGTTTGTCGCCATTCCACGAGCGGGCGCAATTTTGAAGCGTGACATGTTGAGTGTCAATTTACTCAACGTAACATTATCCTTCACAATATAAAAATAAATTGGGCTAACTTTACTGTTGTCTTATTTTTTTATTCAACAAAGTGTATTTTTTCCAAAAAAAAAAGTGCGCTTGTAAGACCGCTGCGCGAATACGGTATGACAAAGTATTGAAAAGACATTTTAGTCTCTAGGGTGTTAGAAAAAAAACTGTATAATGTTTGGGGGTTCCAAGTAATTTTCTAGCAAAAAAAAAAAAAGTTAACTTGTAAACACCAAATCTCAGAAAGAGGCTCGGTCCTTAAGTGGTTAAGGGCTCTTTCACACGGGCGGCCCGTTTTTGGCGGACCTGAACGGGCGCTCCGTGCTCCTCTATGGAGCCGCAGATGTCAGCGGTGACATGCCCGCTGACATCCGACCTGCTCCGATCCGCCAAAGTGTGATGGAGGAAAAACCTACTTTTCCATCTGTCTGACGGATCGGGTGAACACGGACAGACGGTCCGTGTTCATCCGATCCCCCCCATAGGGGAGAGCGGAGAAAAGACAGGGCGGTCCCTGCACAGTGTGGGGATTAACGGGATCCGCCCCTTGTGAAAGGGACCTAATTCTGATTGGGGGGGGGGGGGGGGGGGGAATCATCACAAAGAAAATAAAGCTTACACCTTATTGAATAACCCATGTCATGCATTTTCTTTAAAGGTTACTTAGTTACACTTGTGCATATAATAAATAGCGTTTTCAGATGCACCATAAACCGATCACGGCGTCGACCTGATCGGCGATCGCCCCGTACTTACCGAGAATTTCTTGGGCCACCAGTAAACTCATAAAGTCATCTTCCTTCTGGTGCTGGGTGAATTTCAGCAGCGCCCTCTTGTGGAAAGCGGAAAGTATGTCCTGCAGGACGTCGATCTGCTTCAGCTGGCTGCACAGGTTGGCGAGTCGGCGGGCTTCTTCGTGGCACACGAGCGCTTTGGACAGATGCGCCTTTCCTAAGACGGTGGCAGGAAAAAAAAAAAACAGTGACAACAATGAAACGCCGGAACGAGTCGGATGTACACAGGGGGGGGGGGGGGGGGGGGGGGGGGGGTACGTGTCTGTAAACAATAGGTTTTTATTTTCTCATGGACTTTGCGTGATGGCTGGCGCTCTGCGATGTCATTTTAGCCGAGCCGCTCTCATTGTGACGGAGCGCACAGGAATGTTAGTTATGTCCTGTGGACTGGGTGCGGCCAAGGCAACATTGTGCGATGGCTGTACGGATCGATGACAGAACACCATCATCTGGCCAATGACGAGACATCACGCCAGCCAAAACAATTTTGTATTGTTGTCCACCCAGTCCTGAGATTTACACAGCTCTGCCACACAGTCAGGAGCCCCGATTTTTGCTCTGCTACAGCTCAGTAACGCTTACAGGTCTTGGGCCAGATCCACGAAGCAGTTACGCTGGCGTATCTATTGATACGCCGCGCAACTTCTATTTTTCTCTGGCGTATCTTTGTTTTGTATCCACAAAACAAGATACGCCTGAAGCTGGGCTAGATCCGACTGGCGTACGTCTTAGTACGCCGTCGGATCTAAGGTGCTCATATTTAGGCTGGCCGCTAGGTGGCGCTTCCGTCGATTTTCCGCGTCGAGTATGCAAATTAGCTAGATACGCCAATCCACAAAACGTACGTCCGGCGCATTTTTACGTTGTTTCCGTAAGGCTTTTATTGGCGTAAAGTTACCCCTGCTATATGAGGCGTAGCCAATGTTAAGCGTCGAATTTTCCGTCGTGTACGTCGTTTGCGTAAAACGTTCGCGAATAGGGCTTTGCGTAGAATTACGTTCACGTCAAAAGCATTGGCTTGTTGCGGGTTAATTTCGAGCATGCGCACTGGGATACCCCCACGGACGGCGCATGCGCGGTTATAAAAAAAAAAGCGTTGATTACGTGGGGTCAATAGGAATTACCATAATTTCGAGCATGCGCACTGGGATACCCCCACGGACGGCGCATGTGCCGTTGAAAAAAAAAAAACATTGATTACGTGGGGTCAATAGGAATTACCATAAAACACGCCCCCATCTCATCCATTTGAATTGCGCGCCCTTTACGCCGACACAGTTACACTACGCCGCCGTAACTTACGGCGCAAATTCTTTGAGGATACGGAAAATACGCTGCAAGTTATCCGAGATACGCCACGCCAGACGTATAGATGCGCCAAGGTACGTGGATCTGGGCCCTATGTCCCTTACCCAGCCCGTGATTGGATAGTGAAAAGAGAAGCAGCAGACTGATGAGCTCTTCTCTCTGTCAGCTCTCCCCTCCTATTAGAATGCCTCTTTTTTTTTTTTTAACACTTTTTATTGATTGATATGCAGAACAGCATGCCCCTTGTTGGCACATAAGCAACATCATTTCTTATTTGGAACGCAATTGGAGTTCAGCGGTTCCAAAAGCGGTTCCAAAAGCTTCGGGCAGCTCGGCTGAACTCAGAAAACCTCAGAATGGCGCGTTTCCAAGTTTTTTCCAAGTATCTACGAACGGCTCTGGCGCTTGGTATCAATGATATTAATAATGCCCTATCGTTGGTATCAATGGGAGGAATAGTGCCATCATTGATATCAATGGGAGGAATAGTGTCCCATCATTGATATCAGTTGGAGGAATAGTGCCCCATCATTGGTATCAGTGGGAGGAATAGTGACCCATCATTGGTATCAGTGGGAGGAATAGTGTCCCATCATTGGTATCAGTGGGAGGAATAGTGACCCATCATTGGTATCAGTGGGAGGAATAGTGACCCATCATTGGTATCAGTGGGAGGAATAGTGCCCCATCATTGGTATCAGTGGGAGGAATAGTGACCCATCATTGGTTGCTGACAGTGAGGGTAATAATGCCCCAAGGGCCAGGTAAAAGCAAGCAAAGGGCCACATCTGGCCCCCGGGCCGCAGTTTGGAGACCCCTGCATTAGGGTGTGCACTCCAAAGCTCAAGCAAATGGTACCGATCACTTACTGTGTTCATTCACAAAAGGAAGGGGCCGGTAAATGATATATTTATCGACTCCTTCCCCCACTCCTTTTAAAACTTCTCTAGTGTGTGACAGCAGCAGCAGCAGCCTTTGGGAGAGAAGAGGAAGGAAGTTGGGAGTGCAGGGGCACACCAGGCACACCTATGGTGGGTAACACTCTGTACAGCGTTCAGCCCCAGCAGCAGCCTGCTATAGACTTTTAGCCAGATTCAGGTAGGGGCGTCGCATCTTTAAGGCGGCGTAGCGTATCGTATTTACGCTACGCCGCCTTAAGTCAGAGAGGCAAGTACTGTATTCACAAAGTACTTGCCTCCTAACTTACGGCGGCGTAGCGTAAATGGGGCCGGCGTAAGCGCACCTAATTCAAATGAGGATGAGGTTTTAAGTTAATGGAGGGTGACCCGACGTGATTGACGTTTTTTACACATGCGCCGTCCGTGGACATATCCCAGTGTGCATTGCTCCAAAGTACGCCGCAAGGACGTATTGGTTTCGACGTGAACGTAAATTACGTCCAGCCCTATTCACGGACAACTTACGCAAACGACGCGGGAACGACGGCCATACTTAACATTGACTAGGCCAGCTATTTGATGGAATAACTTCACGCCGGAAAACGCCTTACGTAAACGGCGTATCTTTACTGCGACGGGCGCACGTACGTTCGTGAATCGGCGTATCTAGGCATTTACTAGGCATGTGCATTTCGTTTCGTTCCGAATCGAAATTCGGACGAATTTTTCATTATTTCGACATTCGGATGCATACGAATTCCCGAATTGCAATTTTAATGAATTTACCGAATCCGAACGAACGTTTTCGATTCCGAATCGAAAACCCGCGGACGAAATTCGATCGGAATTCAAATTTTTTTTTTTTTTTTTTCGAATTCCGATCGAATTTCGAAATTATATTCGAAAAGAGACTATTTGTTGTCGAATCCAGTCGAAATACTTTCGAATTCGACCGGATTTTTCGAAATTCGGTCGAAAACGAACGAATTTCGAAAACGGTCTAAATATTTTCAAATTCGACCGGATTTTTCGAAATTCGGTCGAAAACGAACGAGTTCCGAAAACGAATTTAACACATGTAACGAACCTAACTTAACGAAATTAATTAAATAACGAATTAAAACGAAACAAAATTTTCCCTTTTGCACATGCCTAGCATTTACATATTCTACGTCAAACTCAACGGAAGCGCCACCTAGCGGCCAGCGTAAATATTGCACCCTAAGATACGACGGCGCAGGCTGTCGTATCTTAGCTAGGTTTAAGTGTATCTCAGTTTGAGAATACACTTAAACTTACGACGGCGCAGATTCAGAGTTACGTCGGCGTATCTACTGATACGCCGGCGTAAATCTTTCTGAATCTAGCGATTTGACAGGCTGCAGGAAACAGGGCTGGGTGCTGCATCTGGTGCATTACAACGCCCCGCAGCTAGAGGGCCCCCACGTGCAAGGGAGTCGCGTCTTTATATGTCTCTGCGCTCAGCTGGAACCCATAACAGGTGATGAGTTTTTGGCTCACCTAGCTCTGTCCTCTGTTGTTTGTCTTTCAGTATATTCATGGCCGTCAGTCCCTCCGGTATGCGGTCATAGAGCTGGGACAAGGCCTTCTCCTGTCTGTCTTCATCATCGTGTCGGCCCACTGTAGCAAAGAATTAGACGGTTATATGACGGCATCTGAAAAGTCTAATGACTAGTATAATAAGGAGTTCGGTATTTTAATTAGGTAGCACCAATATATTCTGCAGTCCTGTAGAAGGCTATTCACATCAGACTCCGCCCTGGAGGAGCTGACAGTCACACAGATACATACCGCAAGACAATTATCATACAGTATTTTATGTGACAACGTGAGAATAATCCACTGACTAGTATAACAAGGGTAGTATTTACAAAATAGTTTTAGACTCTGAAACTGCATGTACATTCATTATGTGAGAATGGGGGGGAAATCAAAAGCCATTAGACAATTTTCTCTCCAGGTTAAATGCTATTTATTTATACAAAATAGAGGTAGATGCGTAAATAGCTCATTATGGGCACTAGACCGTGCTGATGATCATAGCAATTACTTATTTGTTTGCAGTGATAGTTATTTTAAAGTCAAAAATTGTAAAAAAAAAAAAAAGCCCATTGGAAGGTCACCCTAGTTTAGTTATACTGGGATGTTGAACTTGTTATTAATTATGTTAGTTTAGATTGTCTTGTGTATAAGTATTCTCATGGCTCCTGAAGAAGTAAATTAAGTCCAAGAAACACGTCGGCTACAAGAAATCAGTATTTCATGATACAATGTCTTGTTATGTCATATCAATGTTATAATGTCTATGTTGTATGTTGGTGTTTTTTTGCTATGTTGGGCGACAACATTTTTTTTTTTTTTTTTTTACAAGGGTTGACTTTAAATAAAGAAATTGTGTTTTATTGTAAGATGTTGCGATTCAAAAGTCCCTTTTTCCCATACATTCTTTATTTTTGATACTATTACGGGGATGTGGTGCTGTCCTTTATAAACAATTTTAGTGCTGTTGATACTTACACTGATGTTCGATGAGCACAATCGCCACGAAATAGTGAGCCAGTGCTTTGTAATGTTCGGCTTTTACTTGCACCATGACGGACCAGGAGTAGGGCACGTTCTCCTTGATGGGAGCCTGGTTCATGGCGTTGTACACTTGCGTGTGAATCTCGCTGACCTGCAGGCAAATCAAGGAGAAATACGTGAGCATCAATCAGATCACAAGAGCAATGCAAGAGTTTATGCACTTAAAGCGGGAGTTCACCCGAATAATTTTTTTTTTAACATTAGATTGAGGCTCATTTTGTGAAGGGGAATCGGGTGTTTTTTTAAAAATCCGAGCAGTACTTACCGTTTTAGAGAGCGATCTTCTCCGCCGCTTCCGGGTATGGTCTTCGGGACTGGGCGTTCCTATTTGATTGACAGGCTTCCGACGGTCGCATACATCGCGTCACGAGTAGCCGAAAGAAGACGAACGTCGGTGCGGCTCTATACGGCGCCTGCGCACCGACGTTCGGCTACTTTCGGAAAATCGTGACGCGATGTATGCGACCGTCGGAAGCATGTCAATCAAATAGGAACGCCAAGTCCCGCAGCCCATACCCGGAAGCGGCGGAGAAGATCGCTCTCTAAGTACTGCTTAGATTTAAAAAAAACTACCCGATTCCCCTTGACAAAATGAGCCTCAATCTAATGTTAAAAATGAACTTTTCGGGTGAACCTCCACAAAAGGGACAATAAACATAAATTACTTCTGAGAGTTCATAAAAAGAGTTTTATCAGATGACAAGGGGTGGTCAGGAGGGACAGCTGCCCTGGGTGCATACGAGCAAGGGGGCGAACAGACACAGGGGGCACACCCATTCTATGGCATGTATTAATAGTGAGTCTGGCTGCATTTGGGGGGGGGGGGGCACACTGGCTGCATTTGAGGGGGGGCACACTGGCTGCATTTCGGGGGAGGGGTACACTGGCTGCATTTCGGGGGGGGCACACTGGCTGCATTTCGGGGGGGGGGCACACTGGCTGCATTTCGGGGGGGGGGGCACACTGGCTGCATTTCGGGGGGGGGCACACTGGCTGCATTTCGGGGGGGGGGCACACTGGCTGCAATTGATTTTTTTTTTTTAGTTTTTTGCGCTCCCCCGAAAAATGTTGAGCACCAGCCACCACCAGGGATGGACTGGCCATTGGGACTACAGGGAGTTTCCCGGTGGGCCGATGGCTCAGTGGGCCAGCCTCAGTGACAGCAGAATGCCGCGTCCCTCCGCTCCTCTGTCTCTTCCTCCCCGCAGCGCTCACCTGGGGGGGGGGGGAAGCAGGGGGGGAGGACCAGAGGAGCATGGGGGGAGGGGACAGACAGCTGACTCAACAGCTACGGCCTGGGAGTTTCTCACTTCTGCCTAATCTTGTCCCATAAGGGGGGGGCACCAAACTGATTCTTTGCCCCGGGTGAAATAATGTCTAGCTTCCCCACTGGTACTGCCTATAAGAGTACCAGTACCAGCCGTTCTACTCTAATAAATGGAACGGCTACTGTCTAGTGAAGGGGGAGAGGGGGCTTGGGTGACCCTTGCGGGAGTTGTCTGGCCGCCATGGGAGAGACCTGTCAAAGTGGGCCAGTCTGGATGAAGTCCAGGGCCAAATTTCTGTCCCAGTCCAGCCCTGGGCACCACTGATAGCTATACCTACAAAAGGGGCCGGCCTGACGTCATCTAGCAGGACTTCATTTTTTGACTAATGTTTCCCCTTTAATTTCCCATTACAGTTCCAGCAATAACCATTGAGGGAATGATTAACCGATACCTAGAGATAGGATTCCTTCTACGTGCACACCTACAGCACTCAGGTGTTGGTTACTGTGAGAACGTCTTTTATTTTCCTACAGATCCATAAAAACGAGATTTCCAAGAGATATTTAACAAGAAGTCTATTGGCTCAAGGCCAGACCTGACCTACCCAATTCACAATACTTAATAGATATCTTCAATTGCGTCATGCATTCCAATCCCGATTCAAGAACAAGACCAAAGAATGAATCCTTTCCCTCGGACTTGGAGAATTTACTGATGACAGAAAAGTTTCCTAAAACACTATTCGCTAGATTCAGAGACGTTTACGCCGGCGTATGAGTAGATACGCCGTCGTAACTCTGAATCTACGCCGTCGTACATTTAAGCGTATTCTGGAAACCAGATACGCTTAAATTAGGCTAAGATACGAGCGGCGCAAGTCTCCTACGCCGTCGTATCTTAGGGTGCAATATTTACGATGGCCGCTAGGTGGCGCTTCCGTTGATTTCTGTGTAGAATATGTAAATGAGCTAGATACGCCGATTCAGAACCGTACGTGCGCCCGGCGCATTTTTTTACGTCGTTTACGTAAGGCTTTTTCCGGCGTAAAGTTAGTCAAACAAAAAGCTGGCCTAGCCAAGTATGGACGTCGTTCCCGCGTCGAATTTTGAAATTTTTACGTCGTTTGTGTAAGTCGGCCGTGAATAGGGCTGGACGTAATTTACGTTCACGTCAAAACCAATACGTCCTTGCAGCGTATTTTGGAGCAATGCACACTGGGATATGTCCACGAACGGCGCATGCGCCGTTAGTTAAAAACGTCAATCACGTCGGGTCACTAGTTATTAACATAAAACACGCCCCCCTGTTCATCATTTGAATTAGGTGCGCTTAGGCCGGCCCATTTACGCTACGCCGCCGTAACTTAGGAGGCAAGTGCTTTGTGAATACAGCACTTGCCTCTCTGACTTACGGCGGCGTAGCGTATAGGCGATACCCTACGCCGCCTCAAAATTAAGCCAGTCTATCTGAATCTGGCTATATCAGTTACTTATAAGGAACGGTTCAAGGTTAGGCCTAAGGCAGTGATCAAGTGCAGAGTGCAGTGAGAGGCTGAAGTCCTGGACAGTCGGGGGGACGGGGGGGGGGGGGGGGGGGGGGGACCAGTGTTATCAACCGCCCATATTTCTAGGGGCAACCCGTAAAAACAGGCACTTTTTTGATTCTGTGCAACTGTACAGCATTATGGCCACTAGATGGTGCTGACTATCATAGGAAATAGATATGCTCATCAGCTCCTTCTAGTGGCCATAATGCAGTATTTTCTGCATTCACACAAAATTCAGATTATAGCTTCAGAATCTTTGATATTGCCCCATTCACATAGAATGAATATACATGCATTTTTGATTTTTCATATTTAAAAAAAAAAAATACCTTTGCTGCCTCTTGCGCCACCTTAGCCAATGTGCAGAATTCATTATGGACCCCGGACAGGATCGTCTGCTCGAAGTGACACTCGTGAGCTTCTGCCAGCAGCATTTTAATGAGGGCACCCAACATGGCTGGACTCATGTCATAGCTGGGGGTGTGTGTGAAGGTTTCCTTCAGGTAGCTAAGAGCTCCTGGAAGAGAAGGAAAGGAGATTGTAGAAAGTTTGTCATGTCTGAATACTTTTCATTGAAAAATGTTCTTTTAAAAGTAAAAAAATCGATCATTTACAGGAAAAAGATCATCTTGATGTTAACATTAATTGTCAATGTTAAGCCCATGACTAAGCAGTAAACCTATGAGTAGAGGCGGCTCTTTAATTAGGCGGTCGCCAAAGGTTTTGCACTAACAGGGGCCTCGCGGCCACCTAACTTACCCAATGCATTACCCCAGTTTGGAGGGACAGGGGACCTTAAGGCTGCTGTGCTCAGGCAGCGTTAAGAGCCCTGACTCAGAAACGGGGGCCGCCAGCGTCCCTAACAACAACCAGTGAATATTGGTGACACCACCCCTTGTGACGTCAATAACCCAGCATGCCCTCAGTCAATGACATCACAAGGGGGCGGGTTTTACCAGGTGACTTCACCGGGTGGCCCCCACCCCTTAGTTATTAAAAAGCAGGATCTGTGGGGCAGCCTTGTTAAAGGGGGCTTCCAGATTCTGATAATCCCCCCTGCCCGCAGACCCCCACAACCACCGGCCAGGGTTGTGGGGAAGAGGCTCTTGTCCTTGAATTATTTTTCCCCATCATGGGTGTGAATGGGGTCCCATGTCAAGTTTTGCCTAAGGCCTCATAAAGCCTAGAGCCGCCTCTGCAGGTGAGCTCATCTCTCGGTCACTCAGCTCTCTCTTCCTGTCAGTATTCTCCATACACTGCAGCACACCTGGTTGACTTATTGTACTGCTTCCCCATCCCTCCTCTGAGCTCTGCTGTATAGAGACTGCAAAATGCAAATTCCAAGGAAAATTCAGGTACTTTCACTGCTTGCATTAAAAAAAAAAAAAAACAACACACTTAATGATGTACTAATAATAAATTAGCTACAGACCCTTTTCCCCCATCCTTAGAGGCAGGGGTGTGTCCCTCCATCAGGGATGAGATTTGTGGAAGGGCAAGGGTCTCTCCAGGAGGCTGGAGGCTTTGTAGGAACACTGTGGGTGGCTGAGGGCTGTCAGACGGCCTAGGGCACTTTAGAGGGGCGAGAGGCACCGTAGGAGACTAGAGGGCACTGCTTGGGCTAGTTGGCACTGTGGGACACTACTGGAGGTTGTGAGGCTCTGTGGAGGCACTATGGCACTGAGGGGGTTTGTGAACAGTATGGCGGCTGAGGGCTGTGAGTGAGCCTAAGGGCACTGTGGGGGGAGGTTGAGAGGCACTGTACAGGACTGGAGGGCACTGCTTGGGCTAGTAAGCACTGTGGGATACTGATGGAGGTTGGGAGGCTCAGTGGAGGCATTATGGGAGGACGGGGAACACTGTGGTGGCTGATAGCCATCAGTGGACCTAGGGAAACTGTAGGGGGTTGCGAGGCACTGTAGGAGACTGGAGGGCACTGCTTGGGCTAGTAGGCACTGTGGGACGCTACTGGAGGTTGAGAGGCTCTGTGGAGGCATTAAGGCACTATGGGAGGTTGGGGAACACTGTGGCGGTTGAGGGCTGTCAGAGGGTCCAAGGGCACTGTGGGGGGTTGAGAGGCACTGTAGGAGACTAGAGGGCACTGCTTGCGCTAGTAGGCACTGGGGGACACTGCTGGAGATTGGGAGGCTCTGTGGAGGCATTATGGCACTATGGGAGGTTGGGGAACACTGTGGCGGTTGAGGGCTGTCAGAGGGTCTAAGGGCACTGTGGGGGGTTAAGAGGCACTGTAGGAGACTAGAGGGCACTGGTTGCGCTAGTAGGCACTGTGGGACACTGCTGGAGGTTGGGAGGCTCTGTGGAGGCATTATGGCACTATGGGAGGTTGGGGAACATGGTGGCGGTTGAGGGCTGTCAGAGGGTCTAAGGGCATTGTGGGGGGTTGAGAGGCACTGTAGGAGACTAGAGGGCAGTGCTTGCGCTAGTAGGCACTGTGGGACACTGCTGGAGATTGGGAGGCTCTGTGGAGGCATTATGGCACTATGGGGGGGTTGGTGAACACTGATAGCTGTCAGTGGACTGGAAGGCACTACTTGGGCTAGGGGGCTGGAGGCTCTCTAGTAGGCCAGGTGGTACTGTAGAAGGATTGGGAACAGTGTGGGGGTTGAGGGCTCTCTGGGGGCACTATGGGGAGTTGAGGGGCACTGTGAGAAATGATGGAAGCACTATGAGAGCTGGGGTGTACTGTGGTAGGTTAGGGGGATCTACAGCTAGCTGAAGACGTGGGAGAAGAGAGGCCACAGCAAACCATGTCCCGGAGATTGAGAACCAATGGGGCAGAACCTCTCTCACGCTCAGTCTGATAACTGGTGTGTAGGGGATTGTAAGCAGAAAATATAAATATACTTTCAGGTAGTTATATTCGCTGTATTCAGCCTTTTCTTCTTTTCAAAGAAAGCCTATCTGTACTAAAGGGTGTGGTATTTGCCTGGAGTTACGCTTTCAAGCGGAGGACTACTCGAGGAGTCAACAAACTCTGTTGCCCGTTGACCGATGGCAATCTCTGCGCGTTTCGTTAGAACCAAACAGCCCGTCCATTCTCATATCTCTCCATTATCAGACCGCCTTCCTTAGCGGCACGTAGCTCAGTTGCCACAAAACACACAATGTAAACAGCAGCCAGTTCCAGGACTTTCCCTGCAACCGGTCCGGCAAGTCACAGAGGCTCAGGCAGTGACACAATATTAACAGGATGGGTGCTAAGTTTTCAATCCATCAACACATCATCTCATCACTAAATGACATCTGTTTATTTAGTGTCACTTTCAATAAACTTTAAAAGCCAATGTAAACTCTAAGGGGTGTGTTCATTTAAAAAAAAATTGCAACGCTATTCATCCTGGAGAATGCATGTACATTTAATCGGTGCACATGGGTGAAAAAAACAAAACAAAGGATTGCTTTTAGGTCATTTACTGTGTCGGAGGAATGTATTCCAATGATTTTCAAATGGTAAAACACTGCATTGGCCACTAGATGGTGCCAAGTTCTTAAGATACTTGGTGCCATCTAGTGGCCAAATTCGGTATGATTTTATTTTAAGTCAATAAAAAACATTCATCCAGTTCAGGAAATAGTCTTTCAGTATTTTTTTTCAACTTTCCATCTATTAAATCTTCTGCCCTTGTTGTCATTTTAACTTTGGATAGCAAAACATTTTTTTTTTCTGGAGGAAAGTATAACATTTTTTTTTTTTTTTTAAATAAACGTTTCTTTACAACCCCTTTAACTGAACAAGCTGAAGTTGGAAGCCGATTGGTTACCATGCACAGCTACACCAGAGTCTGTGTGCACCCGTTTTAGTAAATCCCCCCATAATCTATATAATGGCCCAGATTCAAGTAGAATTGCGCTTTATTTGCGCAGGCACAGGGCAGCGATTTTGCCCTGCGCCCACACAAATATTTTGCGCTGCCCTCGATTCACGGAGCAGTAGCTCCGTAAATTGCGAGGGCGCGCCGGCAAAATTGCCCGGCGTAAGCGCGCGCAATGTAAATGATCCCGCCGGGGGCGGGAATCATTTAAATTAGGCGCGCTCCCGCGCCGAGCGTTCAGCGCATGCTCCGTCGGGAAACTTTCCCGACGTGCATTGCGGCAAATGACGTCGCAAGGACGTCATTTGCTTCTAAGTGAACGTGAATGGCGTCCAGCGCGTTTCACTTACGCAAACGCCGTGAAATTCAAATTTCACGGCGCGGGAAGGGTGGCTATACTTTAGCATTGGCTGCGCCTGCTATTAGCAGGAGCAGCCTTACGCTAAAGATGCCGTACGGAAACTCCGTACCGTGCGTACGCAGGGCCCGCGCAACTTTGTGAATCGGTGTTAGTATGCAATTTGCATACTATACGCTGATCACAATGGGAGCGCCCCCTAGCGGTCATCGCTAGAATGCAGCCTAAAATCTGCGTGGCATAAGAGCCTTATGCCACACAGATTTTAGGCTGCAGTCGGCGTAGCGATGTTCCTGAATCAGGAGCATTCGCTACGCCGGAGCAAGTAAGCAATTGCGCCGTGTAACCTATGGTTACACGAGCGCAATTGCTTCTTGAATCTGGCCCAATGTGTCTAAAAGGTTTATATTTTTATGATTGTCAGCTCCATCTAGTGGCCATAATGAAGTATATTCCTCAACTGAGGCATTTTAAGAAATTATCACAATATGACCACTAGATGGCAATGATGATTATCCAAAATAAACAGACAAATTATGTACTGACTGTGCAAATGCTTGAGATATATGTACAGCAATATTTTTTATATTTTTATCTATTATATTTATTTATAAAGTGAATGTGATTTTCACCAAATATTCTCTGGTGGAGAATCAATCACGGTCATTGAAAAGCACATGGGAGATGCTCCTGCAAAGAATGTCAGATATGTTACTTTTACATGAAGGTCACTAGTAGTTCAGGTTTGTCTGCTGGAATCTGGGAGGTGGTAGGAGAGGAGAGAGCAGCAGCAGCAGCAGGTACAAAGGTCCCTCCGTGATTCATTAACCAGCTTCCACAATAAATACAATAAACACTCGGCAGCTGATAACCTTCATTGTCCGACTTCTCAGAAATCTCTGAAACTAATCATTTGTTCTTTTTAGAACTGGCTAACGCAGAGGTTTTCAAACTGACCCCATAAAGGAGAGTTCACACCGGTATTACCAATAAGGGGGGCTTAGCCTGTGCCGGTGTTTTGACGAGAAATGACCCCCCCCCCCGTCAAATAAGGCCCCCCCCCCGTACTGCGCTGGCGCAGCATGGTGCACTACGGAGGCGGTCGAAAGTTTTTCGAACATGAACAGCTGTACACGGCGCAAAAAAAGAGGACATTCTGCCACGCGCTCACGTTCGCGCACGCTCCTGATGCTCGTGCAACTCTGTAAGGGGCAGGTTTATTATTGATTGAACTCTGCAAGGGGCGGGTGTCTTACTGATTGAACTCTGCAAGGGGCGGGTGCATTACAGATTGAACTCTGCAAGGGGCGGGTGCATTACAGATTGAACTCTGCAAGGGGCGGGTGCATTACAGATTGAACTCTGCAAGGGGCGGGTGTATTACAGATTGAACTCTGCAAGGGGCGGGTGTATTACAGATTGAACTCTGCAAGGGGCGGGTGTATTACTGATTGAACTCTGCAAGGGGCGGGTGTATTACAGATTGAACTCTGCAAGGGGCGGGTGTATTACAGATTGAACTCTGCAAGGGGCGGGTGTATTACAGATTGAACTCTGCAAGGGGCGGGTGTATTACAGATTGAACTCTGCAAGGGGCGGGTGTCTTACAGATTGAACTCTGCAAGGGGCGGGTGTCTTACAGATTGAACTCTGCAAGGGGCGGGTGTCTTACTGATTGAACTCTGCAAGGGGCGGGTGTCTTACTGATTGAACTCTGCAAGGGGCGGGTGTCTTACTGATTGAACTCTGCAAGGGGCGGGTGTCTTACTGATTGAACTCTGCAAGGGGCGGGTGTCTTACTGATTGAACTCTGCAAGGGGCGGGTGCCTACAGAAGAGGCCGTATTGTACAATGATGGGCAGAGCTCATACGATGGGGGTGGATTTCTCAAAAGGGGCGGATGTATTATTGATTCATCCGCCCCTTCGAGAAAAAACACCCCCATCGTTTTAGCTCTACCCATCATTATACAATACGGCCTCTTCTTTAAATGAAACAGACTCCTTGCAGAGTTCAACCAATACTACACCCGCCCCTTTAAAAGTTGCAAGAACATCGGGAGCGTGAATGCACACGCCCCTTGCAGAGTTACACGAGTATCGGGAGCGTGAATACACCCGCCCCTTGCAGAGTTACACGAACATCGGGAGCGTGAATACACCCGCCCCTTGCAGAGTTACACGAGCATCGGGAGCGCGAATACACCCGCCCCTTGCAGAGTTACACGAGCATCGGGAGCGTGAATACACCCGCCCCTTGCAGAGTTACACGAGCATCGGGAGCGCGAATACACCAGCCCCTTGCAGAGTTACACGAGCATCGGGAGCGCGAATACACCCGCCCCTTGCAGAGTTACACGAGCATCGGGAGCGTGAATACACCCGCCCCTTGCAGAGTTACACGAGCAGGTTTCTGCACAGATATCAATGTAAATCGCGGCCCGAAATTGCAAAAAGTAGTACAAGAACTACTCTTTGAAATCGGTGCAGCGCCGCACCGATTAGGACGGTGACAATTGCCGTCAAATTCCGCAGATTTAAGGTGCGATTTGGCATCTCAAATCGTACCAGCGTGAACCAGGCCTTAAAGTCATAGTAAACTTGACCTCGTTATGATGTCAATCTTGTTACCTGCAGCTTTCTGGAACATAGTGACCGCTTCCTCCAGGCCGCTCTTCGTCTGCCTGTTGCAGCGTGTACCGATCTGGGTGTAGAGCGCACCGATGTTGAAGAGAATGCTGGCCTTCTCGAGATAAATGTTGGGCTGGCTGACGGGAACACCAGTGAATGAGTCGTACCTAAAACAGAAGAACAAGGCAAAATTTAACCATTTAATACGGAAGGAATTCTTCCACTGAGGGCACTTGGCTAAGAGCAGGGGTGTCAAACACAATTTCATCGTGGGCCGCATCAGCATTATGAGTGCCCTCAAAAGGGCCGGTTGTATCTGTAAGATTAGATGTCCAGCGCATCCCCTCCCCATATATTAGATGACAAGAGCCACCCCACCATCAGAAGTCGAGTCCCCCACTCTCCCTTAGATCACAGTGCACCCCCCTTTCCTTATGCTGCTGCTGGGAAGAAGCTGGATGCATTGCTTGAAAGCAGAAAGTAAGGGTCTAGAGGAGGGCTGGAGCTCTCCTGCAGCTTCAGGAGAGGTGCGAGGGCCACATGAAATTGCCCGGATTTGTCCCGCGGGCCTAGTATTTGACACTTGTGGCGAAAAGGGTCTTCTTCTCATTACCTTGTGTCTACAGGACAGGAAGTAAGGCAATCTCCCAAATGGGACATAGGTGACCTGGCAGGGGCTTGAACACTTCTCCAATAAAAAAAAATAAAAAAATGATATACCGTATTTATCGGCGTATACCGCGCACTTTTGTGCCCTGAAAATCAAGGCAAAATCGTGGGTGCGAGGTATACGCCGATACCCGCTTTCCCGCGCCGAGTTTTGAATACTGCGCCGACATATACCGAGCGCAGTACACTCGGGTATAGTCGGCCAGTCTCGCCTCCTTCCGCACTCACGTCCTGGACGTACAGGACGTGAGCGCGAGTGTTGCCGAGCCTGCCCGACAATACACGAGTGTACTGCGCTCGGTATATGTCCGCGCAGCATTCAAAACTCGGCGCGGGAAACGAGCGGGGAGGACGCGAGGACGCCGCAGACTGGACCCGAAGAAGAGGACACCAGAAGCCCGCAGACGGAACCCCGGACCCGACGAAGAGGACACCCGAAGCCGCAGAAGGACGCCGGACCCGACGAAGAGGACACCCGAAGCCCGCAGACGGACCCCGGACCCGACGAAGAGGACACCTGAAGCCGCAGACGGACGCCGGACCCGACGAGGCCGCCGATGGACGCCGCGCAAGACACCAAAACCAAGTACAAAAAAAACGTTTTTTCCACAGGATTGGGGGCCACTTTAGGGGTGCGCAGTATACGCGGGAGCGCGTTACACCGCAATAAATACGGTATGTATGTATATATATATATATATATATATAAATATATAATATGCCTTTGAATATACTTCGGGTCAGTTGTCCTTCTCTACCATATCAATACCGACATCTTCTCTCATTTATAATGAATGCTCTACAAGTATAGTTTTTAAACCAGCACCCATCTTATAATCTTCAAATCAGAATATTCTTTCCTTTTATTGCCTTCCTTTAAATGTATGACCTCGCCCCATTGATGTGGGGAAGAAAAAGAAGCCATAATCATTTGTGGTCAGCCAGCCGGCCATACACGGACTTGGCGGTTCACTTTGTAGGGCTGAACAAGCGCTGACCATGCCTGAGTCATAGGCATCAATTAAAGCAGAACTAAAAGCAGTAAAACTGTTTTTAATGATACCCTACACAAAATAACACGCATGTAACCCCCGGCACCGCATAGGAACCTTAGAAATGGACTTCAGCTTTAAAAGCTGTTCTGAGGCCATAATATACCGCGGAAAAAGGAAACACAAAGCCATTACACGGAGCGTATCTTCTTTCTGTATTCAGAAAGCAAGATACGCCGAAATTAGGCTAAGATCCGACTGGCATATCTTAGGGTGCATATTTACACTGGCCGCTAGGTGGCGCTGCCGTCGATTTCAGCGTAGAATATGCAAATGAGCTGGGTACGCCGATTCAGAAACGTACGTGCGCCCGGCGGATTTTTTTACGTCGTTTGCGTAAAGCTTTTTCCGGCGTAAGATTACTCCTGCTATATGAGGCATAGCCAATGTTAAGTATGGAGGTCGTTCCCGCGTCGAATTTAGAAAATTTTACGTCGTTTGCGCAAGTCGTTCGCGAATAGGGCTTTGCGTAAATTACGTTCACGTCGAAAGCATTGACTATTTGCGACGTGATTAGGAGCATGCGCACTGGGATACGTTCACGGCCGGCGCATGCGCCGTTCGTGAGAAACGTCATTTACGTGGGGTCATGTTTTATCTGCACAAAACACGCCCACCTCTTGACAATTTGAATTCGGCGCGCTTACGCCGGCAGATTTACGCTACGCCGCCGCAACTTATGGAGCAAGTGCTTTGTGAATACTGCACTTGCCCGTCAAAGTTGCGGAGGCGTAGCGTAAATAGGATACGCTACGCCCGCACAAACTTGCGTCCCCCTACGCGAATCTAGCCCTTTGGCTTTTGATACACTTTAAAAATTGCACATGTGAACGTACCACGTGAAGAGGACCCCCATGTTCCTGCTGGCGGGGAAGAACCGGTTCTCAAGGAAGCCGAGCTGTTGGAAATAACTTATTAGCATATCTATTCCAGATTCATCTCTGCTGGGCGTCCGACATGCCTGCAAACGAGGAGAGAACAAGCGTTAAACCTTCCGCAATCTCAAATATGCTGACAATGCACTTTGAAAGGGGCAACTCCTATCCTAACAGCTAGATAAAAATGCTGTTTATCTGCTAAAAAAAATATGCAACGCAACACAACGTGACTCATTCACCTCCTTCTGCGCTGGATGGCTGCAGACCAGGTGGGTTAAAGTGTAACTGAGGTCTCACCTACTTTTGCAACCCCCAGCTTTATACTTACCTGACCCCTATATATATATAATTATATATATAATTATATATATAAATATTTATATATATATATATATATATATATATATATATATATATATATATATATATATATATATATATATATATATATATATATATATATATATATATATATATATATATATATATATATATATATAGCCAGATTCACGTAGCGCAGCGGATCTACGTGAATTAAGATCCGCTCCCGCAAGTTTAGGAGGCAAGTGGCTAATTCACAAACCACTTACCTCCAAACTTGCGACGGCGGATCCTAAATCCCCCGGCGGAATTCAAATTCCGCGGCTAGGGGAGTGTCATATTTAAATCAGGCGCGTTCCCGCGCCGATTTAAATGCGCATGCGTCGTCCGTGGAATTTCCCGGCGTGCATTGCTCCCACTGACGTCACTAGGACGTCAGTGGTTGCGACGTGAGCGGGACTTGCGACGCGCGTGTTCGTGAATCGGCGTACGCAAACGACGTAGGAAAATTCAAATTCGACGCGGGAACGCCGGCTATACTTAACATTGGCTGCGCCTGATAAAAGAAGGGGTAAGTATACGACGGAAAACCGCTACGGAAACGACGTAAGTACACTGCGACGGGTTCGC
This sequence comes from Rana temporaria, assembly GCF_905171775.1. Taxonomy (NCBI): domain Eukaryota; kingdom Metazoa; phylum Chordata; class Amphibia; order Anura; family Ranidae; genus Rana; species Rana temporaria. The sequence goes on along the minus strand of NC_053499.1, from coordinate 151,015,237 downwards.
GTACGTTCGTGAATTTGCGTATCTCGCTGATTTACATATTTATCGTAAATCAGCGGGAACGCCCCCGGCGCCATTTTTAAATTGAAAAAAAGATCCGACAGTGTAACACTGTCGGATCTAGCCCTATCTATGCGTAACCGATTCTATGAATCAGGCGCATAGATAGGACCAGTGTAAGTCAGAGATACGATGGTGTATCTGTAGATAATACACCGTCGTATCTCTTTGTGAATCTGGCCCATACTCTCTATAGGATTGAAGAGAGCAACCGCAGGTCCGGGGGGGGAAATTCTGTGCAGCTCAGCCGCACAGCCAAGAGCATGCTAAACTGGGGACAGGCAAGTGAAATCTACAAAATCAGTGTAAGGGCTCGTTCACGTGAGTGTTGCTTTCTGAAGAGTGATCCGCGTTTGGATCGCTCCTCAGAGAGCACTTGACAAGCAGTGAGGATGGGGATTTTCAGTAGGGAGGCAGATTTGTACTGGGAGGAGGGAGAATTTTTGCTTGGGGGGGGGGGGGGGCAAGCATGCAGATTGGTGCTCAGTGTTTTTGTGCGGGGATTTTTGCTGACACATAACGCTCATACGTCTATCGGCGCAGTTTGGCATGTTCGCCCCGGGCTCTAGGTGACCTTATCCCAGCACTGGACGTCATCACACTTGTAGTCCATTAATTACTTCTTTCAGCGCCATAACCAAAGGTCTGTACCTCTGTACAGACCTGTAGATGGAGGAATAGTCTGCAGGGGGCTGTGCATTGCACCCGTGAAGCACTGATTACAGTTTCAATGCTAAATTGCGAAAATATATATATATATATATATATATATATATATATATATATATATATATATATATATATATATATTAAATTCACATTTTTTTTCGCAATATTAATGCATTTATTATTAATTGCTACTGAACAATATATGAAAACAAGGTTTCTGGGACTTTTTAGGCGCAAGAAAAACAAAAAGTGTAGAAAAATATAAATGTAATACGTTAAAATTGATATAGAATGAATATATAGGATAAGATGACATTGAAAATAATGGATTGTTATAAAAACAAAAAAAGGTGCAAAACTGATTGGTCTCTACATGTTTCGCCGTTTAAACGGCTTCTTCAGGAGAACTTTGGTATCAGGCACAATGTATATCAGTGGTCTCCAAACTGTGGCCCGAGACCCAGATGCGGCCCCTTGCTTGCTTTTATCTGGCCCTTGGCACCATTTCATCCACTAATACCAACAATAGGGAAATCCTCCCCCCCCCCCCCCCTTCACATCAATGGAGAGGGCACAATTCCTCGTAATGACACCAACGATGGGGCAAAATCTCTCCCACTGACAATGGAGCCCAACAACATCTGTGATGGGGCACAATTCTTCTCAATAAAACCAACGATGGAGCACAACAACATTAGTGATGGGCACAATTCCTCTCAATGACACCAACGATGGGGCCCAATAACATCAGTGATGGGGCTCAATGACACCAACAATGGGGCCCAATAACCCGCTAGAGGGGTGACACCATCCAGATTTAAAACAAAATCGGGATGGTGACAAGTGGGGGGGGGCGGTAGAGGTGCAGGTGGCTGTGTAATGTAAAAGGGGTGCAGTGATGCAGGGTGCTGTGTAATGTAAAGGGGTGCAGAGGGCTGTGTAGTGTAAAAGGGTCCAGAGGTGCAGGGGGCTATGTGATGTAAAGGGGTGCAGAGGTGCAGGCGGCTGTGTAATGTAAAAGGGGTGCAGTGATGCAGGGTGCTGTGCAATGTAAAAGGGTCCAGAGATCTAGGGTGCTATGAGATGTAAAGGGGTCCAGTGATGCAGGGTGCTGTGTAATGTAAAGGGGTCCAGTGATGTAGGGTGCTGTGTAATGTAAAGGGGTCCAGTGATGCAGGGTGCTGTGTAATGTAAAGGGGTCCAGAGGTGCAGGGGGCTATGTGATGTAAAGGGGTCCAGTGGTGCAGGGGCTGTGTAATGTAAAGAGGTGCAGGGTGTTGTGTAATGTAAAGGGGCCCAGAGGTGCATGGTGCTGTGTAATGTAAAAGGGTCCAGAGGTGAATAGGGCTGTGAGATGTAAAGGAGTCCAGTGATGCAGGGTGCTGTGTAATTTTAAAGGGGTCCAGTGATGCAGGGGGCTGTGTAATGTAAAGAGGTGCAGGGTGCTGTGTAATGTAAAGGGGTCCAGAGGTGCGGGGTGCTGTGCAATGTAAAGGGGTCCAGAGGTGCAGTTGTGGAGAGGGGTACACAGTAGTAACAAAAAGATATTGAAGGATGCAGAGGTATGCAGAGGGCACAGTGGGGAGTTTTTACATATTTACGTGGGGGGGGGGGCGGGTGCCAGATATTGGATCCGCCCCGGGTGCCAAATGCTCTAGGTACGCCCCTGAAGAGGCCGTCCTATCACAAGAGCCGAGGACCAGAATCTGCCTTGTGAACATTTCCTAAATCCTCCTCCTGTCCATATAAGACATTGGCAGGAATTCTACGATATTACATCAAAGGAACCGATCGGATTCCTCGGCAATTAGGTCACAGTATTTTATCACAGGAGGGGAGGCCGGCAAACGCCTCTCCTAAAATTCCACCAAAAAATTCTTTCACTTTCAGATCGAGATTTATTAAAACTACCAGATGTCTCTTCATGACTCCCACCTCTGAGAAACACCAAAAACTGGGAAGGAAGACATGGAGGGGAGGACCAGCCACCAATCAGGTGATTGCGTCCATATTATACTTCAGCCTCTCATACTTTTTAGTGTGGAGGAACCCTTAAAGTATCTTTTAGGTTTCAATGAAACCCAACTAATAAATTACTATATCTACAGCCAACTGTACACTGGCAAGAACAGGAAGCTGAAATAGTAAGTCAAATGCCCCTTACATTAGTGATCAGTGAGAAGAATGCTCCTTACATTGGTGATCAGTGAGAAGAATGTCCCTTACATTGGTGATCAGTGGGAAGAATGTCCCTTACATTAGTGATCAGTGAGAAGAATGTTCCTTACATTGGTGATCAGTGGGAAGAATGTCCCTTACATTGGTGATCAGTGGGAAGAATGTCCCTTACATTGGTGATCAGTGAGAAGAATGTCCCTTACATTGGTGATCAGTGAGAAGAATGTTCCTTACATTGGTGATCAGTGAGAAGAATGTCCCTTACATTGGTGATCAGTGGGAAGAATGCTCCTTACATTGGTGATCAGTGAGAAGAATGTCCCTTACATTGGTGATCAGTGGGAAGAATGTTCCTTACATTGGTGATCAGTGGGAAGAATGTTCCTTACATTGGTGATCAGTGAGAAGAATGTTCCTTACATTGGTGATCAGTGGGAAGAATGTCCCTTACATTGGTGATCAGTGAGAAGAATGTCCCTTACATTGGTGATCAGTGGGAAGAATGTCCCTTACATTGGTGATCAGTGGGAAGAATGTCCCTTACATTGGTGATCAGTGAGAAGAATGTTCCTTACATTGGTGATCAGTGGGAAGAATGGTCCTTACATTGGTGATCAGTGAGAAGAATGTCCCTTACATTGGTGATCAGTGAGAAGAATGTCCCTTACATTGGTGATCAGTGGGAAGAATGTTCCTTACATTGGTGATCAGTGAGAAGAATGTCCCTTACATTGGTGATCAGTGGGAAGAATGTCCCTTACATTGGTGGTCAGTGAGAAGAATGTCCCTTACATTGGTGATCAGTGAGAAGAATGTTCCTTACATTGGTGATCAGTGGGAAGAATGGTCCTTACATTGGTGATCAGTGAGAAGAATGTCCCTTACATTGGTGATCAGTGAGAAGAATGTCCCTTACATTGGTGATCAGTGAGAAGAATGTTCCTTACATTGGTGATCAGTGGGAAGAATGTTCCTTACATTGGTGATCAGTGAGAAGAATGTTCCTTACATTGGTGATCAGTGGGAAGAATGTCCCTTACATTGGTGATCAGTGGGAAGAATGTCCCTTACATTGGTGATCAGTGAGAAGAATGTCCCTTACATTGGTGATCAGTGGGAAGAATGTCCCTTACATTGGTGATCAGTGGGAAAAATGTCCCTTACATTGGTGATCAGTGGGAAGAATGTCCCTTACATTGGTGATCAGTGGGAAGAATGTCCCTTACATTGGTGATCAGTGGGAAGAATGTCCCTTACATTGGTGATCAGTGAGAAGAATGTCCCTTACATTGGTGATCAGTGGGAAGAATGTTCCTTACATTGGTGATCAGTGAGAAGAATGTTCCTTACATTGGTGATCAGTGAGAAGAATGTCCCTTACATTGGTGATCAGTGGGAAGAATGCTCCTTACATTGGTGATCAGTGAGAAGAATGTCCCTTACATTGGTGATCAGTGGGAAGAATGTTCCTTACATTGGTGATCAGTGGGAAGAATGTTCCTTACATTGGTGATCAGTGAGAAGAATGTTCCTTACATTGGTGATCAGTGGGAAGAATGTCCCTTACATTGGTGATCAGTGAGAAGAATGTCCCTTACATTGGTGATCAGTGAGAAGAATGTCCCTTACATTGGTGATCAGTGAGAAGAATGTCCCTTACATTGGTGATCAGTGGGAAGAATGTTCCTTACATTGGTGATCAGTGGGAAGAATGTCCCTTACATTGGTGATCAGTGGGAAGAATGCTCCTTACATTGGTGATCAGTGAGAAGAATGTTCCTTACATTGGTGATCAGTGGGAAGAATGTTCCTTACATTGGTGATCAGTGAGAAGAATGTTCCTTACATTGGTGATCAGTGAGAAGAATGTCCCTTACATTGGTGATCAGTGAGAAGAATGTCCCTTACATTGGTGATCAGTGAGAAGAATGTCCCTTACATTGGTGATCAGTGAGAAGAATGTCCCTTACATTGGTGATCAGTGAGAAGAATGTCCCTTACATTGGTGATCAGTGGGAAGAATGTTCCTTACATTGGTGATCAGTGAGAAGAATGTTCCTTACATTGGTGATCAGTGAGAAGAATGTCCCTTACATTGGTGATCAGTGAGAAGAATGTCCCTTACATTGGTGATCAGTGGGAAGAATGCTCCTTACATTGGTGATCAGTGAGAAGAATGTTCCTTACATTGGTGATCAGTGGGAAGAATGTTCCCTTACATTGGTGATCAGTGAGAAGAATGTTCCTTACATTGGTGATCAGTGGGAAGAATGTTCCCTTACATTGGTGATCAGTGAGAAGAATGTTCCTTACATTGGTGATCAGTGGGAAGAATGAGCCTTACTTGGTGGCCAATGGGAACAATGCTTCCTACACTGATGGTCAATAGGAAAAATGCTCCTTACATTGGTGGCCAATGGGAAGAATGCGCCTTACATTGGTGGTCAGTAGGAAGAATGTCCCTTACATTGGTGGTCAGTGAGAAGAATGTTCCTTACATTGGTGGTCAGTGGGAAGAATGTCCCTTACATTGGTGGTCAGTGAGAAGAATGTTCCTTACATTGGTGGTCAGTAGGGATGAGCTTCAACGACGTTCGACTCGAACATCGTATGTTTGACAAAATACGAACGTTACGAGCCGCTCGCGCCAAATTCGAGTGGCGTGTCACGGCCCATAATTCACTGCGGCATCGCAGTGCATTGCTGGCTGATTTGTCAAGCATGCACTATGACCCGCATGCTTGGCCAATCACAGCTTGCAAAAAACGGAGAGCCATAATTAGCCAAAGCCAGGGTGGTTTAGTACATGCCCCAGCCTATAAAAGGCCGCCGGCAGAGCTGCCTTTTATGCAGAGCACCCGTTTACATCAACGTTCCCCCTATACATAAAAGCTCCCATTGAGTCAATTGCCCCCCCCCCCCCCCCATCATATCAAAGTCCTCCAATCAATCCACAGCCTGGTTGAGAGTCATCTTCCTAACCCATGAAAGGTCTATCTCTATAGTGACAGGTACACTTTTAATATGGGATCAAATACGGGAGTCTGAACATCACATGTAATCGTACCTGTCTGAGGTCCATCAGGTCGGCCAGTTCACTTTCATAATCGGCGCCATCTTCGCTGTAGTGCTCCAGGATGAAGTCCTGTACAAAGACAGAGGAAGGCGGCTTCATACATCGATTTTTAGGACATGAGAAGCAGCTAAAATTATAACAATAAAGACAGATTCTGACTGGCTGATGGTTGACGTTTCGTGTTTTTCTATGACAATCACACTACCTTTAGGACCGTCTTAAAATGTATGCTGCCCCAACGTTTCATATTCCTGATATGTGGCTGCTGTACCATGAATGTACTGGTGTAATAGGCGCAGTTTTCTAGTACAGCAGGCAGAGGGCGACAACTCTGCTTGTGATTTCAGTGCAGCAGAGGCAGCGTTGTCAGCCTCATACAGGAATTTAGGAGCGCACTGGATTTCTGGAAGCTCAGTTATTTTTCTTTACAAGGATAAAACATGGGAAAATAAGCATGAATTATAGAGATATGCATTTTTTTTTTTAATCTGGCATACACTTTGGGGTTGATTTACTGAAGCCAAATACCTTCCAACTGTCCCTGATTTGGAGCAATGTCCCTCTGTCCCTCTTTCCCCCTCATTTTGGACATCTCCCCACTGTAATATCCACAGGGGGTGGGGGGGGCAACACCGTCCCCTCTTTTATCATACAGGGGTCAGTGTTCCCCCCCCCCCCCCATCATACAGGGGTCAGTGCCCCCCCCCCCTCCATCATACAGGGGTCAGCGTCCTACCTCTCCATCATACAGGGGTCAGTGCCCCCCCCCTTCATCATACAGGGGTCAGTGTCCTACCTCTCCATCATACAGGGGTCAGTTTCCCCCCCCCTCCATCATACAGGGGGTCACCCCCCCCTCCATCATACAGGGGGTCACCCCCCCCTCCATCATACAGGGGTCAGCGTCCTACCTCTCCATCATACAGGGGTCAGTGCCCCCCCCTCCATCATACAGGGGTCAGCGTCCTACCTCTCCATCATACAGGGGTCAGTGCCCCCCCCCTCCATCATACAGTGGTCAGTGTCCCCCCCCTAAATCATATAGGGGTCAGTGTCCTACCTCTCCATCATATAGGGGTCAGTGTCCTACCTCCTCCATCATCATATCCATGGTGTGCCCCCATCCAGCCTGTGTGTATGTGATCCAGCTTGTTGCTGTCCGAGCCCTCGCCATGTCCTGTAGCTGCTGTGATGTAGATGGCGTCAGCGCGCCACTCTAAGCTCACATAGGCTGCCGCCGGGTGGACCAAGATGGCCGCCGCTCTGGGAGCTAGGCCGAAGCCGCGGCCTTTCCTATGGCCGTGGACTTTCATATGGTCATGGCCGCAGCAGAGCTCTGCGGATCACTTGGTCTGCCGATCGATCAAAATTTTTTTGATCGATCAAAGAAATTAACGATTTATCGAGGAATTAATCATTAATTTCCGCAGCCCTAGTAAAGTTGTATATAAAATGCACCTTTTTTTTATTTATCAAAAAGTGTGTTCCATTTGTAAATTCCAAAAGCCGATATAAAGGAATAGCCGTGGTAAAAAAAAAAAAAAAAAAAAAAAAAAAGCACTTGTGGGCTTAACCAATCTTATTTTTTTTGTACAATTCTCCTTTAAGGGGGCGTGGCAAGGGGTGTGTCCTATGCCTGCATACTTTTACTGATAGGTGTCCCTCATTCCCATCTCAAAAAGTTGCGAGGTGTGCAAATAGACTATTCACTTTGCAAGAGTAGTTTCTCCAGAGCTCGGTAAATGAGGTAAAGATTCACATTGCAAAGAACACCCAATCACATACAAGGAAAATTGATTGCACATGATTGGACGATGGACGTCAGCAGAGCTTCCCCTCATTTACTAAGCTCTGGTGCAACTTTGCAAAGTGCACAGTCCATTTGCCTTTAGTAAATCAACCCCTTTCATTCCGACTTCCTAAATAAATCCCCCATTCCATGCGTTTGATTGCGGAGGGATCTCGCTGTAATTTGTTGAAACGATTGCGTTTATCCGCCATTTCCCTCGCCGCCGGGTTAATCCTCAACAAACATTTCCTCAAAGGTCTATTACGTGTTCCATCAGCAGGAACAGCCCAGAATGTTCCACCGATAATTAAACGCTCCGGTATTTTTATTATCCGGTGGCGTTTGTCAGGTTTGTCTCCTTTTGTTTCATTGTCTTTAATCCTCTTATCTTAAATAAACTCGGGAATTCCAGCGCGATAAATCCAGAGCCAGCCAGGTGAGGGGAGAAAAAAGGAGGTAAAAATGGACGCTGCGATTGCCTCTGGGCCGGACCGATATCTGCGCAGCTTACGTTGGCCACGGAGGGGATCGCTATTTTCATAAGTTCTGATGAAGATCCAACATACATTACGGGCCCCCCCCCCCATTTACTGGGGTGGAGGAACTTGACTGGGCTGCACAGAGTCCTGACCTCAACCCAAAAGAACACCTTTGGGATGAATTAGAGCGGAGACTGAGAGGAAGCGCCTGAACATGGATCTTCATGGCAGGATCAGCAGGGGTTCTTTTACAGAACACTGATGATTTAAAAAAATTGAACAAAACTTTATGGCAATAACATGTTCAAGCTTCTATGAGATTTTAGACCGGCCTACTGATACATACAGTGACAACCATGTCAGCACAGCCATTTGTAGTCTCCAACTCCATTAGAAGCCCATGTGACAGGGTGACAACCAGGGCCGGACTGGGAATAAAAACCAGCCCTGGAAATAATTTCATACCAGCCCCATAGCATTATTATACCAGACCAGACTCCTCTCAAGACTCCCCCTCAGAGACTGCAGATATAATATACTGTAAGACAAGAGATGGTCAGAGGCTGTGGGCATGGTACAGGAGATGATTAGAAACTGAGCACATGATGCTAAACATGGTAAAAGAATGTAGACATGATACAGGAGATCAATGCAGCCTCACCAGTGCCCAGCATTGCAGCCTCACCGTGCCCAGCATTGCAGCCTCACCAGTGCCCAGCATTGCCGCCTCACCAGTGCCCAGCATTGCCGCCTCACCGTGCCCAGCATTGCAGCCTCACCGTGCCCAGCATTGCAGCCTCACCGTGCCCAGCATTGCAGCCTCACCGTGCCCAGCATTGCAGCCTCACCGTGCCCAGCATTGCCGCCTCACCGTGCCCAGCATTGCCGCCTCACCGTGCCCAGCATTGCAGCCTCACCAGTGCCCAGCATTGCCGCCTCACCGTGCCCAGCATTGCCGCCTCACCGTGCCCAGCATTGCAGCCTCACCGTGCCCAGCATTGCCACCTCACCGTGCCCAGCATTGCCGCCTCACCGTGCCCAGCATTGCCGCCTCACCGCGCCCAGCATTGCCGCCTCACCGCGCCCAGCATTGCCGCCTCACCGCGCCCAGCATTGCCGCCTCACCGCGCCCAGCATTGCCGCCTCACCGCGCCCAGCATTGCCGCCTCACCGCGCCCAGCATTGCCGCCTCACCGCGCCCAGCATTGCCGCCTCACCGCGCCCAGCATTGCCGCCTCACCGCGCCCAGCATTGCCGCCTCACCGCGCCCAGCATTGCCGCCTCACCGCGCCCAGCATTGCCGCCTCACCGCGCCCAGCATTGCCGCCTCACCGCGCCCAGCATTGCCGCCTCACCGCGCCCAGCATTGCCGCCTCACCACGCCCAGCATTGCCGCCTCACCACGCCCAGCATTGCCGCCTCACCACGCCCAGCATTGCCGCCTCACCACGCCCAGCATTGCCGCCTCACCACGCCCAGCATTGCCGCCTCACCACGCCCAGTATTGCCGCCTTACCTGCCAAACATTGCCACCTCACCAGTCAGTCAGTGCCAGTGGATTACATACAGCGGGCATTCTGTCTATCACACGAGCTGGTCTAGGAGGAGGGCGGGACTTTTCTCACAGCGCGCCCGGCCCTAAACATTTCACACTTCACCGTCGCACTGAGCTCAGTGACACAGCGTGACTGCGCTTTGAGCTATGCTGCAGCCACAGCGTAGCTCAAAGAGGCCCAAGGACAGGCGGCCTACCGGGATATATCCCGGGATCCCGGTAGGCCAGTCCGGCCCTGGTGACAACACAGGTCCACAATTAGCAGACAGGTACAGAGCGTTGTCACTCTATAACATGAAATGCCTGGACAAGGGCCTTCATGGCAGGATCACCGGGGTTTATTTTACTGAAAGCAGCAGATTTAAAAAGAGACTGAGAATAACTTTTGAAATGATGAAGATGTGAAAGAGTCTGAGATTGTAGGGATGACTTGTCTGCGCTCGTATCCCGGAATCATTTCCATAAACGTATCTCTCAGTGTGGAATTCCTGGCCGATAACGAAGCGGTGGGGCGGGGTCTTCGAGGAAGAACTCCGCACGGGGGAATTTCTTCTGACACTTCACGTCTCCGGGGAGTAGCGGCGTGACTCACATCCAGATACGGCGTCACCCTGACTTCTCCCAATGACTCCGACCGCCGCAATTAGCGAGAAGGCGAATCGTTTCCTTTCTAAATATAGATCTCACTCCGCGGTCTAAAATTAGATCTCGTTCTTGTGCAATGGAATCTTTTCATTGTAATTTCTGCCAATGGAAATTATACAATAAAGTGTCCCTGGGGAGCAATTCTATGTTTTCCGGGAATATTATACAGGAGAAAACGCTACAGAGCGCTGTATGTGGTGGGCCTCCTGTGTAGCCCCTAATGTCACCAAAGGGCCACACATAATATTTAGTGGATGTAATGTCACATAAAACTGTCAGAGAGACTGCAGACATGCTACAGGAGATGGTCAGAGACTGCAGACATGCTACAGGAGATGGTCAGAGACTGCAGACATGCTACAGGAGATGGTCAGAGACTGCAGACATGCTACAGGAGATGGTCAGAGACTGCAGACATGGTACAGGAGATGGTCAGAGACTGCAGACATGGTACAAGAGATGGTCAGAGACTGCAGACATGGTACAAGAGATGGTCAGAGACTGCAGACATACTACAAGAGATGGTCAGAGAGTGCAGACATACTGCAGGAGATGGTCAGAGACTGCAGACATACTGCAGGAGATGGTCAGAGACTGCAGACATACTACAGGAGATGGTCAGAGACTGCAGACATACTACAGGAGATGGTCAGAGACTGCAGACATGCTACAGGAGATGGTCAGAGACTGCAGACATGCTACAGGAGATGGTCAGAGACTGCAGACATGCTACAGGAGATGGTCAGAGAGTGCAGACATACTGCAGGAGATGGTCAGATACTGCAGGAGATGGTCAGAGAGTGCAGACATGATACAAGAGATGGTCAGAGAGTGCAGACATGATACAAGAGATGGTCAGAGACTGCAGACATGATACAAGAGATGGTCAGAGACTGCAGACATGATACAAGAGATGGTCAGAGACTGCAGACATGATACAAGAGATGGTCAGAGACTGCAGACATGATACAAGAGATGGTCAGAGACTGCAGACATGATACAAGAGATGGTCAGAGACTGCAGACATGATACAAGAGATGGTCAGAGACTGCAGACACGATACAAGAGATGGTCAGAGACTGCAGACACGATACAAGAGATGGTCAGAGACTGCAGACACACTACAAGAGATGGTCAGAGACTACAGATATACTACAGGAGATGGTCAGATACTACAGACATACTACAGGAGATGGTCAGGGACTGCAGACATGATACAAGAGATGGTCAGAGACTGCAGACATGATACAAGAGATGGTCAGAGACTGCAGACATGATACAAGAGATGGTCAGAGACTGCAGACATGATACAAAAGATGGTCAGAGACTGCAGACACGATACAAGAGATGGTCAGAGACTGCAGACACACTACAAGAGATGGTCAGAGACTACAGATATACTACAGGAGATGGTCAGATACTACAGACATACTACAGGAGATGGTCAGGGACTGCAGACATGATACAAGAGATGGTCAGAGACTGCAGACATGATACAAGAGATGGTCAGAGACTGCAGACATGATACAGGAGACGGTCAGAGACTGCAGACATGATACAAGAGATGGTCAGAGACTGCAGACATATTACAGGAGATGGTCAGAGACTGCAGACATATTACAGGAGATGGTCAGAGACTGCAGACATGATACACCAGATGGTCAGAGACTGCAGACATGATACAACAGATGGTCAGAGACTGCAGACACATTACAGGAGATGGTCAGAGACTGCAGCGATACCACAGGAGACAGTGAGAGATTATAGACGTAGTACAGGAGATAGTCCGAGTGCAGCCCTAGGTTGGGCACCAAGGGATTTTTATTTCTATGTCCCTCCCTGGTGGGGATTTGCTCTCTGTTTTTCCGGGTGATGTGTCACCAGAACAGGAGGTGAGCATATATATCCCAATGGGGACATCTGTTCTGTCTATGAGGAGATTTTCCCCTTGGCTTGGAGAGATCTTCTGCTGTGTCCCTAGGACTGGAAATGAAGGGAAGACACAGGCAGCTGAGGTCCTAACCCTTCTCTATCCAAACTTAATAAAAAGTTGACACTTGAAGCTTGAAGGCGACCACATTCAGCCAACCAAAATGTTTTGTCCATTAAAATAAATGTTTTGGGTTGTCGGCGATGCGCTGAGCGGTAGTCACGCCCTTGATAACAGATTTCCTGATAGTAAAGATATTTGCCAGTACACCACGGAACGTCATAAATAGCGTCCGAACTGATAATTTATTGCGTGATCACAGGAGAGCGATCTGCTGATAGCACACCTTGTACCCGAACGTCCTCCGTATCTGGTAGACGGGGCGTCTTGCGCAATTTACAACCCAAAGCAATCATCAGCAACAATTTGAAATATTTCCTCTTACCTTGAACGGCGTGGTGAAATCAACGTCTTTTGTCTCTTTGAGGCCCAGAGGGATGAGCGGAATGCTGGAGGTTTGCCTGCAATACACAACATACCCGAGTCAGAGAAACGCAGAGCCCATGGCAACCCCCATAGAAAGAATGGAATTAATGAGGGGGGGGGGGGGGGCAAGTTGTGACATTGGCATGTGACGTCCGTGTTCTGAATGTGACATTGGCCGGTACACAAAGATGGCAGCTGCAAGCCCCGGGCATGCTTTATAAAAAAGAAACTTAAAGGGAGACTCCACTTCAAAGAAAGCGTTTTTGTCACTGCCCCTTTAAAAAGGTACAGTATGTAAACCCCAATAATCAGATGCAACAATGTATCTCTTTAGGTAAGTAGGTGGAGTCATGGGCATATCCCCCCGCCCCCCTTTTCCCATCAGTGCATCCTGACCCACTGGACAGGGACAGAAATTTGGCCCTGGACTTCATCCACACTGGCCCACTTTGACAGGTCTCTCCCATGGCGGCCGGACAACTCCCGCACCCCGCCGGCCACCCAAGCCCCCTCTCCCCCTTCACTTGCCGTTCTACTTTATTAGAGTAGAACGGCTGGTACTGGTACTCTTATAGGCAGTACCAGTGGGGAAGCTAGACATTATTTCACTCGGGGCAAAGAATCAGTTCGGTGCCCCCCCTTATGGGACAAGATTAGGCAGAAGTGAGAAACTCCCAGGCCATAGCTGTTGAGTCAGCTGTCTGTCCCCTCCCCCATGCTCCTCTGTCGTCCCCCCTGCTCCTCTGGTCCTCCCCCTGCTTCTTTGTTCCCCCCCAGGTGAGCGCTGCGGGGAGGGAGAGACAGAGGACCGGAGGGGGGCGGCAGTCCGCTGTCACTGAAGCCGGCCCACTGAGCCATCGGGCCACCGGGAAACTCCCTGTAGTCCCAATGGCCAGTCCATCCCTGCGCTGGTCTATAGAACAGGCATCACTCTGAGTATTGCCAACTTGATTCACCTGTTTCAGGCTTCTGAGGATCTCATCAATGCAAAATTCAGCTTTACTGGCTCTATGGTACCAGCTGTATGCGGGTCATAGATACCAGCTCTGCAAAATGATGGCTAGATCTGGGGACCAGATGTAAGGGGGGGGACTTCCAAGAGGAACTCTGATTTCAGGGGGCTCTGATGAGAACATTCACATTGATACAAAGGGGGATCTGATAGGGACTCTGATGTAAGGAGGCTCTGATGGAGACCCTGAAGTAAAGGGGGGCTCTGTTTCGGATCCTGATATAAGGGGGACCCCTGAAGAGGACCCTGATGTAAGGGGAAGTCTAAGGTTAATTTTGATGTAAGGGAGGCTCTGATGGGGATCCTGGTGTAAACGCGGACCCCCGGCGTAAGGGGGCTTTGATGGGAACATTGATGCAAAGGGGGCTCTGATAGGGACCCTTAAGCAAGGGGAATCCTAAGGATTATTCTGATGCAAGGGAGGCTCTGATGAGGATCCTGGTGTAAATGCGGACTCTGGTGTAAGGGGGAACTCATAAGATGGACTCTGATGTGAACTCTGATATAAGTGAGGGTGTTGATGGGGTTCCTGATGTCAGAGGGACTCTGATGGGAACCCTGATGTAAGGGGGACTCTGATGGGGACCATGATATAAAGAGGGACAATAATGGGAACCCTGATGGGGACCATGATATAAAGAGGGACAATAATGGGGACCCTGATGTAAGGGGGACTCTGATGGGGACCATGATATAAAGAGGGACAATAATGGGGACCCTGATGTAAGGGGGACAATGATGGGGATGCTGATGTAAGGGGGGAACTCCTAAGATGGACTCTGATGTAAGGGGGTGTTGAAGGGGACCCTAATGTCAGAGGGGCTCTGGTGGGAACCTTGATGTAAACGGGGCTCCGATGGGGACCCTGCTGTAAGGAGGCTCTGATGGAGACCCTGAAGTAAAGTGGGACTCAGTTTGGGCCCTCGCTATAAGGGGGGGCCCCCGAAGAGAACTCTGATGCAAGGTTAATCCCAAGGTGGATTCAGATGTAAGGGAGGCTCTGATGGGGATGCTGATGTAAGGGGGAACACCTAAGATGGACTCTGATGTGGTCTCTGATGTAAGGGAGGTGGTGCGGATGGGGGCCTTGATGTCACAGGGGCTCTAATGGGAACCCTGATGTAAGGGGGACTCCGATGGGAACTATGATGTAAAGGGGGACAATGATGAGGACCCTGATGTAAAAAAGGGATCCGATAGGGACCACAATGCAAGGGGGCTCTGATTGGGACCCCGATATACACTGAAGGGGAACTTCTGATGTAAGTGGGGGCTTTGATGGGGATCCAAATGTAAAGGGGCACCTATATAAGGTAGGAGCTCAAATGTATGCAGGGCTTTGATGGGAACCCGGAAATAAGGGGGGATTTCTAAGGTGGATTCTGATGTGGGGGGGGGGGGCTTTAATGCAAGTAGGGTTAAGATGGGGACCCCAATATATACCCCATATACCCCTCCAACAGGTTCCATATACAGACAGCCGATATGAAAGCACTGAATATGTTCCATCATTACCTAATGAGGATATTCTGAGTAATTCAGGGAGTGTTACAGCCAGCCTCAGATAATAAGGGGGGGAGGGGGTGACTGGTTACAGTAAAACTACATTATGTTCTATAGTTATCTCTCTGATTACCAAAATAAAACTTTACAGTGCGCCACACCCAGCGCTGAGGAATGCGATCACATGCTACTCATCGTAATGAGTAAATAAACACAATCCATTCCAGATCGCCAGACTGCTTTATTCTTCATGCGTCAGAAAATATACGATTCTACTTTTTTCTCCCGAAGAATGACGCCATCTTTGCCGAGGCATCGTCCAGGGTCACCATCTACTTCCCGGCTCAGAGATGACACAGCCGTGTAAATCCGTGCGCCTGGTCACAAACGTCTGACACAGCGCCGTCAATTTACACAGCACTTTACATACACATTGTACATTCACATCCGCCCCTGCCCCCCCAAGGAGCTTACAATCTAAAAGGGAAATAGAACTTATATACAGGGGAGGGCTGGGCCAGGGGGCAGGGTGGCAATTGCCTCCCAGGCCGCCCTGACTCATGTTCAAAATAGCCGGCAGCCGCTGCCCACTACCATTTTTTTTTTTATGGTCTAGGAAGTTGGGCCGGGGGCATTGCCACGGCGGCCGACCGCTAACTGTTGCAACCCATAGCTGACCCCCCCCCATACACCCCATGTAACCTGCCCCAATGATCAGGCTGAATTGATGGGCACTGGAGTTGGCTGCACTGGTGAGGCTGCATTGAAAAACCAGATGGGCCATAGATGGTGAGGTGATTTGGCGGTTCAATGGCCACCTGACTGAACTTGCCCCCCAGGCCTAAGGCTGCCAGCCCTCCCCTGCTTATATATGAGAAATAAGTACAAATACCACCCAGCACTGTTACCAGAAAGAGTTCATTTTGTGCTGAACTCTACAAGATTCCCTGTTGGTGATTGGAGCCCAGGAGGGTTTAATGGGCCTGTAGAACCAGGGCCGATCCTAGGCAGGGTGCACGGGGTGCTCTGCACCCAGGCGCCGCAGAGGTGGGGGCTCCAAAGTGCTCCCCTCCCTTCTTATTGATGTAGCGGGTGCTGCGGTTCCCCATCCCGCTAGCTCTCTCCGCTGGCAACTGACAAGAGCGCATACCTTCGGAATCCGGGCTGGGTACCACTGCGGAGCCTAGTACCGGAACACGTTCCGGTACTAGGCTCCACTAATTAATTCTGTCCGGTGCGCATGGAGCAGTCTCCTGTCTGCCCCACCCCCTCTGTGTGTGTCGGCTCTTCTCCCATAGGCGGTGTAACAAGAGGCTTCTGGGTTGGCCGGAGCTGCTGCCAATCATCCCGTGCACTCTCAGAAATGCTCTCTGAGTGCCACCCTCCAAGTAACCAAAGATGCCACATATGCCCCGCCCCCCTGTAATGTGCTTCTGCTCCCAGGGTGCCCGAGCTACAGAGATCTATTGGACAAGTACTGATCTATAGGGACACCTGCTGTGGGGGCTCTGATGGGGGACACCTGCTGTGGGGGGGGGGGGTGCTCTTATGGGGAACACCTGCTGTGGGGGGGGGGGGGGCTCTGATGGGGGACACCTGCTGTGGGGGGGGGGGCTCTGATGGGGGGACACCTGCTGTGGGGGGCTCTGATGGGGGACACCTGCTGTGGGGGGCTCTGATGGGGGACACCTGCTGTGGGGGGCTCTGATGGGGGACACCTGCTGTGGGGGGCTCTGATGGGGGACACCTGCTGTGGGGGGCTCTGATGGGGGACACCTGCTGTGGGGGGCTCTGATGGGGGACACCTGCTGTGGGGGGGTGCTCTGATGGGGGACACTAATGAAGAATTCTTAGGGGAGCAGCTCTGTTGTTTAGTCGTAGCCATAGAAACATTTGTAAAGGGGGGGAGTTAGTAAGATGACCACGCCCATGTGGGGGCGCCAGAAATATTTCTGCACCCAGGCGTCTGACCCTAGGATCGGCCCTGTGTAGAACCGTCTCTTATCAATCGAGAAATTCAGGTCTGAGCGTCTCAAAATAGTCAAGAAATGCAGCTGAAGCCCCCTTATCTCTAAGTGGGAGATATGCGTCTTGGGTAAACAACGGCTGGAGAGAGGGCAGAGCCCGCCCCTTTCTATGGATTCCTGCGCTGTGTGGTTGCGGCGACATGAAGCTCACTCTATGGTGATGTAAAGCCTTCTCTACTCGGTTATTATAAAAATGTGCAAGAGAAAAAAAAAAGAGAAAAAAAAGAAAAAAATCAGACAAAGTATTCATAGCAGCCAATCAGGATCCTGCAAACATTTGCTAAACTGGGAGAGGAAAAAACGTAAGCCGCACTCTCATTGGTTGCTACGATCAATGTAGATTTCCCATGTTATTTGCATTATAGTACCTCCTTTTCCCTAAGGTCCGGTTCACAGCATTCCTGTGCGATTCATGTTCAGTTCTGTGCGATTTCAGTCCATTCATTTTGAATGGGCTGAAACTGCACCGGACTAAAAAAAAAATTGCACGGCACTAATGCCGTGTACACACGATTGGATTTCCGATGGGATAAAATCCGATGGAATTTTCCGTCGGAATTCTGATGAAGCTGCCTTTCATCAGTCTTGCCTACAAACGATCAGACTAAATCCCGACCATCCAAAATGCGGTGACGTAAAGCGCTACGACAAGCCGGAAAAAGTTCAATGCTTCCGAGCATGCGTCGACTTGATTCGGAGCATGCGTGGATTTTTCTCCGATGGAGTTCCACACCAATGATCGGAATTTCCCATCGTCCCCCCCCCCCCCCCCCCCATATCTGAAAAATTTAAAACATGTTCTATTTTTTTTACACCGATGGAAAAAAGTCAGATGGGGCCCACACACACACGATTGGTTTTTCTGATGAAAAAAGTCCATCTGACCGATTGTGTGTACACGGCATAAAAATAGTGTGTGCACTACTTTTGGAAACTCGTTGCAATTGCATTGTATTGTACTTCTGGACCATGCAAACCAGTGCTGTGCGTTTGCAACCTGCATTTGGGGGCGCCATTAAAGTGTTACTAAACCCAGGGACCCTGCAGTCACCATATCCGGTCTCCCACAGTACACAGAACATAGAAATGCAATTATTTTACTAAATATAAACTGCTAAATACCTTTTCTCATCAGAAGTATATAGCAGTGTTTGGTTAATGCTTGTAGGAGGAGTTTTCATTCTCCTTCGATTGTCCAATGAGGGACCTTACTATCTGCCACACGCAAGGGCTGTTACACTTCCCTCTATCAACCTGGGATTCTACAGCCATCCACTGGGAGTTGTGATAGTTCCCTTCACGGGACATCTAAATGCCGACGGACTGATGTGAACCTCTCCTCATCTGGATTCAGCAGTGGTATCGTTGTACACATTTTTATACCAGTATCATACTTGGCTACATGTTTTTATGACTGCTTTTGGTACAGTTTGGTATTACTCGCACCATTTTTACAGTTTATGTAGCTACATCGATTTTATCTCCAGTGCAATATTTATTTGGTTACCTACTTGAAGACTATAAAAGTTTTAATGCTATTCCCATTGAGCGCTGCCTTTGTGTGTTTTTTGTATCCTGCTATCCATTTTCCAGTAGTTGGTAGCTGCATTGGGAATCAGCCTGCAAGGAGATCAGCTAAAAGTAGTTGGATCTGTATGTGCGTTATAATTAATTGAAATTAGTCGATTAAAAAAAAAAAAAAAAAAAAACGATTAATCGAACAGAAACATTTTGATCAGTAACAGCCCTAATAATATTATATATATATATATATATATATATATATATATATATATATATATATATATATATATATATATATATATATATATATATATATATATATATATATATATATATATATATATATATATATATATATATATATATATATATATTATCTCTCACAGCAAAAAGCACTGCAGAAATGCTCAAAAGCAACAAGCATAGGTGCGAAGAGAGCCTTATGTGGCATTTTACTACTTCCCATAATAAAAGAATGTTGAAGTAAAAATAGCCTAAAAATAAAGAATAAAATATTTTTTTGCCCAATTCACACAGAATGAATGTACATTCAGATTCGCTGGAAGAATGGCTATGAAATTTTTTATTTAATAAATAAAAAAATAAAAAAAAATAAAAAATTATTAAATATAAAAACCCGCAAATTGCAGCAAAAAAAATAAATGCAAACATCACAGCAGAAACGCTCAAAAGCGACATGCAGATTCGCTGGAAGAATGGCTATGCAATCTTTATTTTTTTTATATAAATGGACCCTTTACTGTCTTATGAGTGAATCAGAATTGGTTTTATTACTCAATCTGCTTGCAATACATTATATACATTTTGTTATATTATCAATATCTGGGAGGCTTTTTATAACACAGCTGGATGGAATAGATGATGGAATGATGGTTTGGGGGGTTGTTGAGTTTTCCCTTTAACCCTTAGCCCCCCCCCCCCCCCCCCCCCATGACCCATTGAGCACACTTACTCTGTGTGTTGGTACACCTCCACCGATATGTTCAGCCTCTCCAGCTCTTCCTTCAGCACCTGCAGGTTGGAGTTGACGTAGCTGAGCTCCAGGAGGACTTGCTCTCGGACTTTGTTGTTGGTGGAGGCCCTGCAGAGAGAGAGAGGAAATAATTAGTACATTGTTTTAGGTTCGGAGTCACCTCTGGGGCACCTGAACCGAGAAGAATGTTGGAGGCGCTCTCCACATTTTTACCTTTTTATTCCACAATGGGATTAAAGGGGTTGTAAGACCCCTTTCATACTGGGGGGGGGGGGGGGGTTTCAGGGGCTTCAGCGCTGGAAATAGTCTCCGCTAAGCCCCTGAAAACCGCGTCCCATTCATTCAGGTGCGACTTTTCACACTGGGGCGATGCGTTTGTGGGACGTTCCGAAAAGTCCTGCAAGCAGCATCTTTGGGGCGGGTTGGGAGCGCTGTATTTGGCGCTCCCAATACGCCATGCCCATTGGAATGAATGGACAGCTCTCAGTGGTGGCTGATGGGTAATTCTTTGGGGAGCAGCAAACAAACCCCCCCAGCGGCGTGGCACAGCAATTTTTTTCACAACCGTGTGTATGCAAGGCAGGTTTGAGAGGAATCTGGACAAATCACGTCGAGAAAAACATTGTTTATTTCCATGACATGAATAACGGTCGTGTGTACACCTAGGCGATTTGAATCCTGGGCGGAATCGCCTTGATTCCAAAACGCGGCGAAACCCGTGAGGCGTTGTGACCCCATTGCTTGACAGGTGGTGAAGAGGTACTTCATTTTCACCCATTTAAACCCTGAAAATGGCCACTCACAGCCGGGCGAATGGGGCGCATTACACGTGGTTGCGATGCGGTCTTGTTCGGTGATACCTTCAGCCTTGACATGTGTACAGCCCCGAGCAGCTGCATCGCCTTTTATCCGGTAGGCGGCCGGGGGGGGGGGGGGGGGTGGTAAAAACTGCAACTCATTTGCTTGCTTATACCACCCCCTGTGTGAATAGTGTTCCTGCCTTTCCTGAAACCTGAACTTCAGGACGCAAAGCTTGGATGTCGCTCACATTTGTGAATGAGGTAGCACACAGCCGATACTTCCTACAACAAGGCAGACAGATACTCAATGACAATGTGTGAATCGGGATGACAGAGGGGTGACGGCTGATCCTGTGCATTGCACTACAATGTTGAACTTTTGAAATAAAAATAAAAAATAGTGAACAGGCAGGATTTTAATGCAATTGCGATATACTACAGGGATGATTTACTAAGACTGGAGAGTGCAAAATCTGATGCAGCTCTACATAGAAACCAATCAGCTTCCAGGTTTTATTGCCAAAGCTTAATAGAACAAGCTGAAGGTAGCAGCCGATTGGCTGCCATGCACAGCTGCACCAGATTTTGTATTCTCCAGTTTTAGTAAAGCAACCCTCTATGTCACAGCATGATGCTAATTCCATGTGCCATCTGCTGACAGTACCACCCATGACGCTAATGCCATAACGCACGTGTTACCTGCTGACAGTGCCACCCATGCGGCCAATGCCATATTGCGTTATGGCATTAGCGTCATGGGTGGCACTGTCTGCAGAACAATATGGCATTGGCCGCATGGGTGGCACTGTCAGCAGGTAACACATGCGTTATGGCCCAACGCATGTGCTACCTGCAGACAGTGCTACCCATGCGGCCAATGGCATTATGCCATTGATGGCATGGGAG
Source organism: Rana temporaria (assembly GCF_905171775.1). Lineage (NCBI taxonomy): Eukaryota > Metazoa > Chordata > Amphibia > Anura > Ranidae > Rana > Rana temporaria. Next base: position 150,993,607 of record NC_053499.1, on the reverse strand, counting down.
GCACTGTCTTCAGCACAATATGGCATCTGGAGAGGGGCCAGGGGTGGAGCTGAAGCAGGGACCAGGGGTGGAGCTAAAGGGGGCCCCGTCAGGTAGGCTGTACGGGGCCCCGTGATTTATATCAGCGGCCCTGGTCACAGGCGTAACTAGAACCTTGAAGGCCCCGGTGCAAGAAACCATGAGGGGCCTTTCCATCATTCTCAAGGCCCTTCCCACTGATCCCGGGGCCCTTCACCCCTGTCACCAGGCCCAATGTGACTCAAGTAAAAAGGGACACAAAAGCAAGTCGCAAGGAAATCGCACCATTTTGAATTCACAGCAACGGGACCCTTTCACATGTTCTGCAGCCCCCCCCCCCCCCCCCATGGTGGCGGAACACCAGGGCCCGTTCACAAGTGCAACCTTTGCAACGCCGATAGTTCCACCATTGCCGCATGTCTCTTCTGCATTATAGTTTCTTACCCGTCTGTTCACGCCGAGCTGCACAAGCTCAGCTTGATGCCGAGATAATAAACTCCGGCGTATGCTCCGCCTTTGGAGTGCAACTTTGGATGGGTGCAGCTTGGATCCAACTTTGGCTTTGACCAGTGATAATGGAAAACTGCTGCACACAAATTGCATTGAATAACATTCAGGTACGACTTCTTAGTCACACATATATAAAATGGTTATCATTGCAAAACATTGGAGACACCGGTGCAACTTGTCATGCAATTTGACAAATCCAAAATTTGCATGACAAGTTGCACCTTATTGTCGGCAATGGAACTGGTCAAATCGGTGCGACTAAGATTTTGCAGTGCCGCACCGATTTGGAAAAAAAAAAAAAGGCTTCCTGCACCCGTTTTTTGCGATTTAAGTTGCACAGACATTTGTGCATGAAGTCGCACAGATGCCAGCCAAGTCACAGCTGAAATCGCACTGACCTACAGCTGAACCAGGTTACTTGGCCGTTGGGCCGTCTGTGCCGATAGGCAGCAGCAGGGCCAGGACAAGGGGTGGGCAGGAGGAGGCGGCTGCCCTGGGTGTTTATTGCAGGGATGGGGCCACCCTAACCCTAAGGGAAGGGGGGGGGGGGCGCAGTCTGGATGTCCCGGCACTGGGCAGCTCACACACAGCAGGCTGACAACGCGGCTGCCCATTGCAAGGCAGTGGCTTAGCGTTGTCAGCCTGCAACAGGAAGTGATGTTATTGGCAGGATGGGGCCACCCTAAGGGAAGGGGGGGGGGCGCAGTCTGGATGTCCCGGCACTGGGCAGCTCACACACAGCAGGCTGACAACGCGGCTGCCCATTGCAAGGCAGTGGCTTAGCGTTGTCAGCCTGCAACAGGAAGTGATGTTATTGGCAAAATCTCCAGTAAAGGAAACTTTGCCACAGATTCACTTGGACTTAGAAAAGAGAATTTTGTTTCAGAATGAGGAAATCCTGGCGTTGTACATATACAGTTTGTAAAAAAAAGTTCAGATGATGTGAAACAATGCCTGGAATTTTTTCATTAGCCTTTGAGTGTCACAATGGAGGGGGAGGGAGTTCTGTAGTTCACATACCTGAACTTTTCTCCTCACTCCCATAGCCGGCCAGCAAAGAGGAGAAGAGCATGTGCAGCTGTTGCAGAAGGAGGCCGCTGATGCACAGGTCCACTTTAATCTACAAAGCCGTCCACATGACAATGGAGGATTCCCTCAGACAATGGAGGATTCCCTCAGACAAGGGGGCGTCAGAAGAGACGACTTAAGTACCATGTAGTGCTTTTATGAGTTCCAATAGAAAAAGGAAAAAGGGGGGGGGGGCAGAGACAAATCACAACAGGGTGATTGTCTCTTTCACAGTCTAGGACCACCAAGGCAAGAGGACCGTAAATAAGTCCATAGAAGCGAAACAAAGCACAGCGGCCAGTCACTGTCCTGACTTAAACACTTGACCTCCGGAAAGGTTTGTCTGAGGGAATCCTCTCTGGTCATGTGGAACCCTTTGATCACCCCTGATGTTAACCCCCTTCCCAGCCAGCGTTATTAGTAGTGACAGTGCATATTTTGTAGCACTGATCACTGTAATAGTGTCACTTGTCCCCAGAAAGAGTCAGTGTCCAAATGTCCTCCGCAATATAGCAGCCCCGCTATAAGTTGTTGATTGCCGCCATTACTAGCATAATAAAATAAATAAAAAACTGTCCCATAGGTTGTAGATGCTATAAAACTGTTGCACAACCAATATACACTCACTGTACTCAGGGCTGTTTTTAAAACAGGGAAAAAGGGGCAGCTGGCCTGGCCTGGGCCCCACAACAATGACAGGGCCCAGGCCAGGCCAGCTGCCCCTTTTTCCCTGTTTTAAAAACAGCCCTGAGTACAGTGAGTGTATATTGGTTGTGCAACAGTTTTATAGCTGCCTCATACTTGCCAACTATCCCAGTTTAAATTCCCTTGTACTTTGAAGTTTTTGTCATGTGCTGTGTCCTGATATCTCAGTGTGAAGTGCTGCTACTAATGCTGCCCAGCTCTGCCCTATTGTTGTGTACAGATGACTCACCTGCAGACCCTGTGTTTACATGTAAAATAACCGTCATTAATATGTAAATAACGGGAGCATTCATATGTAAATATCGGCAGCATTCATATGTAAATAGCTGAGGCCGACGGAATTCATATGTAAATAAAGGCAGCATGTATATCATGCCCCTCTGCAGTGAAGAGATGATGTGTTGCAACCTCTAGCAACCAATCAGTGGTTGCTAGAAAAAAAACGGATAGCCAACGGCTCTAAATCTAGGAGCAGTGCTGCATCGTTGTCACCCCATTAGGTGAGTTTATTTAAGAGCGGACCCAGTGCAGGGATGGTAAGAACTAACTATAATGGGCACAGCCAGTGGTACAGACCAGAGAACTCAGCACAGGGATGGTGCGAACCCCTCATAATGGGCACAGCAGGTGTACAGACCCAGGAACTCAGCACAGGGATGGTGGGAACCCTCATAATGGGCACAGCAGGTGTACAGACCCGGAGACTCAGCACAGGGATGGTGGGAACCACTCATTATGGGCACAGCAGGTGTACAGACCTGGAACTCAGCACAGGGATGGTGAGAACCCCTCATAATGGGCACAGCAGGTGTACAGACCCAGGTACTCAGCACAGGGATGGTGGGAACCCCTCATAATGGGCACAGCGATGGCGGGAACCCCTCATTATGGGCACAGAAGGTGTACAGACCTGGAACTCAGCACAGGGATGGTGGGAACCCCTCATAATGGGCACAGCAGGTGTACAGACCCGGAGACTCAGCACAGGGATGGTGGGAACCCCTCATAATGGGCACAGCGATGGTGGGAACCCCTCATAATGGGCACAGCAGGTGTACAGACCCGGGAACTCAGCACAGGGATGGTGGGAACCCCTCATAATGGGCACAGCAGGTGTACAGACCCGGAGACTCAGCACAGGGATGGTGGGAACCCCTCATAATGGGCACAGCAGGTGTACAGACCCGGGTACTCGGCACAGGGATCTCAATAATAGTGATAGCAGAAGGTCAGAAGAAGACTGTCAGGTGGTTCAGGGTGGACCAGCTTTTTAACAAACATACTAATGGGTATGAAGAAAGTTCTTCATCTCTTCCCTGAGCGGTGGGCACACTGGAGCCGTCACCGGAGCTGCGCGGGGAGGGTATGGTAACCTGAGCGTGACCCGCTGCTACAATCACAGCTTGTCTCTTTGTGTTCATTAGCGAGCCGCATCTGTTTGGGAATCCTCTGTGGGAATCTCGGATCACCGGGCCCCCCCTAAGAACAAAGGGCCCATTCTGTGGCTGAATGGATGGGAACGTACCTCAGGAGGTTCTCAGCTCCGGCCCTCATCCGCATGGCTTTCAGGATCTGATTGTTCAGGCCGGCCCTTTGATTCTGCAGCTTGCTGCGGCCCGTCTGCGCGATGGATTTGCCCTGTAGAGGAGAAGAGATGAAAGAACATTAGTGGGATTCCTGAAAGACAAATTCCTGCTACAAAAACAAGGTTGTGTCTTTGGCTCATACAGGTGGCGGGGGGAACCATAACCCCCATCAACAGTCCAATAAGCTCAACAGGTGCCAAGGATGGAAAAATATAATAATAATTCCATTGAACAATTGTAGTTCAGGTTACCAAATCTGACCGGGTACATTTCCAAATACACAGCGACACCCCATACAATATAAAGTGCAAATGCATTTTCCAACCCGGCATACTGCTGCCCAAAGTAATGAATAGCTATGCTAGCATGCAGAAAAACGCGCACAAGAATACATTTACTGTGGAAAAACGCAAACCGCCGCAAAATCGCTCCGTGAATCATCAGCTGTCAAAAACTCACTTTTTATACTTTTTGGGTGAAAGTGTAAGGGTACTATGTACTCCATGACCATTCACATATGGAGGGGGCCAGGATCTGGGGTAATGGGAGCTTCCAGATTCCGATAATCCCCCTGCCTGTAGACCCCCACAACCACTGGCCAGAGTTGTGGGGAAGAGGCCCTTATCCCCACGCCTTTTTTTTTTACATTTTGGCGTGTAAAAAAAAAGCTTTGTGGGTAAAAAAAAAAAAAAAAAAAAAAAAAAAAACACGTCAATTTTGAATTTTGTTTGGGTACAACCCCGCCCAACCGTGTAATTGTCAAAGCAACGCAGTGGCAAATCGCAAAAAATGGCCCGGTCATTGGGCTGGAGTTCTGCCTCTCGTGCCTGCAAATCACTCCCGACCACCCGTCACGAGCATTGGCACCCCCGCGACGCAGCGTGTTTGCGCCTGCTAGCCCGCTTCAAGCAACCGGCGTACAGCAACGACGGTTCGCCCAGCGGAGCCAACCTGCCCCTAAATAACTGCGGCGGCTGGTCCGCAAGCAGTTAAGAATGTGATGGGTGGCTTCCCGGCCCGCTCCTTAACCAGCTATTTACAATTTGGTAAAACCGGAAAAAATAAATAAAAAAAAATAATGCGTGAAAACAGCATGCACTGGAAAACGCAGCACGAAACGAGCCTGAAAAATGGATCACCCGCAGCCACATAGATGAGAACCTAGTGCCAATCCCTACACGTGGTTCGCGCGCATCCAGAGAGCTACACCCTTGCGCATGTTCACGCAAGCACACCATATGCCCATGTACAGTTAGCGTGCGGCCAATCATTATAGGCCAGTGATAGCGAACCTTGGCACTCCAGATGTTTTGGGACTACATTTTCCATGATGCAGAGTGCATGAGCATCATGGGAAATGTAGTTCCAAAACATCTGGGGTGCCGAGGTTCGCCATCACGGTTATTGGCAGTTGTTTTCTGCAGCTGTGTCTCCCGGGGGCTGAAATGCACTCACAAGTTACATTGTAAAAAACTTGTACACCCCGTGTGCATAAAGCCTTATGACCGGTGATGATCAACCCATGAGGCATCAGGTGCCCCTGACATCACCAAAGGGCCACACATCACGCACTCAGGATTTAATACAAGAAAGTTAAAAATAACAAACGCCCCCCCCCCCCCCCCCCCGTAAATCGCTTCCTGCGCTCGAATGAAGTTAATAGGTCCCTGAATGTCTAAATATTCCCTTTTATCTGTCCCAGTTTACACGGCTCATAACCTGAGTCACTCCCCGGTGAAAGGCGACTGCGCTGCGTGGGATCTATTAAAAGAAGCAATGATGTCATCGCATAAAGAGGTGACAGCATGAGGCACGGTACCGCCCCGCAACTCTCATGCTGTTTGGGAATATTTAAAAAGGGCACTAAAAAAAAAAAAAAAAAATTACACGCGGGTTAAAAATTCACAACATTAGCCAATCCATAAATAATTAAGCAGCTTCATAAAGATGGCGATTGCTGGAAACAGCCCCCAGCTCTTCAATGGAAGTTCATGAGCCGAGATATAGAGAAAGGACTGGACACTGAAGTGGAGAGAATGGGGCTGCTCACCCCGAAAAATATAACAAAAAGAGTTTTCCCAGATGGGGTTGTTGCGCAGCTCTGATAGAGAAAGGTTTAAACCATGTAGTAAAAAATATATATTTTATTTGATTCACATGTAAAAAATGGGAACAAGGAGGGATGGCGCAATGGATGGAACATGAGTTATAGCAGGTACACAAACAGCGTTTACATGAGTGTGTAAAACGGTACACAAATGGTGTTTATACGATCAAAAAAATGCATCAGAATATAAACAATTCTAACGAACGTTTCGACCTGTTAAAGGTCTTCTTCAGAGAAATTTTGTGTAGCTGAAAGGGAACAGATAGTGGTTAGACATCTCATGATTGTAATTTTAAATATTGGAAAATACATTATTACGTTTTAAGTTTGTTCATGAGCCGAGGGTGAGAGTTGACTTCCTAAGTACTGTATATGGGAGGGAGAGAACTTTTGGGAAATCTTTTTAAAGTCTTGCTGATTGTGTAACATATAAGGCAGGCTGTACAGGATTCATCTGCTTTTCATCAATCAGCGGGTTGAAAAGGAATCGATTTCCCCCATCCACACTTTCGAGTTATTGTAGTCAGGGCCGATCCGCCCTATAGGCTCACTATGCAAGCCGCTTAGGGCCCCGCAAAGCTGGGGAGGGCCCATCAAATTACTTGAGGCCCCGCCTGGCGAGAAGTAATTTTTCGGCGCCTCACACCGCTTCTCAACTCGCTGGCTGCATGGGAGAAGAGGCAAGAAGCCAGCACCCCCACTTCTCACTTTAATGTAAGATGTCATTTCCGACAGCCCCTCCCCCGCTTCTCAACTTTAATGTGACATGTCACCCCCCCCCCCCCCCCCCGCTTCTCAATTTGACAATTTGCTTAGGGCGTCAGGTTCGGCACCGATTGTACTGGGGAGACTTCCCCGCTGTCAGAATACAGTGATCAGTGTTGCCGGCTATAGCCTTCCCTGTGCCTCCTCCGCCTCCCCAGCTGTGCCCGCCTCCCCAGCTGTGCTGATCTCATGCCTGGCATCTCCTCTGCCTCCCCAGCTGTGCCCGCCTCCTCCGCTGCGCTGACCCAATACCCGGTGACTTGTCCTTAAGGTTCCCCTAATGGGAAAGTTCCTTCAAGGACTGCGCAGGCGCAAACTTGCCGACGGAAATCTCCGAACCTCGCCCGGCATCCAGGCTCATTCTTTAACATCCCCGTGGATTGGAGGATGTTAAAAAAAAAAAAAAAAAAAAAAAGAGCCAGGAGGCCGAGCGAGCGTAGCGAGAGCCAGGAGGCTGACTGGCCACTTTCCTCAAAATCCACATCGCCCTGGATGCCAGCCGAGGTTCGGAGATTTCCGTCGGCAAGTCCTTAAAGGAACTTTCACGATAGCCGGAACCATATCGGCAGATTACCGGCACCTCCTCTGCCTCCCCAGCTGTGCTCACCTCCTCCGCTGATCTCATGCCCGGCGCCTTCTCCGCCTATACAACTGTGCCCGCCTCCTTCGCTGCGCTAGCTTTATGTCCGCCTCCCCAGCTGTGCCTGCCTCCTCCACTGTGCTGACCTCATGCCCTGTTCCTCCTCTGCCTTCCCAGCTGTGCCCGCCTCCTCCGCTGTGCTGACCTCATGGCCGGCACCTCCTCCGCCTCCCCAGCTGTGCCCGCCTCCCCAGCTGTGCCGACCTCTTCTGCTGCGCTGACCTCATGCCCCGTGCCTCAGCTGTGCCCACCTCTTCTGCTGCTCTGACCTCATGCCCTGCGCCTCTCTGCCTCCCCAGCTGTGCCCACCTTCTCTACCGACCTCATGCCCCGCGCCTCCCCTCCTCATGTTCTCCGGCCAGGCTAACTGAGAAGTCAGCGAGCCGTGGCGGTGCTCCCTAGGCAGCAGTGCGCCCTAGGCAGCTGCCTAGTTCGTCTAGTGAGAGCACCGGTCCTGAAAACAACAGCAGGATCTACATGACTGTTTCATCTCTGAGCCGCCATCTCAGTAGATGGTAACCCTGGAAGATGCCTGAACAAAGATGGCGCCGGAGAGAAAAGCAGATAAAGGCATTGTCAGGGGGAGCCCTGTGATCTCTGTGAGAGGCAATAAATACCTGGTCCATTTCTTACGTCAGTAGAATATTTCCATGAAATGTGCACAGCCTGGCAGAATGCTAATATTTAATACTCTGTCCGTCAGGCTGGGTGTGGAGGTGCCAAACACAAAGAATCCAAGTGTGCTCACACCCAGATAGCGATACGGTCATTACTCACAGGGAGGGCTCATCCTGCAAAAAGCCTCTTAGAGCTGGCACACAGTCCCTGGCAGTACCCGCCGCGCCTGGAATGCCGAGGCTGATGAGGCGGACCATCAGCCAGAGCGCAATGCACCAATCCCGCGGGCGGCACTAACAATGATCCAGCTGGAAGAGGTGCCTTTAATGCCGAACTCCAGGATCATCGTGTGTATTCTTCCAGAATCTCGGTGTTTTTTGTGTATTTCTTCCAGATCTGCGCAGTAATCCAGTGTGAGACTTCCTGTAATAAAGACCGCCCACTGCTGCTCTCTCTCCTTGTGCAGGGGGACTCGTCTCCGCCCCCTCCTGTAGTTTTCTGCCTGTAGTGGGTGGAGCATGTCTGGCCCCTCCCACCACTCTGCTCACTCTCCTTGTGCAGAGTGACTGGTCTTGGCTCCGCCCCCTTCCTAAAGTTTTCTACCTGTAGTGGGTGGAGCCTGAGCCCCTCCCACAGCTCTGATCACTCTCCTTGTGCAGAGTGACTAGTCTTGTCTCCACCTCCTCCTCCTGTAATTTTGTGTAGTAGGTGGAGCTTGCTGGGCCCCTCCCACAGCTCTGCTCTCTCTCCCTGTGCAGGGTGGCTGGTCTGGTCTCCGCCCTTCCTATAGTTTTCCGCATGTAGTGGGTGGAGCCTGCTGAGCCCCTCCCACAGCTCTGCTCTCTCTCCTTGTGCAGGGTGACTGCATAGCTCCCAACTGTCCCTGATTTCGAGCAAAGTTCCTCTGTCCTTCTTTCCTCCTCATGTTGGTCTGAGCTGTATAGATGTATATAAAATGCACCATTTGTCTTTCAAAAAGGGTTTCCCAGAGCTAAACCTTTCATCCAATTTCTAAATTGTTGCATTTATAACTTTCAAAAGCCAATATAAAAAGGAATACTGGTATAAAAAAAAAAAAGGGGGGGGAAGAATGTCCTTGTGGGTTTAACTTTTTTTTTTTTTTTTTTTTTATTATTCTCCTTTAAGGGGGTGTGTCTTAGGCCTGCATAGTTTTGCCAATAGGTTGCCCCATTTCAATTTCACGTGCGACCCGATATCAGACAACGTCTTTGTTGTCTTTCTCTGCCATCAAATTCCTGACCCGGTAGTCACTCGTCGGTATCGGATTTCCCAACAAATATAAAAAGTTTCATGAAGTCACAGGTAACATTTTTCTCCTCCGTTTCATCACACATTCTGATAACACCGGGACACTCCTCTGGTTATTGGAGTACTAGACGCGCCGCCCCCCCCCCCCCGGGGAACATTCTGGAATACTGATGAGCAGGGGGGTACAGGCAGTACACCTGTAAGGGGCCCGGATGGCAACCCTCTTTAACCCCCCCTTTTTTTTTTAGGGGTCCGGAGGTCCCCAGAGGCCTACAGGGCCCCTTGATGGAAACCCCCCCTTTTTTTATTTATTTGTTAGAAAATTTTTTTTTTTTTTTTTTTTTTTTAAGGTCCCCAGAGCCCAGGATGGCAACCGACCCCCCCCCCCCCCACTTTTTTTTTTTTTTTAATTTTATATTTTTTTTTATAGGGGTCACACACACACACACACACACACACACAGGAAACTCCCTTTTTTTTTTTTATTAAAGGGCCCAGAGGTCCCGAATGGCAACCCCCCTTTTTTTGTAATTTCTTTTTTATAAAAAAATAATAATAGTAAGTAAGTAAGTGTGTGTGTATGTGTGTATGTGTGTGTGTATATATATATATATATATATATATATATATATATATATATATATATATATATATATTTATTCTTTATTTCTTTTTTAAATTCGTGGCTTCTCAATTTTAGGCGGCAGCACCCACCCCCCCCCCCCCCCCGGTTCTCTGCTTCTGCTCCAGGGGGCCCATGCCTTAAGCTGTGTAAGGGGCCCCATAATTATTGATGGCAGCCCTGCTGATGAGGATACGCAGCGGAGGACACACCACACCGCTATTGCCGTATAACATTCCTACTGCTTTATCTGCCAGAGGGAGGCGACCTGGCTGCAGTTCAGTAACCCTTTCAGGTCTAGCCCCTCCTCCAGCCTGTGATTGGAGAGCCAAAGGAGAAGCAGCAGACTGAAAGATCATCTCCCTGTCCATCTGCGCTCTTCCTGTCCCTTGTGAGCCGTGCAGCACAACCAATCGGCTTCTTGTGTCTTGGATCTCCTACAGCCTCCGATTGGATATCTCAGTGTCGGTCGATCTCAATCGTGCAGCCTTATGTCATCATGCGCTGCGGCGATTTTCACTGCATTACCGCGTGTCTAACGCACTGCACAAAGATGCAGCATTTATTTTTATTTTATTTTTTAGAGAGACACCAACAACCACAGGACTACAGCAGATTGTCTTGTTCTCGCGTACAGGGCTGCGTTGGGGAAACGCCATCGGTGTGAATGAGCCCCAATCCAGAGAGTGCCATTCCCATCATATATCGGTCTGGGAATATAAATCACGGCTAGGATACAGACAGTCCGGGGCGAGTGCGGAGGGGGCGTGTCCCAGGATGGATCTGCAGTCGTGTAGCAGGTCTGTCCTGTCCTCAGGCCTATAATTACGGACAGTGTAGGGGTAGCGGGTTTCCAAATTACACGTTTCAGGCTTTGATTCTTCTCTGGGTGACGTCCTTGTGACGCCGCGTTCTAGCAGAGTTTACCCCGTTAACCCTTCATTGCCAAACCTGGGAATATTCCGTGTCTCTCCGGACTGCTGAGTTTTAAAGAGGAACTGCAGTCCGCTCACATAATTTGTAATAAAAACATCTTTGCCATTCAGAAGCTTCCCTCCAACCACTTTGCATATTATTTGATATATACTGTGATTCTGTACTTTGCCAAATATGCTGCAGAAATCTCCCTCCGCTGAGTCTGGCTGCAGCCATATTAACTGTGGGCAGCTGAAGCTGCTGCCTGTTGACTTCCTGGATTCATACAGAGGCACACCTTCAGGTCGGCATCTCTCATTGGCCCTCTTAAGACTCACCCCCCCCCCTCCTTTCCTGGCAAACTCTCAGGAGAGTGAGGGAAAGAGCTGTGCATGATGTCATAAGCCTAGGCCAAATTGCTGCCAGTGTGCCCAGCAGTTGCCGCCACTGTGCCCAGCAATTGCCGCCACTGTGCCCAGCAATTGCCGCCACTGTGCCCAGCAATTGCCGCCACTGTGCCCAGCAATTGCCGCCACTGTGGCTCCCCCGCCTGGCACTTACCTGTCTCGGTGGGGCAGCGGGTCACAGCAGTGATATCCTTCACGCTCCTCGATGTCTTCTCTTGTCTCTCTTCCCGTCCTTTGCTAGCGCCTGTCATTTCAGCCAATCAGGTGACAAGTAACAGACTTGAGCAACTGACTGGCTGAGAGGCGGTTCAGCGTTAGGAAAGCGAATTAACATTTACTTTCAAAACACAAAAGCTGAGCGAACTGCGAACGCCCAGCATGGCGCCCACTGTTCACCTTTTTTAAAAGCCTATTAGAGCCTTAGGCTCTAATCAGACGCTTCCAAAAAAAAAAAAAACAGCTGCTGTAATTCAGGCGCCCGAAAAGGGGCCGGGCACCTGAATAGGGGGTGGCAGCGGCGACCATAGATAGATTCATGCATTGCACAAATCTATCTATGGTGATAGAGAGGTGGCAGGAGAGAGGGGGAGGTGCCCGTGCGCCCTTTATGGACGCACCGCCACTGCTGTATACCGCAACAATATTGAAGTATTCCCATGTATGCATGAATATAACATTGTTGCAATAATCTCCTTTATGCACGTGTAACATTGTTGCAATAATCTTTTATGCACATGTGTAACATTGTTGCAAACATTTCCTGTATACCTAGAAGAGTTCTTCAAAAAGTTTCCACACTTTTTTTTAAGCTCTATTATTTATAAAACAAGCGTGGAAACTTTTTGAAGACCTCTCGTTTATATAACATTGTTGCAAAATTTCAAAGTACACTAACAGCAAATATAACATTGTTGCAATCATCTCTGTTTGGAGATATACACGGATATCAGCTGGCAAATGTTTTCTCAGATAAAATTCTTCTATGACAAGAAATATAGACAGGGGGAGATCTGGAGGATAGTGTAATGCGATTCTCCTCCTGCAGCTACCAGCAGACATGTACAGACCGGGAACAAATACAAGATCTGAGAGCATTTCACAGACGCTGCAAGCCAGCGAGTTCTAGGATAAATAAAGACGTTTTCCCAGAACGGACGCCAGTGTTCAGATATGCGCGGATTTTAAATTTAAAGAGGAACTGCAGTCTGCTCACAAAATTTGTAATAAAAACATCTTTGCCATTCTGAAGCTTCCCTCCAACCACTTTGCATATTATTTTATATATACTGGGATTCTGTACTTGCTAAATATGCTGCAGAAATCTCCCCCCACTGAGTCTGGCTGCCGCCATTTTAACTGTGGGCAGCTGAAGCTGCTTCCTGTTCACTTCCTGGATTTACACAGAGGCACGCCTTCAGGTCTGGAGGGAGAGAGAGCGCTGTGCATGTCATAAGTAAGGATGAGCTCCGGCGTGTTCGCATAGAACACGTGCGGAGCCCGCTAGGAAGTCGGCACCCGCGCTGATCACAGCCAGGCAGACATTTCCCGATGCTCGGCTGCAGAGATCGGGAAATGTCTGCCTGGCTGTGATTAGCGCAGCGCAGGTGCCGACTTCCTAGCGGGCTCCGCACGTGTTCTATGCAAACACGCCGGAGCTCATCCTTAGTCATAAGCCTAGGCTAATGACCAAAGAAACAGGAAGTGGGCTGTATAAGGTATTTACTGGCAGAAAAGGAAAAAACGTTTTATTATCCAAAGTTAAAACAACAACAACAACACTTTTTAGAAAAGTAGATGTAAACCCAATCTGAATGTCATTTAGTTTGCTAAAAGCACTGTGTATAATAATAATAATAATAATAATAATAATAATAATAATACTACATTTTTGTAAAACAAAACGCCTTCCCCAAAAAAAAAAAAAAAAAAAAATGAAAAATGGCACTAATCTGCATGCTTATCCTCCAAGTATAAATTCCACCTCCTCCCAGTACAAATCCCCCCTCCCAGCAGAAATATTTGCCCCCCAATCCAGTTCAAACCCTCTTGTCCCAAATCCCCCAGCACAAATCCCCACAAATTAAATAAATAAAAAAAATAAAAAAAATACCCCTACTAGCACAAAGCCCCTTTCCAAAAAATAAAATAATAATAATAATAATAATAATAATAATAATAATAATAATAATAAAATACCCCCCACTCCTAGCACAAAGCCCCTCTCCAAAGCCTACCTCCTAGCACAAATCCTCCCCCACCCCAATTTTCCCCTCCTAGCATAAAACCCCTTATGGCGTTTGCAGCGTTTTTGAAAAGCCTAACTAGAGCAGCATAGGTTGGACTTGGACTTGTGTCTTTTTTCATCCTCACCGACTATGTTACTATGATATATAAGATGATGATGCAAAAATCCACACAATAGAAAAAAAAAAAAAAAATATGAAATAAATAAATAATAATATTATTATTATTAATAATATTCTTTGCACATCTAAATGAGTCCTAAAAAGGTAAACACGCAGGGTTATTTTGGTCACGCACTGCATGCGATCGAATGTTTTCCCTGGGATCAGCTGACCTCGGGGGGAGGGGCCTATAGAGATCACAGTGAGCCCACAATCATCGCACCCATCCAGATGATATTAGTTGGCTTGGTTGGCGATCATCTCACACAGATTCGGAGTCTGCGATAACGTGATCACTGAAACCTGCGCTGTACAGTACAACCCAGACAGCTTCCAGCGGTGCTCAGTGAAGGTCACAGGTTGTGTGTAATGATCAGAAGGCTCATTAGGCGGATCAGAGGAGCTGTAACTAGCTGGGTCACAATGATGATAAAATACCGGCTCCTCCCATACAGCTCATAAAACGGAATTACGCCGCGGCTCGATAAACACGACTAGGGCTATTTTTATACAGGGAAGTTTCCTGCTCTCCAGTGTATAAATAATTCTGTCCGGCCAGTTTTGCGATCAAAGAACTCCTGGAAGACACTGCGCTTGCTCTGCTTTGCACCAGTCAGCAGGCTCCCAGTGTTAAAGCTGAACTCCAGACAAAAGGCTAAATACATAGAACTAGGGGTTGACCGATTATCGGCGCGGCCGTTAGTCTCGATATCGGCAGGGGCGGCTGGTGGAATTTATTTTATTTTAATGAAAGCTGCTTAACTAAAAGTATTCAAAATGATTTTTGAGATGACATTAACAATATAGATGATGGGATTCTTTGTTCGGAGGTCCGAATTTATTCCCAAAGAAACTCTGTGAGCCGTGAACTATGACCACTCCTTACATTACAATGAAAGACCGCTCACTGCTGCTCTCTCTCTTTGTGCAGGGTGACTGGTCTTGTCTCCGCCCTCTCCTGTATTCTCCTGCCTGTAAAGGGTGGAGCCTGCTGGGCCCCTCCCACAGCTCTGCTCTCTCTTCCTGGTCAGTCCATTGGTCCGTCGGTGGCACTTACCCCCTCACCAGCGGCTTCCCCTGCTCGGCGGAAGCCTCCCGTTCTCCTGCTCTACACGGGTCTAATCACAACGGCGGCTTACGTTTTCTTCCTCCTCGGCGGCCAATCGGGAGTCTCTTTTCGGCCAATTTGAAAAAACGGGTCTGACACCTGCTTGACTGGCCGGATTGAGGATCAGTGTTACAACGGTGATTATTCATTCGCTGTTGTAAGTCGGTAGATAAATGTTTAGACTCCTAAATGTTCCGACAATATAAATTTAGTAGGAATCGGAGTTGGAGTTGGTACACTGTTTGCTGACTCCGACTCCAGGTACCCAACATTTCCTCCGACTCCACAGCCCTGGTTGTAACACACCTGAGTGGGCTTGGGGCGCAGTGCTCTGCGCCCTGAGCCCACCCTTTTTTTTAGCCAATTAGAGCTTCAGGCTCTAATCATGTGCTTAAAAAAAAACAAAAAAAAAAAAAAACGCATTGAAATCCATGCGTCCGACGCCCTGTATGTAGATTAGGGGCCGGCCCTCATGAGGTGGTTTATATTATCTGCATTTAAAAACACATTAAATGTAAAACATAATCACATACACCAGAAGCAGTACAAAGGCATATGCAAGAAAAATTAAGTTGTTACAACAACTGGCACAAAGGAAAACCTCGGTGTTGCCACAGCAGCCAGAGCCCTGCCGTAATGTTCCAGTGCAGGAACAGAAGTAAAACTGCCGTCTGATTGGCTGCCCATATTGCAAACGCTACTTAGTTCCAGTCTGTATCCTCCAGGCATTTCAAATGAATGCAATTCAAATGAATCTCCATAATATATGGCCAGTCATTCCGGATTCCCATTATACCCCTCCCCCTCCCGTCATCTGATGGAGCTTGTGTGGATAAACCTCACGTATGCAAAAGGAAAAACCAACAACAAACAATAACATTAAATAGCAAACAAATCATCCCAGCAGAGAAACCGGAGAGAAGATCAGACCAGCAAACACGACTTTATTACCAGCATGGCGGAACTTTAAATAGAAAAACAAAACTTTGCTCGCAGGTCCGAACTTATTACCGAAGAAACTCTGTGAGCCGTGAACTATAAATCACTTCCTATATTACAATGAAAGACCGCTCACTGCTGACCTCCCTCCTTGTGCAGGGTGACTGGTCTGGTCTCTGCCCCCTCCTGTAGCTTTCTGTAGGCAGCTGGTATTTGGGTGGAGCCTGCTGGGCCCCTCCCACAGCTTTGCTCTCTCTCTCTCCTTGTGCAAGGTGGCTGCTCTTGTCTCCGCCCCCTCCTGTAGTAGGTGAAGCCTGCTGGGCCCCTCCCACAGCTTTGCTCTCTCTCTCCTTGTGCAAGGTGGTTGCTCTTGTCTCCGCCCCCTTCCTGTAGTGGGTGAAGCCTGCTGGGCCCCTCCCACAGCTTTGCTCTCTCTCTCTCCTTGTGCAAGGTGGTTGCTCTTGTCTCCGCCCCCTCCTGTAGTCTCCTGCCTGTAGTAGGTGAAGCCTGCTGGGCCCCTCCCACAGCTTTGCTCTCTCTCCCCTTGTGCAAGGTGGCTGCTCTTGTCTCCGCCCCCTCCTGTAGTCTCCTTCCTGTAGTAGGTGAAGCCTGCTGGGCCCCTCCCACAGCTTTGCTCTCTCTCCCCTTGTGCAAGGTGGCTGCTCTTGTCTCCGCCCCCTCCTGTAGTCTCCTGCCTGTAGTGGGTGAAGCCTGCTGGGCCCCTCCCACAGATTAGCTCTCTCTCTCTCTTTGTGCAAGGTGGCTGCTCTTGTCTCCGCCCCCTCCTGTAGTCTCCTGCCTGTAGTGGGTGAAGCCTGCTGGGCCCCTCCCACAGCTTTGCCCTCTCTCCTTGTGCAAGGTGGCTGCTCTTGTCTCCGCCCCCTTCCTGTAGTGGGTGAAGCCTGCTGGGCCCCTCCCACAGCTTTGCCCTCTCTCCTTGTGCAAGGTGGCTGCTCTTGTCTCCGCCCCCTCCTGTAGTTTCCTGTTGTATTTTGTGTTTGTGAGTCTTTGTTGTTGTATAATGAAAAAAAAAATCAATGCAAAAACTGAGCACGGAAAAAAGCTGCTTGAGCTAGTCCTATGCATTTTGCGTGAAAAACATTTAATAAAAAAGAAAAAAAAAAAAAAAAAAAAAAAAGCACAAGCTGTTGGTGTCGGAACCTAAATGTGACTTGCCATCAGCCTCTTGCGGTCTCCTGTACAGCAGAGCTCAGAGAGACACCCTATCAGGGGTGCTACAGTACACACATGCAGAAAAAGGAGCATACTGATGGGAGAGGAGATCAGGGAGAAGGAGATCGGGGAGAAGAAGATCGGGGAGAAGAAGATCGGGGAGAAGAAGATCGGGGAGAAGAAGATCGGGGAGAAGAAGATCGGGGAGAAGAAGATCGGGGAGAAGAAGATCAGGGAGAAGAAGATCAGGGAGAAGAAGATCAGGGAGAAGAAGATCGGGGAGAAGAAGATCGGGGAGAAGAAGAAGATCGGGGAGAAGAAGATCGGGGAGAAGAAGATCAGGGAGAAGAAGATCAGGGAGAAGAAGATCAGGGAGAAGAAGATCAGGGAGAAGAAGATCAGGGAGAAGAAGATCAGGGAGAAGAAGATCAGGGAGAAGAAGATCAGGGAGAAGAAGATCAGGGAGAAGAAGATCAGGGAGAAGAAGATCAGGGAGAAGAAGATCAGGGAGAAGAAGACTTCATCCACTTGCTGCTGCTGTTTTCACTGTCCATTTGCAGGCTGGGGGCAGGCTTCATTACTTGCAGCAGAGAAAAGAAAAAAAAAAAACAGGTCTCAAACCTGGCAGTGCTGTGTAAAACTCAGGACTGGATGTACAGAAATGCAGAGAGTTCAGCTTTAGCACACAGTCAGAGGCGGCTCTCCAATTAGGCGGTCTCCTAAGGCCTCGCACTCACAGGGGCCTCGCACTGCCTAATTTGCTTGTGATCAATACTAATGTCGATGTCATCGGATCTCTCTATTACCCCTTTCTCTTTCTCACCTCCCGCCCTCTTGCATTGGCTGAATATGTCTGATGGGTGAGGAGGGTGCCCTGGAAGTGGTGCTGATCACCTGTGTGCTTGATCCGTGCATTTTCTGCACCCATTTTCCCCCATTATGGGCGTATGTGGGGGCCTCATGTCTAAGTTTTGCTCACAAAGCCCAGAGCCGCCTCTGCACACAGTGATGGGCCGATTAGCATTTGGCACGTACAGGATCCTAAAAAAAAAGTCTGACAACCTCTAATGATTGTGTCCATCGGTGGCCCCTCACTGGGTCAGAAGGGACAAGAGGTGGGGGTCTGCTGTCTGGTTATATAATCAGCGGACGCTTCCTCCTCTGTATACAGATCCCCCTGAATGGCGCCCTTGTCCGGCCCTCCGAGACGCTTCATACATGTCACACAGAAGTGCGCCTTGGCACGACAACAATCCACGCAACAAAACAATCGCACACTCTGGCACAGAGCGCAGTGGCCCCCGTTTTCCCATCAGGGCCCCCTGACTAATGAGAGCAGATTCCTTGGGCCATGTGACTTAACGAGGGTCATCAGAAACTCATCTGTAAATACATTATGGCTCCGAATTCCAGAATAATTCAATTATCGCAAGGATTCTTATCGCTGGGACACCCGGAGCTCCGCCCCCCGGAGAGGACAAAACATCAAGAGTGCGCCCTGCAATGTATTAAAGAGGACCTGTCAGGATAGAACAATCTGTGGTGCATCTTTGACCTGGATGTAAAAAGATTGGGGGTTCCAGCTTCACTGGCTGCCTGCTTGTTCGGCAGATGGAGGGTGGGAATGACGCTGAAGGAGTTTGCAAACCTACTGAAATTACAAATCGGGCAGATCATTTTGTAAAGCGCTGAGCAAACTGTTGGTGCTATATAAATCCTGTATCATAATAATAATAATCATTATTTTAATAATAAAAATGTAATAATAAAATAGAGTAATAATAATAATAATAATAATAATAATAATAATAATAATAGCAGAGGGACATGACCCGTCTGCTAAAACAACACACCTGCAGTAAGATGAAGAAAAAATCTAAAATTCTTAAAAAAAAAACAATGCAATGCTGTGCCCATTATGAGGGGTTCCCACCATCCCTGTGCCGAGTTCCCGGGTCTGTACACCTCCTGTGCCCATTATGAGGGGTTCCCACCATCCCTGTGCTGAGTTCCTGGGTCTGTACACCTCCTGTGCCCATTATGAGGGGTTCTCACCATCCCTGTGCTGAGTTCCTGGGTCTGTACACCTGCTGTGCCCATTATGAGGGGTTCCCACCATCCCTGTGCTGAGTTCCTGGGTCTGTACACCTGCTGTGCCCATTATGAGGGGTTCCCACCATCCCTGTGCTGAGTTCCCAGGTCTGTACACCTGCTGTGCCCATTATGAGGGGTTCCCACCATCCCTGTGCCGAGTTCCTGGGTCTGTACACCTGCTGTGCCCATTATGAGGGGTTCCCACCATCCCTGTGCTGAGTTCCTGGGTCTGTACACCTCCTGTGCCCATTATGAGGGGTTCTCACCATCCCTGTGCCGAGTTCCTGGGTCTGTACACCTGCTGTGCCCATTATGAGGGGTTCCCACCATCCCTGTGCTGAGTTCCTGGGTCTGTACACCTGCTGTGCCCATTATGAGGGGTTCCCACCATCCCTGTGCTGAGTTCCCAGGTCTGTACACCTGCTGTGCCCATTATGAGGGGTTCCCACCATCCCTGTGCCGAGTTCCTGGGTCTGTACACCCGCTGTGCCCATTATGAGGGGTTCCCACCATCCCTGTGCTGAGTTCCTGGGTCTGTACACCTGCTGTGCCCATTATGAGGGGTTCCCACCATCCCTGTGCTGAGTTCCCGGGTTTGTAGACCTGCTGTGCCCATTATGAGGGGTTCCCACCATCCCTGTGCTGAGTTCCCGGGTTTGTAGACCTGCTGTGCCCATTATGAGGGGTTCCCACCATCCCTGTGCTGAGTTCCTGAGCCTGTACACCTGCTGTGCCCATTATGAGGGGTTCCCACCATCCCTGTGCTGAGTTCCCAGGTCTATACACCCGCTGTGCCCATTATGAAGGTCCCCACCATCCCTGTGTGGAGTTCCTGGGTTTGTACACCTGATGTGCCCATTATGAGGGTCCTCACCATCCCTGTATCGAGTTCCTTGGTCTGTTCCTAATGTTTCCAAACATAAATGTGCAAATATTACATTGTATCTCCCCTCTACACACCTATACATTGTGTGTTACAAAGAATCAATTCTGCTCACAAGTGGCTGCACACCGCATACAGAATGTGGAGGAATGAAGAAACTTTTACTAATCATCTTCCCATGAGACCTCCACCCCGGCCCCCATTCCCAGGGAGGGGGATAAAGCGAAGGTCGGTCAGTAAAGAGGATTGGGGACCCCCAGTGGAGCCCCCAGTAGGGGGGGAGGTTGGAGCTAAACTGTATTTAAATGTCCAGGATAAAGGGGCTTTGTTCTGTGTTTAGAGGGGGGTGTCACCGTTCTGCTGGAAGATGATATCCCCCCCCCACCCATGCTCCGGATAAAAACACAATTGATTATTTCTGTGTCCTTTCAACAGCAACTTACAGAACAATCACAGATCACTTTACTAATGATATATCGCCCACAATGATGTAGACCCTAAATTAATGTATCAGAAATAATTATCATTAAATTAAACAAAAAAAACACAACTTTTTTTTCCTTTTGCACCCCGGTGGCGCTAATCTCCTGCAGCCCATTTGCAGCCACTTCATGTCTACATGTGCTCCAGGCAGTGCTGGGACAGGGGCATCTAGAGCCCAGGGGGAACATGCCAAACTGCCCACAAAAACACTCAGCACTAATCTGCAGGAATAAAATTCCCCCTCCTTCCGGTACAAATCCACCCCCCTGCTGAAATCCCCCATCTCCGCACAAATCCTTGCACCCCCCCCCCCCAAAATTCCATCAGTGCAAATCCCCCCCCAAAAAAAAATATAATTCACCCCATCCTAGTACACCCCTTTCCTCCCCCCACACTTAAGATTTCCACCAAATCCCCCCACCTAGCACAAATCTTCTTCCCCTCCTAAATCACCACTCTTAGCACCCCCCCCCCCTTAATCATGCAGTGAGGAGGTGGCAGATTGTCTCCTTGATGCCCGTCAAATGCCCGCTGAAAAGCAATCCACCACAGTTAGCTTTTCAAAGGGTCAGCAAGGGCATGTGAACGAGCCCTTTGGGAAGTGGTCTCTAAACTGTGGCCCTTTATTTGCTTTTATTCGGCCCTTGGGGCAGTATTTTCATCCACTGATAAAAAATAAAGGGGGGACCCAATTCCCCCCACTGACACTAATGAAGAGGCAGAATTCCTCCCGATGATACCAACGATGGGCCACAATTCCTCATAATGACACCAATGATGGGGCACAGTTCCTCCCATTGACACCCATGATTGGCAGAAGTACTTCCAATGACACCAACAATGGGGCCCAATTCCTCCCAATGATACCACTGATGGGGCCCAATGACACCCCTGATTGGGCAGAAATCCTTCCAATGACACCAACAATGGGGCACAATTCCTCTAAATGACAACAATGGGGCACAATGACACCTATGATTGGGCATAAATCCTTACAATGACACCAACAATGGGGCCCAATGAAACCAATGATAGGGCACAATTCCTCCCAATGACACCCAATTCCTCACAATGACACCCATGATTGGGCAGAATTCCTCCCAATGACACCAACAATGGGGCTCAATGACACCAATGATTGGGCATAAATCTTTCCAATGATGGGGCACAATTCTTCCCAATGACACCGATGAGGCCCAATGACACCAACAATGGGGACACAATTCCTCCTAATTACACCTACAATAGGGCCCAATGACACCCATGATTGGGCAGAATTCCCCCCCAATGACACTAATGATGGGGCACAATTCCTCCCACCGACACGAACAATGGGACATTGTTTATTTCCATCGGGATCTTTCCTACTCCCAAAGGCCACAGTCTGGCCCCCCTTAAGTCTGAAGGACAGTAAACTGGCCCTTTATTTAAAAAGTTTGGAGACCCCTGCCCTTGGGTGACAATGCTTATAGATAGAGTAACAGTGGCACCCTAGGACAAGGCTACAGAACACTCACCCCCTCCCCCAGCTGTTCATGACATGAAAGGGAGGCGTTCTGTATTCTACAGAGAGCGCTGGAAACAATGCGACTGATAATCACAGCAGAGGCAGAATGAACACCAAGAGATCCGCTCACAAGATGAGCATTTATTATTTTTTTTATTCATTTTTTATTATTTTTTTATAGATGATAGACGTTTGTTGTTACATACCCAACATGTTTTTTTTTTTTTTTTTCTTATTGGTATTGTTGTTTTATTTGCCAGTAGTTTATTTTTTTACATGTTTATTTTCTGAGCCGTCCGGGCGATTATTGAAGCCTGTTGTCTCTGCCAGGAGTTCAGGGAGGGAAAGGGGTTGAACCTTCGCTTGAAGCTGTAATTGAGAAGCGAGCGCGGAGGTTCAGATGAGCGAAGAGTAACCCGGACCGGTAATTCCAGAAAAGTAAGATTGGCCTACAAAAGGCAAAGATCGCAGATAAAAGCAGAGAGCCCTCATTGTCAGCATTATTACCTTCCTTTGGTCTCAGGAAAGAACCAAACTATAAAACACTAATATTTTCTATTTCTCCCCGATGATTGTCCAAACAGAGACACAAAAATACAAATATACAAAGAAAACAACAGTTTCGGCTCCATTCACACTGTGGTGTACCGGATCGCGGTTCTGCCCGCGATTCCTGATTCATTGCAAAACGACGGACTCGCTTGCCGATCCCTGTTATTTTCAATGGAACCCCAATCACGGTGCAATTTTGCCGCAATTGTCACCCGAAAAATCGCAGCAAGATCACGCAAACAAAAATCGCAGGATATCTGTTGGTCAAAAGACGTTTCGGAATCTGTGCACGATTTTATTTTTTCAAAATAATTTTTATTATTGCATTTTAGTGTAAATGTGAGATCGGAGGTATTTTTGACCCCAGATGTCACATTTAAAGCGGAGTTCCACCCAAAAATGGAACTTCCGCTTATCCCACTCCTCAACCCCTTACATGCCACATTTGGCATGTCATTTTTTTGGGGGGGGGGAGTGGGGGCTTCAGGAGAAGGGGACTTCCTGTCCCACTTCCTCCTTCCGCCGAGGGGCTGCAAAGGCGATTAAGCTTAATCGCCTTTTGGCAGCCCCTCCCTGTAGGCGATCGCCAAGGACACGTCAGGTCCTAGGCGATCGCCTGTCCAATCAAACAGCGCAGCGCCGGGCTGCGCGCGCATGCACAATGCCGCTCGCGCATGCGCAGTGGGTGCCCGGGCGTGAGGCCTGAAAGGGGGGAGGAGCGGAACCCCGGCCGGCGCGTCGCTGGAACGCTGGAGCAGGTAAGTGTCTGTTTACTAAAAGCCAGCAGCTACACTTTTTGTACCTGCTGACTTTTAATAAACATAAATATTGGCTGGAACTCTGTCATGCTTTTTTTCCTATTACAAGGGATGTTTACAGGAAAAAAAAAAGTGACACTTTTCTTTTTAAGAACAGAGGGAAAAAAAGAAGAAAAAAAAAAAAAAGGTAAAAGGTAAAATAGATGAGAGAAAAATTATAATAATTAAGCGCGCCCCGTCCCGCCGAGCTTGCATGCACAAGTGAACGTATACGTGAGCAACGCCCGCATATGAAAACAGCGTTCAAACCACACATGCGAGATATCGACGCGATCGTTGGAGCGAGAGCAATAATTCCAGCCCTGGACCTCCTTTGCAACTCAAAACATGCAACCTGTAGCATTTTTTTAAATGTCGCCTACAGAGAATTTTAAGGGTTAAAGTTTGTCGCCATTCCAAGAGCGGGCGCAACTTTGAAGCGCGACATGTTGGGTTTCAATTTACCCGCCGTAACATCTTTCACAATATTAGCTGGATTCACGTAGATGGGCGTAACGTTAGGCAGGCGTAGCGTATCTCATATACGCTACGCCGCCGTAAGTTAAGAGAGGCAAGTGCTGTATTCACAAAGCACTTGCGTCCTAAGTTACGGCGGCGTGACGTAAATGTGCCGGCCTAAGCGCGCCGAATTCAAATTGTGAAGAGGTGGGCGTGTTTTATGCTAATGAATCATGTGCCGTCCGTGGACATATCCCAGTGCGCCGCTAAGACTTATTGGTTTCGACGTGAACGTAAATTACGCCCAGCCCCATTCACGGACGACTTACGCCAACGACGTAAAAAGTTGACGCGGTTCCGACGTCCATACTTAATATTGGCTGTGCCATCTTTTTGGTGGAATATCTTTAGGCCTGAAAACGCCTTACGTAAAGGGTGTATCTTAACTGCGACGGGCAAGCGCACGTTCGTGAATAGGCGTATCTCGCCGATTTACGCCTTCTAGGCATAAATCAGCCTACACGCCCCTAGCGGCCGGCCTAAAAAGACAGCCAAGATACGACGGCGCCCGCATCCTATGATGCCTCTGTTAATAGCCAAATACGAAGGGCGTCCATATTGTTTCACCCCCCCATGTGACACTCCAGTTGACGTTTTTTACATTTGCATCCGTAAATATTTACAGACCCGAGAAGAAGTTCATTTTACCGCAGCGAGTCGTCAGCATAAAAGAAACAGAAGAATGTGGATGAGCGCTCCGTGTTATTACAGAAAACAAATAAAAATGGATGCGTTATGAGTAAAGGGGCATGGTCAGCAGATGAATGTCAAAATGTTTAAAGACGTAGCGATCGTTTAAGTTGACACATGTTTCAGGCACGAGAGTTTTTTTTTACAAGGATCCCATTTAAAAGGAAAAAAAAACTGGAAGTACAAAATGCCTCCATGTCAGTGGGAGTAAGTAAACAAATTACAGAGTGTCTGTTAGAGGAGGCAAGTGCCCCCACCACTGGCGTCAGGAGGAGGAGGAGGCAAGTGCCCCCACCACTGGCGTCAGGAGGAGAAGGAGGCAAGTGCCCCCAACCACTGACGTCAGGAGGAGAAGGAGGCAAGTGCCCCCAACCACTGACGTCAGGAGGAGAAGGAGGCAAGTGCCCCCAACCACTGACGTCAGGAGGAGAAGGAGGCAAGTGCCCCCAACCACTGACGTCAGGAGGAGAAGGAGGCAAGTGCCCCCAACCACTGACGTCAGGAGGAGAAGGAGGCAAGTGCCCCCAACCACTGGCGTCAGGAGGAGAAGGAGGCAAGTGCCCCCAACCACTGGCGTCAGGAGGAGAAGGAGGCAAGTGCCCCCAACCACTGGCGTCAGGAGGAGAAGGAGGCAAGTGCCCCCCACCACTGGCGTCAGGAGGAGAAGGAGGCAAGTGCCCCCACCACTGGCGTCAGGAGGAGAAGGAGGCAAGTGCCCCCACCACTGGCGTCAGGAGGAGAAGGAGGCAAGTGCCCCCACCACTGGCGTCAGGAGGAGAAGGAGGCAAGTGCCCCCACCACTGGCGTCAGGAGGAGAAGGAGGCAAGTGCCCCCACCACTGGCGTCAGGAGGAGAAGGAGGCAAGTGCCCCCACCACTGGCGTCAGGAGGAGAAGGAGGCAAGTGCCCCCACCACTGGCGTCAGGAGGAGAAGGAGGCAAGTGCCCCCACCACTGGCGTCAGGAGGAGAAGGAGGCAAGTGCCCCCACCACTGGCGTCAGGAGGCAAGTGCCCCCACCACTGGTGTCAGGAGAAGGAGGCAAGTGCCCCCATCACTGGTGTCAGGAGAAGGAGGCAAGTGCCCCCATCACTGGTGTCGGGAGAAGGAGGCAAGCGCCCCATCACTGGTGTCGGGAGAAGGAGGCAAGTGCCCAAATGTTGGCGTCAGCGAGAAGAATGGTTCCCCATTGTTGGTGTTACTGGAAGGAATGGTGCCCCCTTGTTGGTATCAGTGGGAGGAATAATGCCCTGAGGGGCAGATAAAGGCCAGCGTGGTGTCACTTTCGGCCCACGGGCTGCAGTTTGGAGACCACTGATCTAGCCCTTTCCTCCCCAGCCCGTGTGTCCCTGGCCCGCCCCCTTTATTCATTGAATTTTAATTCTGTCAATCATGGAGGCTCAGCATCACATGTTTCCTAGGGTGGAGTGTATGCAAATACAGCGCCATGGTAGTTCATTGGTGGTTGTCGGTGTATCTGCTTGCCCGTATGGGATGTACAGGCACACAGATACACCGACAGGTCTGCAGGGGACCTGCATGGCACCATCAATATGCTGATCACTGGTGCAATGCTTTACAGGCTCTAATAATAATAATAATAATAATAATAATATTATTATTATTATTATTAAATAAATGCACATTTTGTTACCTGCAAAAAAAATTTGCATTGCATATATATTTTTTTTAAGTGAACTTATCCTTTAAATGCATCCCTAAAAATCTCAAATCCTTATCAGCAAACATGTGGGGCCACCCTGTGCCAAAAGCAGCCAATCTCATTGACAAACACAAGGAGCTGGGAGTGGTTTGGCCCTGGATGTACCCAATGGGGTTGATTTACTAACACTAGAGAGTGCAAAATTTGGTGAGGCTCTGCATAGGAACCAATCAGCTTCCAGTTTTTTTTTTGTCAAAGCCGAACTGAACAAGTCGACGTTAGAGGCGGATTGGTTCCCATGCAGAGCTGCACCAGATTTTTTGCACTCTCCAGTTTTAGTAAATCAACCCCAACATCTCACAAACTAACCAGATTGTATAGCCGTGTCTCCGATGGGGAGATTCGTCCTCTTTATTTGTCCTGATGACCCTTCCGAGACCGAAAGTGATAGGAAATGCAACATTTGTACAGCTGCCTCCAGAACAGGAAATTCCTTGGTGGGAACGCTCCGCTTCCAGTTACAGCTGTCAATAGGGAGGACTTTCCTTTTATTGGAAGGGTTTCCTTTCACTTCCTGTTGTGTCCTCAGGACAGGAAGTGAAAGGAATTCTCTACAAAAAGGAAAATAAAAACTGAAAGGGGATTTGTAAATTTCCAACTCATAAGCAAAAAAAAAGCTATTGTAACAAAACTATTTATAGATATAA